>NC_090445.1:1195599832-1195901261 GCF_031143425.1 Pleurodeles waltl | reverse complement strand
AGTTAATTTCAGGAGTATTAATGTGGTCCAATTTTTGAGAGGCTGGTGTCCGCAACTTGCAGATGGACCAATAGTCACGTGGGAACTACCAGATTTTTATCCTACGGTGTATCCCGAGGTGAAGGTGCTTTCCCAGATTAACAAAAATGTCATTAACCCTCCCAGTGGATGGTTCGCACCAGAAAGCATTGAACCATTGATTACTGTCGGGAGATATGGGCCGTTATCCTGCCTAGATGAGAATGATTGACTCATCGGGAGAGAAGAAATAGTTAATTTAACTTTATTGAAATCCCCCCACATAGAAGATATAAGTTGGAAGGCTATTGCCACAGATCAAAGTAATAATCCTGACACTACCCCTGTTGGTACATTGTCTGCATTACCCAATTTTAGTACGGACTCACCCTCTGCTTTAGCTGAGCCTGTTGATATGTTATCAAGGTATATATCCTGGAATATAGCCGGTCTGGAGTCCAGCCAGTGTATTCCTGATTGGAGGGACTTCATAGATCAGGGCGATATAATTGTATTCCAGGAAACATGGGCTATCATACCGATATTTCGGGTGGGGTATCTGAATTTTAGCAAGCCAGCAATTAGAGGCCAGAAAGGGCGTCCTGTTGGAGGTCTTATAATTTGGGTCCGCCAAAGTGCGGGTGTAAGAGTTGAAGAAGTGACAATTGATAGTCCAGACATAATTGCTTTAAAGATAAAGTCCAACCAAGGTACAAACATCCTGTTGGTTAATATTTATGTCAGGGGCCTCCAGGGAGGAAGGGTTTCTCCGACCCTCCTCCTGTTGGATGACATTTTATCAGGAACAACGACCGATGGCCACAAGATTGTGATGGGGGATTTTAATACTTGTTTTGAGCCTTTGGGTATTGAGGATGGCCCGCTCACCGAGGATGAGGACCTATCCTGGGGTATTCCCCAACTCGAGATACCTCCGATTGCTAAGTGGTCGAGCTCAGCCACCTATATCAAGGGGCTATGCCTGGACATGGGTTTAAGAGCTGTTAATGGTAGGGTCAAGTCAGATAGGAAGGGCAGGCATACGTTCAACAACGGCAGACACAGTAGTCGTATCGACTATATTTTGGTCGATGTGAGGCAGTGGTTTGCAGTTGTTGATATGCTAGTTACGGAACGCCCAGAGAGCGACCATGACCTGCTGGTTTTGACCTTAAGGGATTCCAGCTTTCAGAGGTCTGAGGGCAGTGGTCCTTATATAACAGAAAAAGAGGTCATTGTGAGCAATGATACGCGCAGGGTACGCTGGTCTAAAATAGCTGTGGACGCTGGGGCCCGCAGGGCGATAAGAACCTTAGTGTCTAGTTCTGTGGAGCTTTTAAACAATTGTGGCTCACAGGACGAGATTAACAGCAAACTTATACGTACCCATTCTGACTTGTTTCAGGAACCTAAAAAGTTGTTCATCAAATTTAGCCCTAAACAACCTAGGACCAAGAAATACTCATCCACTACCTGGGTTGATAAAGAGTGTAGCAAGATAAAAAGAGTTCTTTTTGAGGCTATTAAAAACAAAAATCATAGCCAGATTAGATCTTGTAGAAAACTCTATAATGAGACAAAACGCAAAGCAAAACATAAGTGGGATGAGGAACGCTGGCTTATGCTGTCAGAAGCCTGTGGTAAACGCAATATGCAACAGTTTTGGTACCTCATAAAATGGGGTATCTCGCAGGACGCGCACTATAGCCCAGCATTTGTCTCTAATCATCAGTGGGTAAAAAAATTTGAGGATCAGTTTAAGTGTCATACAGTAGAAGTGACTATACCCTACTGTCTTGAGCCCGTCGAGCCGTTAATATTCTCAGTTACTGAAGTTATCAATTGCCTGCAAAACATCCCCAAAGGGAGGGCCCCTGGCCCAAATGGTATTCCAGCTGACATTTTTTTGGAAGACCAGGTCCTGTGGGTACCTTATATACTCCACCTGGTGAATGCAGTTGCAGCAGGCGCTAAAATTCCTGACTCATGGTATGGGGCAGAAATCCTTCCTATATACAAGAAAGGCGATCGCTCAGTACCCTCAAATTACTGGCCTATCAGCCTTATTGATGCGATCCAAAAAATCATAGCGCGCCTCATTTTAGGGAGGATACAGGAATGGATAACAGACTCAGATATTTTGACTCCGTTGCAGGCGGGTTTTAGACCTCATGTAAGCACCCTTGATCAAGCCTTTCGTTTTGCCCTTTTATATTGGAAAACAGTTTTTTTGGGTAAGGGCAAGTTGTATGCAGCTTTTGTGGATTTAAGATCTGCATTCGACTTGGTCCCTAGGACTAAATTATGGGATTGCATACTGGAACAGGGAATGCCCAGGGCTCTAGTGCGACTCTTAATGAATCTTCATGCATACACTTATGCCCAAGTCCGCTGGGGTAAGCCTGGCAAGGTTACGGACAGGTTTCATGTTTTGAAAGGTGTTAGACAAGGATGTGTCCTGGCTCCCACTTTGTTTTCCCTGTTTATTAACGGGGTTACCAAATATTTTGCAACACATCCCACGGATGCTCCCCAGATAGCGGGAATGAAAGTACCATTGCTCATGTTCGCGGATGATACCTTGTTATTATCAAAGACAAGGCAAGGGCTCCAGCAGGCCCTACTCAGATTTGAGTTATTTTGTGACGAGCATGAGCTAGAAGTAAATGTTTCTAAAACAAAATTCATGGTACTAAGAGGTCAAACACAAACTGTGGCAAGGGTTAAAATGGGTGGTGCTATTCTTGAGCAAACTAATGAATTTACATATCTGGGTGTGCATTTTAGTGATAATTTTAGTTGGAAACCCCAGATTGATATCCAAGCACTTAAACATGTTCAATTAGTCGGTGCCCTTCTTAAGGAATATAAAAGATCATTTACCCGCCCGATGTCCCCACTTATGGAAATCTATGGGTCAAAAATTCTTCCCTCAGTCTTGTATGGGGCAGAGCTTTGGGGTTATAGCAATCTGGACCGACTGATGCTGGCCCAAAATAGATTTACAAGAGGGGCGGTTGGTCTTCCGAGGTCATCCCCACGCATCCCGCTCCTTTATGATCTTGGGCTCCAACCGGTGGAAGATCAAGCCAGATTTCGGCCCTTGGCCTTCTGGCGGAGGTTGTGGTCTACACCAGAGCTGTTATTATATGCGAAAGCATGCCTCGAGGTAAGGGACACCCTAGGATCCGATAAGATTGGTTGGTTTAAGGGTGTTAGAACCACCCTTTGTGCCATGGGTTTAGGTGCCCTTTGGCACAACCCAGACTCAGCTACTTTTCCTTCAAAAAAAGAGCTGAAACAACTATATTGGGAATGGGTGGTAGGCATAAGACACTCATCCCTTATAGGTAGTTCCCTTACAACAACATTTGTTCACGTGAAAGATGTCTCTGCAATTGAAAAGTACTGGGATGTTATTTCGAAACCTATGGACCGCAAATTATATCACCAAGTTAGAGTGGGCTCAATACCATTAAGGTGTTTAACCTCAACCTGGGGCACTGGAGGCCCAGATAATTGCCCATTGTGTACTGAAATGCGGGAAAATGTGAGCCATTTGTTTTTTGTCTGTCCATTATATGCTGCCCCAAGGAAGAAGTGGTTGGTACCCCTATGCAAAAGTCTGGGCACACAATCGGCCGAGACTGCTTGTAGGATCCTTAAAACTGATCTTTCACCTACTATAGCAATAGGGGTGGCCAAATTCCTGGGGTGGGCATGGATAATTCGTTCTGAACTATTAAAACAGCTATATGTTTTAGATAAGTAAATTATCTTGAACTTTAGAACTGAGTTTTTAAAGTAATGTACTTCTTTTTTTAATATGTTAAAATATTTAACAAATGAAGCATTAGATAGATTTAATACGTTCTTAGTAGCTTTTATGAAATATTGTATTTATTGTTTTAATCGTTAGTACTGATAATTTTATAAGTATTATGACGTGTAGCATGTCTTTTATGATGAAATATCGAATAAAGACTTCATTGACTTGTTAATGTAATTCATTTTAACTTGAATCCTCTTCAGTGACACTCTATTAAGCCAAGTTTTCAAATATTGAATCTGATTGAAACGTATACACTTGTAGATACTGTTTACCTTCACACTCATCATACACCAACAGTCAACTCACACACTAACTTTACACTTATGCTGCACAGATTTGTTATGTCCACAAATTCTAAACATACTAACTTTCCAACTGGGTAATTTAGGCATTCAATCTTAGCTGATATGATGAATTCTTCTTGTGCAGACTCTATTTAGTTGAATTTAGTTGAATCCACATAAAAAATATCTTCCTCAATGAGATTAAGAATTTATAAAAGATCTTAGCAATGTTGGCATCTTCTAATTTGTGCAAAATGTACACCTATACGAAGATAGTATAAATTAGTTGTTCACCTTTTCAGTTAAAGCTGAGACATTTACAAGCTTGTGTCACTCCCAATGTATAAGTGCCAGAATCCCCATAAATGTCGGGGACACAGATTTGTTCAAGCATGGCCAATTAATTGGATCTCGCAGGCATTTCCCAATCTCTGCACACGATGTTATGAAAAAATCTTTTTGTCAAGGAATTTGTACCTCTTACCATTCATGCATCCCAAAATTGCTAATTATTTTCTATCCTAAATGAATGTGTTTAATTGTCTCATTTTATAGGTGTATAATGATTGTCACATTTGAAAATTAGATTTTATAGTGTTAACTTGATGATTACCTTTTACTGAGGCCTTGCTTGCATGGCTATATGTCCACATTCACAATTTACTATCTGTTTCTTTTGTTACCCACCAGTAGCCGCTGTTATGAAGGTTTAATAGAGACATTTGATTATTGGCTGATTATTGATTTAACATTTTCCTAAGTCAAGATGTTTACTTCTTTCCAGCACTGTTTTGTATTTGGCAATTTCTAATTGAAGATCGATATGGTAATCTACAAGGGGTGCATAATTAAGAAGCTTCCTATGCATACTTCTTTATTGTATAGAATGTCAGAGACATCCTTGAGAAAACGAATCTCTCACTTTGTTCCTAATTTAGACTCATCACTCAATCAAAACTGGGGTATATACCTATTTGGATACTTTTTTATTTGCCTTCTCTATTATATGCTTGAATTGTGCTAGGGGTCACTATTATTATGAAACTGGCAAAGCCATCTTCAGACGAGAGCAACTTCTAATTTTGAAATTAGTTCACTGTTAATATTCGATATAAACATACAGACCCCCATTTTCAAATCGTTATTCATCAGAATCTGAGAATCTGTGTAGTAGTTTGTTTAACATTCATTTTTTTTATAACCTTACCATTTATAATAAAACAACTGTATGCTTGCTCACATTTATTTCTGAAGGGTACTGTCTGTAATATGCCATTATTATATGCTTTCAATGCTATCCCTGTTTTCACTTGTCTTTATTCCTGTTTATGTTTTGGTCTCAATTGCACCTGCCACTGTATACTGAGTGTAAGTAGGGGAAGGGTTATATGATTTCCTGATATTTACTTTTATTCCTGAGCTCTGGTATATTCATTCCAGATTTAGGGTTATGTGATTAAATATAGAATTGCAGATGTGTCACAGTGAATTACAAGAATATGTTTAACTGAGGGGTTGTGAGTTACAGATAATAAACTAGAGCAAAGCTCAAATTGCCTATGGTGTGTCTCAGAATCCCTCAGTAAACATCACCAGTAGTTCACTTTTTACCCATCTATAATTTTATGTTATGTACAGCCCCCAAAATCATCTGCTCCTGTTTTCAACTGATATGCAGGGTCAGAGGACCCACACATAACTGTCCCAAATGTTAAAAAAAACACCTCCTGCCACCGCCTCCCTCTCTCCCTCACTCTCTCCTTCAATTCCCTCCCTTCCAGAAGCTGTGCTCCCCGCTTTCCATTATTGCACTCAGGCTCTCAGACAACCCATCTTTAGAAACCCGGAATTCCTCTATGATAGTAACAGTGGGTACGAGCCTTTGTCAAAAACAGTTGTTACATCATTACAATTATGTTTTGTATTTAGAATCTAGTCATTCAGGCTAATTAATTAATGACTCTCTACTAGCATTTCGAATGTAATAATTATTGACTAGTTTTGCACCTTTCCTGCATCTCTTGCAAGTTCCCTTAGAAAAACCAGGTACATACATCATCTCAGAGTATTTTTCTTGTTTGTAATAGTGAATATGAAATAGACATGTCTTGCACAATGTATTCATTTACTTATTTGATTTCATTGATTGATGTATTTATTATAGTGTTACTATCCAAAGCACATAGATATACAATTAACAGTACAAAATTGGTTGCAAAAGATAATTCATGAAATCCAGGCTAAACCTGATAACAAGTGTGTAACAAAAGATCTTTCCACAAGGTGGTGAATTAAGACAGCAAGGGGGTTGAGGTTACCGAAAAATAAAGTTTTTTCGAAAGCCTTGGCGAGAGTAGCTGAAAGGAATGAAAACTAGGTGAAGCACATAAAGAACAAGCACAAGACAACAGTCACAGAGAAGCAAAGCACAGCGGACACTTAGGAACATATGGCGGGATAAAGGAAGACAGGAGAGCCAAGTAATGCTAACGTTCAAAGACGAAACACTGAATCATGGAAAAAAAGTGCTGGATGGAATATTTGAATTAATACCAGCCACTCATAATTACTCAGGGCCACATCCTTGTCCATCATTATTTTGCTCACCATGCCACCTCAGTTTGGACCCAGCTATATACAAATTGGTCTTGACCCTGCTCCTGCAAACTAACGATGCACTTGGATGCAGCCCCAACTATTTACCATTGGCTGAGATTAATTGAAGCATTCCATCCATCAATGTTTGTATACTAGGAGTCATTACCACATGCTGAGGCCAAGCGGTAACCATACACAATGTATAAGTGGGTGATATTTGATCATTTACATTCTACTTGTGTAAGTTGCAAATATCTGGAGTTACAGATAATAGCCCCAAATACTGCTGCATGCACTCCCGAAATTCATACTCACAATGTGCCACGATTGTGTTGCGTTATGACTACTGCTTCTTTAATGGATTAGAGGTCAGAATGTAGGTGCATTATAAATGTGAATGCTGGGACGCGAGCCTGTTGTCCCATACAGTCCGCCTCCCAGGCATTCACTACTTTTCACAGGGAGTCGCAATCCAGCTCCATTAATATTCACAAGGCAGGTGGATTGTATTTGTAAAAGAATTAGAAGTGTTCGCACACTCTTTTTCTGAGTACCATTACAGTTCTTGTTTTACCTTCCGAGTCGAAGGTCAGATTATCAGTGTAATTGCTATTCTGCAAAACGAATAAAATATGAATGACCTTTGGGTGACTAAGCATCCTCGTTCGTTATATAGATAGATATAGTTTTGTGCTATGTATGACTGTGGGCCTTTTGCTACCAGCTTTTTAAAAATGATTTAAGGATTCATGGAGTAAGGTGAATAGGAGTATCAAGGAGGATGTCGTTAGTGATGACATTTCATATGGCATGAGGTATGGCATAATGCATGAGTCATGTAATATGTGAGGTCATAAACAGTGATTGGCAGGTGGTGCAAGGTATAGTTAGTTGAATAAACTATAACTGTCAAATTTCTGTGCTTTTTCAGTTTTTGAATGTTAGTTCATATATCATTTCAATCAAAACATCACTTTAACCTTTGTGTTTTTCAGTGAATATTTGTGTTTTTTTTAACAAATGTTAAGACCTTCTTATTACACCTGACTATAATTCCACTTTATCCTTAGTTTTTTCAGTATGTGTGTGTATATATATATATATATATATATATATTACCTAGTGGCAGTTGCCACCTCTAGGTAGTTCTAATTAGGACCCAGTTTCTATAGAAAAATAGTTTTTTGTTTTGCTAATAACTTTGGCGACCTTTGATGAATCTCCATGAAAGTTTCAAAATAAAAACTGATGCTCACTTCAGCTCTGTCTGGAAAGTTTTAGGGTGATTCGTCAAACAGAGGCCGAGAAAAATGTGGGCCTAAACGCTTTTTCGCCATTCATTTTTCCATACGGATTTTGAACAGTGATAGCCCGAACCACTGGATGGAATTACACCACATTTGGCAGAATGGTAGCTCTTGGTCCAGAAAGTGCCCTTTTTGTTATTTGGTTTAAATCTATTCAGTAGTTTTTGAGAAACTAAAGAGAATCCAAATTTATATATAATGGGGCACGAATCAGAGATCTGATTGGCTGGCAACACTTCAGCAAGGCAGTGTTGGCAGCCATCTTGGCAGAAATGAAGATGTCAAAAACCTAAAGGAGCCATGGTAGGCACCCCATGACCCATAGTTCTGGTGCTAGGATCCAACAGGGACCTCCTCAGAGCTAAAAAGCATTTTTTTATTCTCGCCACGAGTCGCAGCGGATCTGGCAAAAATTGGAAAATAATAAAGCGAAGGCTTCCACGCTTGTTAATTCTGAAGCCCCCAGGTGGACAAAGTCCTGGGGCACTGCCAATTTTTATAGTGGAGGGTGCGCCAGGCCCCCCACAACCCCGGGGACCGCCATCTCCCTGTTGCTTTGATCAAATGAAACACAAGGGGGTCGCCTGGGTCCCCTGGCTCCACTGAAGCCCTGAGAACTGCCACCTACCCGAGGTTTTAAACAAATAAAGTATGTGGGCCTGTGGCCTTCCACAGCCCAGGGATGCCACTTCCGCAGGGCTTTAATTAAAAGCAATGTTGGAGCCCCCACCTGCAGCCTGGGGGACCACCACCTCCCTTGGGCAAAACTCTTTGGGAGGGGTCCACGTGGCCCCCTTGAGGAGCCACTGATGACCTTGGGGACCACCACCCCCCAGGGCCAGCTCCTGCTTTGTCTTGGGGTGCCCACCCCCGGGACACCGCTGATTGCTCTTACTTGGTGGGAGATTTGACAGCCCCCACCAAGTCAGAGCAAACACTTCCCTTTCTGCAAGTGAGAGCTGTCAAACAGTTGGCAGCCATCTCACTTGCAGAAAGTGAATTTCTTTATCTGTTTCCCTGCATGCGAATATGCATGCAGGGAAACAGATGAAAACATTGCTCCCGCAAGCAGGGAGCTGCTATTCAAAGCAGCTCTCTGCTTGGGGGAGCAATGCCGGCTCCCGCATAATGTGGGGAGCTGGCTAGGACCGCAGGGGCCCCAAAACTCCCCCGTTGTCTAATCACTCTCTCCGCCTCTCTTCCATCCTATATTGGGAAGGAAAAGAGAGAGAGAGATTTTCATTGCAGTGGTCTCTCCATGCAATGACTTCAAAGCGTCAAACTAGCAAGATGTTTGGTACAAATGTTATAGTTACTTTTGGGTGCAGAGCAGAACAGAGGCCCATCCGGCCTAATTATCATGGTATAGTGCTGTCACTCAGAAGGCTGAAGGTTCAAATCCTACTATTGCTTGGCACTGTGTTTGTTTATTCACTAGTGTTTTGACTGTTGAACCTCACTAGTGATGGAACATTCATATTTCTTTCCTATCACATGTGTGGGTTGAATATCATCGGTATGTCTGGAAGCAGCAGGGTAAGGTGTCACCTGTGGTGTAATGGTTAAGGTCATGTACCCTCATATTGCAAGTTGAGGATTTTACTCCAGGTGTGTCTGTGGTATTTTTCCTTCTTTAATTTAAATTTCAAAAGTTAAAGGTTCATATTGAAAGGTGAGCTCACTCGTTTTAAATGACAAATACATTTTCTTTTTGATTTGTCCTAAAATATCTTGTTCTATGTATATCATTCATCAAAGCCTAAATCGCTGTCTCTCTGAATCACTCATGTACTCTCTCTTTCTCCCTCTCTCTTTCTCTCAGGGTTGGGTGGTTGGCCACCAGGCCTGTGCCCTGATGTCAGGCCTTGTGACTAACCCCAACACGCATGGACTAAGGCCGCAAGCGGAGCAAGGTTGGGTGGTTATAAGGCCAATTACTACATTCATGGCCAAAAGCTGTGCACTACAGTGGTTGGATTAACGTATAGTAATGGAGACTACTTCATGTTAAAAAAAAAACATTGGAATTCACTGAAAAAAACAGAGGTTACAGGGATTTTATAGTTAGGTTTTGAATATGCTCGTACAAAAACATAGAAATTTACACTTATGGTTATCTCAAGTAACTATAACTCGTGCCCTAAGGTAACTATAACTCGCACCTTTACCATGCACGGCTAATTACCCCACAAATTACGGCACTCATGACATCCTTGACACATCATTGATAAAATCAATGTAATATTTGCAGTAACATTTTTGACTAAAAGAACTATGCATGGCGGGGGCGCAAGATATAGTTACCTTAGGGCACGAGTTATAGTTACTTGAGGGCTTTTTTGTAACAAGGGCACATTTGTTTTATGTGTGTTTCAGTCAGTTACACACCATAAGTTAACATGTGCTCTCCCTCTGGTAACTTGGCACAGAGCTGGCAGGCTTAACTTACGAAGCAATGTGTAAAGTATTTGTGCAACACTCACAACAGTAATATAGTGAAAACACAACAAGAAGATGTCCACCAAGTTAAATAATATATTATACTTTTATTAGTAAAACAAGCCCAAAATAACAAAAATCCAATGAGTAGAAGTCGAGATATTAATTTTTAAAGAATATCTGCAAATATAGCGCTTTAAAGCTTAAAGCGGCAACCTGGGCTATCTGGTCACACTAGACCGGGGTAAATCGAAATGTTCAGGCCAACTCCGATGGAGTGTGGGCTGGCTACCAGGAGCAACCTTGTCACTCTGAAAGATTACCTTGCATGGAGGGTTGTGTTGACGTCGAAGAGCTGATGCGGGGAGCAGGCAATGCGTCTTTTACAATCCGAGCAATTGGAGATGCGCCACCATCGAAGTCGCTGATTTGATATTCTTGTGATGCGGTGTCAACCTTTTGCAAAAAAGGTGATGTGCTGTCAAGGAGCTGCGCAGCCGGCACGGCAAAGGCAATCTATCAATCCTAGGTTGCGCAGTTGGTGCTGCGATGTCCTTATATGGAGTGATGAAGCATTGAGGAGAGATGCGGTGGTTTCGATCGGTGCAGTGACAGTGACTTGGCAGGTCAGGACTCACAGTTGGCAGAGTCTAGAGGCTGTAGCACAGATGAATGAAGTTTTTTGATGTCCCCAAGAACTCAAAACAGGAGGCAAGCCAGAAAGCCCTTGGAGTCACACTGGGTTCAAGTGAGATTGGTCCAGTCCTTCTGCAGCACAGCAGAAGACAGCACGGCAGCACAGCAGAAAATAAGTTCTGCCAGAGCAGCAGTCCAGAGTGGCAGTCCTTGTAGCAGCACAGCAGTTCTTCTTCACAGGTTCAGAAGTGTACTGCTTGGTATGGTCAGAGGTCCAGTAGTTAATATCGAGTTGTGCGTTTGAAGTGGGGAACCAGACTCACTACATGAGGCTCAGCTGTCCTTCGTGTGGGAGCAGGGCACTGTTTATTCAGATGTCAGCTCCTCCCTCCCATCCTGCCCAGGACGACCCATCAACATGCAGATGGCCACTGAGTCACATATACTTTCCATCTGTATGAGGCTATCTAGAGGGAATGCAGGGAGCCAGCTATCATCCCAGCTCAAATACATATTAGAGACAGGCTGCAGGCAGACAGGCCTAAAAGTAAGAAAATGCCAACTTTCTAAAAGAGGCATTTTCAAAATTGTAATAGTAAATCTGCCTTTACCAATAAGGAGGATTTATTATTACAACATGATGAGTCTACTCCTTCTCAATTAGGAATTAGACTTTATTAAATGTAATAAGGAATGTTCAATGTTAACCTATGAGAGGGGTAGCCGTCACAGTGGTAAAAAACAAATTTG
Organism: Pleurodeles waltl; assembly: GCF_031143425.1. Taxonomy (NCBI): domain Eukaryota; kingdom Metazoa; phylum Chordata; class Amphibia; order Caudata; family Salamandridae; genus Pleurodeles; species Pleurodeles waltl. The sequence goes on along the minus strand of NC_090445.1, from coordinate 1,195,889,397 downwards.
ACAGTTTTTCACTATCAGGACATGTAAAACTTATAAGTATATATCCTGCCTTTTAATTACATAGCACCCTGTCCTATGGGCTATCTAGAGCCTACCTTAGGGACAACTTATATATAATAAAAAGGAAGTTTAAGGTTTGGCAAGAAGGTTTAAATGCCAAGTCGACATGGCAGTGTAACATGCCCATATAGGCTCAGCAGTGGCATGCCTAAGAATTGTTTAAGGGCTACATGTATTAGGGGCACAAGCAGTGCTGCAGTCCTACTAATAGCATTTAATTTACAGGACCTGAACACATGTAGTACTTACTACTAGGGACTTATAAGTAAATTAAATATGTCAATTAGGTATGTACCAATCAAAGTATGTTTTAGGGAGAGAGCACATACACTTTAGCACTGGTCAGTAAAGTGCTCATAGTCCTAAGGCCAACAAAAACAATTCAGCAAAAGTGGAAGGAAAAGGCAAAACTGTTGGGGGTGACCCCGCAGAAAGAGCTTACCAACAGGGATGTTATAGTTAGGTGAATTTATTAAATAAAACATGCCATTTTAACCAAACAACACTAAAACTCACCAGTTATAGTTATCTCTTGCGGATCCTGCACAAATTTGCAGCAAAACTTTAAATAAAGCATGCCATTTTAACCAACGCCACTGAAATTCACCAGTAATAGTTATCTCTTGGGGACACCGCACAAATTTGCAGCCAAACTGTGAAAAAAATGTGTTTAGCCTCAGGCAGGGTTCCTCTGGAATCCCACCACCAGGCCTATAGGGGCAGTGTATCCCTACCCTGCCCTTTTAAGTCTTTTTTTAACTTTTTTTTTTAGGATTCGGGACTGAATCCTAAGATGGTTGTGCCACATTATTGTTGATGCGGTGGCAGCTAATCGGCTGTCTCCGTAAGGTCAGTCAGCCCTGCAGATATTACACAGCGTGAAATATACAATTGTTTATAGCATTAATTAAACCAAATCACAAAAATCACTCTTTCTGGACCAAGATCAAGCTTTCTGCCACATTTGGTATAAGCTTGTTCAGACATTTGGGCTGTAGCTGTATCTAAAGATCCTATGGAAACATTAACACTTTAATTTGGAGCGAGGAGGAACGAGTCCCATGAGACCCTGTAGTTCGCTAGAGACCTTTAGGCAGGGAGGGGCTCCACAAACACCACGCTATAAAGGGCGTGTCCTCACCCCAATGCATGGGAGTCTTTGATTGGAGGAAAGAGAAACTATGAGTCCCATGAGACACTGGAAGCTGCTTGAGACCATTGAGCACAAACACTGTGCTATAAAACATTTGCCAACTCCCAGCTGTGTTTGGTGTGCGCAGGGCACGCCCCGGCACATGCACAGGTGAAAACTGGGCAAGAGCAAGCCCACCTGTGTCCGTCAGAACCTGGAAGAGGCTGGACTATGCCTACTCTCTTAGTTATGTCATCCAGTTGTTATTTGAGGCACTCAAAGTTGTGCAGTGAGCAAAAGAAAAATCGATACCCAGCAGGTTAGTATTCCAGGTAAAACATAAAACTCTATTACACCTTATTTGACCAACGACATGGATGTGATTCAAAGAGAGATTAGGTACACAAAAAAACGTTTAACAACAGTGCAAAATTAATTGAAAGACCTTTCTGAGACTCCCTGAGCAACCCCTATGCCAAATCCACAAGTCAGAGAAAAGGCCGTGACAGTAAAGGTACCTTCTAATCCATGTGTGTTTAATAAGCCACTAAGAATAGACAACCTACATTTTAAATGTATCTGAAACAACTCACCCTCCCCCATTAAAATGGAAAAGGAAAACATCTGTTTGTTTATCTAACAAAGAGCCTGATATTTCCTCAGAAATCATTAATACTAAGAAGACTGGCAATCTGAAGGGCCATAGTAACAAGAAAAATGTTAAGACAAAAAATGACAACCCAAAGAGGTCATAAGTCACTCCAAAGGTCCCTGGAAGGTCTGCAGCTTTTGGTCCGAAGCTCACTAGATTTAATCCTGTATAGGCTACAGGAGGTTGAGAACACTGGCAATATCTGCCTTTTGGCATTACAGAAAGACAAGATGTTCCTGTGTCCTCAGAGGGATGATAACAGAACTATTCATTAGCATGGGGCAGTCAATGCCTTGGCTGATGAATTGAAGCAAAAAGATTCAGGTAAAGCTAAGGCCAAGGGTGCTAGCCCCTTATTACAGTATACACAATGGAGGGAGGGAAATCTATATAAAAGAGGGGAACCTTTTGAACTGGAAAATAAGATAAAGTCTGTGCCCCTAGAAATCAATCTAAACTGGACCTTCCAGCAGAGGCCACACCATTTGTAATTATATTGAAGAATGCCCTGCTTCTTGAGGCCAATCAAAGGGAATCCTGGCAGGGTCTCAGAAATAAATCTATCAATTGGTTAGGACATAGAACAGGTCTTACTACCCAGCTATTCAGTGACCTAAATATGATCTGCAAGGTAAGCTGGGTGGGTTGGAGCCTAAAAATCGACACAGGCGATTGCATTATATCGAATTTCAGATTGCCTTACTTGGTCAGGCAAGTTTTTCATTGTCTCAGAGGGGATGGGTGAAGAACACAAGGATTAGCGTTGTACCCCTTAGCTTTTTCTATAAACCTTTTGTTTCAGATGACACGCACACAATTATTTAGTATCGGAGACTGAGTCATGGGGATATGGATATAAATCATTGACTTTGTAACCAACAATCTGACCATGATTTATCACCTAGAAGCCAGAGGAGCAAATGTCTGTGAATTACTTTATTGCATAATCATGATTGTATCAGCCATAATGTGGACATGTTCAGACCCATGGAATTACAAATGGCTATTTGCCAGAACATTGTTAATGGTGGACTAAGGAATATGAATCAGCCAGTTCTCAGCACTAATGAATTAAATCAAACAGAGTTACAAGTGGTTACCTGTCAGAACATTGTTAGTTGGGATCCAATGATTGTGAATAAGAATCAGACAGCAGCTTGTAATGATGATCCCTTTTCTAATTATGCTAAAACACCGGACGTCTTATACTTTGGAACATAGCTGGGATTAGGAGTAAAATCCAAAGCCATGACTGGCTTTTATATGTTAAGGGCTTTGAGATCCTGTGTTTTCAGGAAACCTAGGCTGTTGAGGGCTACCACATAAATGGCTACACTACTTTCTATTCACCAGCAGTTGCTTCCCAGACAGTGAAAGATGGGGGGGGGTCTTATAACTCATATTACTACCTCATTATCGGGTAAAGTTTTTTTTTTTATAAGAAACTGAATTCACCTTATTTCCAGGTTATTGGTGTAGAAATTACTAGTTACATCATTTGTATATTTTCATTACTAAATTTTTTATTACAATACAATAATACCTTTACCTCAGAAAAAGCTATAGTTATTGAGAAAAATGTGAACAAATTGGAAGCTTACTATTTCAAGAAAGGCAAAGGGAACCAGATAGTGCCTGGGGAGGGGGAGACTTTAATAGTCACCTTTGTTCACACCCGGCCAAAGAAATATGCAGATATGTAGATCACCCGGCTAAGGCTTATCTGAACATTACATGTATGGTGAAAAACTAAGCAGCACCCTCTTTAACTTTGACTATGATCTGCCTTTCGTCAATGAGGTATCTGACCCGTAGGTGCCATTTAAGTGCACCTATATAGGCGGAGACTGCAGCTCGACTATAGACTTTATTTTAGTGGCACGTGTGTTTGGTTCCCTAACTGCAAAGTTGAAGACACATTTAAATGGCCTTAGTGCCTTTAATGAACAAAGGATTAATATAATTTGCCAGAACAATAGACTATAAAGCAGAAGTGTAAACTGCAGTATTGCTTTTGAGGTAGTTTCATAAAACAGCATTACGCTCAAATGGAGTAACATCGTCCCAGAGGACTTTGTCTCAAATTTAGTCAGGGAAACTGTACTCAAGTGAATACTTGCATCGATGATATTGCTGAGGATGAATATATTAAGTATGCCTTCTTACAGAAATCCAGATATGTTAAAGCCAACTTGACACATAAACCAGGAAGTTACTTTGTGGCATGAGTTATAGTTTCTTCACATAAGTATAAGTATAATTATAACTGTTGAGTTCCAATGGTTTTGTATGGGTAAAACATCAACCCAACTATAATGTCCCTATAACCTTTGGCTTTGTCAGTGAATTTCTATTTTTTTTGTTAACACACAAGTTAATAATTCCGTCAGGTTGCAGCCAGCCAATAAAGGCATTGCTTTTTCCATGGATTTGAGGAGGATCCAAGGAGGATTTGCGGATCCACAAATCACCTGCAAAAAAGGGCAATTTTGTGCCCAGGGACGCCCTCCATGTGTCCTATTGGGTCAGGATACTTGTATCCTGACCCCTTATATGTTTTTGCAATGTTTTTTCCCACACCCCAGGCAATGCAAGAAACAAAGCGGTGGGCAAAACTTTTCTGTCAGGTTACGGCCAGCCAATCAGGGCCTTGCTTTTCTTCCGAATCTGCAGAGGATTCGCATTACTATAGATACACATTTTGTTTTCATTAAATAACTAATAAACTGCTGAAGTGATTTAGACCAAAGATATAGCAAGTAAAAAAAGTTTTTTTTCCAATGGAAACTAGGTCCTAACTATACCTGGAGGTATTATATATATATATATATATATATATATATATATATATATACACAAACATATATATATATATATACGTATATGTATGTATATCAGCAAGGATAGCACTGTGCTAATCCTCTGCTTAAAGACTTTGCTGTATAAATGTCAGAAGACTTTGTCATTTTCGAGCACTGTGCTAATCATATGCTTAAAGTTTTTGCTAGAGAAACAGACATTTGAGATGAGCAAATCTAGAGTGTCGCTAGTGTTGTAGGGTGCTCTATACCGTACCTGCCCTCCACCTAAACCTGGGAACTACCGGAGTTCTCTATTCTTTTTTACATAATTTATGCATCAATCTAACTCTAAAAGAGTTTTGTTTGGAGATATATATATATATATATATATATATATATATATATATATATATATATATATATATATATATATGACCATAATTGAGATATATATTAAGCTCCAGTAAAGTATAATTGTGTGCTAAACTGAACTTTGCACTAGTTGGAAAAAGATGGGCTTTGTCTCTTTCCTAAAGATCATAAGTGTTGGGTTGCTTTTATTTTTTTATTTCATGTTGGGGGTTCTGTATAGAAAATCTGGGGATACCCTTTTAATATAAAGTGGACTTGATGGTCATCAAGACTGATACATTTTCTGATATAAGGGACTGAGTCAGCTGCTGCCTGCTAATAGGCTCCTCAAGGTATTGTGCAGACAAGTAAAGCATTTGAAAATTTTGCATAGAATCTTAAAGACCTGTTTCAGACCTGCAACCAGTGACTTCTGTCACTAGATTTATTTTATTTTTTATATACTCAATTTAGTACCCTCTATTCTTCTTTAGTACCCTCTTCTCTTGCTCTTTAGTATCAAGAAGAGTGTAATGCATTTAAAACTCTGGCATAAATTATTTTCTTCAAAGGAAAATAAGTTTAGGATTGCCATGTGTTCTAAATGGCCACTGTGTAAAGCTGGCAGAGGAGACAGAGTGTACAAAAGCGTGATTGTGCACAATGGGGTCTAACCATGGTGAGGAGGTGAAGCTTGACGGAGCACAGTGTTCACAATGGTGAACGTTGGAACTGCTCTTCTAGTAAACAGAGATAGGGCATAGTACATTAGGCACCTTGAAGACTAGAATAAGTTTGAGGTGGTCTTGTTCAAGTTATGAATGTGTGGATATGTTTTAGAGCTTTCAGGGTGCCCAGACTGTTGGGGTCAGGGTGTGAGCCAAGGGTGTTGCATGCCATATACACTTGGAACAGGGCCAATTGGGGATCTGGCAGCGGAAATCCAAGACTGATCAGGGTGGGAGAGGAAAGTGAATATGGTTGCAAGAAGGTGGAGGCATGTCTGGCGAGTAAATGTTGCAAGGTTCATGGTGTTTCAGCTGTTGGCAGTGCTACGTAGGGCCTTGAAGAAACTGGGTAAGAATCCTGACAATATTGGGACTCCCTCTTTCCGGATAGGGGCAGCAAAAGCGGCAGCACGGTTCGGATTTACAGGACTGGTAGGTGGAGGCGTAGGTATTTGTGAGAGATATGTGTGGAAATAAAGAGTGGGGGCATTGGCTTGGTGCTAAAAAGGGGGTTCATGATGCACGCTAATCTTTATTTTCCCTTAATGTGTGTATGCACCCAGGGAGACATAATATGGTGACTTGGATGGTTGGAAATTTCTTTATTCACTGGTCAGCTAAGTATGGGGATCGGCAGATATATGGATGAAACCTGGTATTGCCCAGCAACAGGCATGAGGTGCTCTGGTGGGGGAAGAGTGGCATGAGATGGGGCAATCTGTTGCTGTTTCTGGGGAACCATGGTACCAAAATGGGGCTGTGCGGTTTGTTATACACCTGGGTGAAAATGATTTGGTACAACTATCAGGGCTGACTCTAATGCAATACTTGCCACTTACTTTTACTGAAACAGAAATTGGCAGGGACTTGCCTGGTATGAACTGAATTTGTGCCTCAAAGGAAATGGAGGGGGTGATTAAGCATGCGGCCATTGACATGGCAAGGAGGAAACTCAACTGTGTGAGGAGGGTGTTCTGTTTAGCGAAGAACGTTGAGGTGGTAGCACATGAGGCTATCAAGAAAGAAGAAACAGAGCTTCTTTGTTCAGATGGGGTTCATCTTTCTAACTTGGGCATTGCTTTTTATAAGTTGGATTGGGGTATTTACTAGGAGAGCTGTGGAATGTGAGCATCTGCTACAGAAGAACATCCTCTGTGGTTTTACTAGGTGGCAGTAGTGGGGGGGAGGAGAGTTGGATGCAGGTGGATCCCCCCTCGGAGGAGAGGAAGGGAGCACAGGCATTGGAAGACGGTGTGCTGGATGCCTGGGGCAGGAGAAGGAGGCTTCAATGGAGGATGCTTGGGAAAACGAAGTGCAAAAGAGACTGGGAATGGAAAGAGGCCATTGAGAGAAAGGTGAAAAGAATGAGTGAAGCAAGATGGCTCAAAGGTGAAAGCTTGGGATGATGGGGGAAAGGTGGGGTGAAGAAAGGGATCACGTTTAAAATGTTTTGATGTTATGATGAATGTTGAAGTGTTTTAAATGTTTGCATTATTTCTAATAAATGGCCTTTTACACATTATGGAGTATGGCATGTGATTACCTTACAAGTAAGTTCCTGGGGAAGATGGAGGCACAGCCTAGCCTTCCCCTGGGAAACTTTGTGGAAGTATTGTCAGGCTGGACGGATAGATAGGTTGTGGGTGGAGGTGGGGTTTTTAATATAAGGGTTACAACCTCTTCCTGACTCCTTGCGCACCACCAAGGGGATCTGTGCTGAGTTTGGCCGCCATCCACCTTACAATACCTAAAGGGTTTAGGCTGGTTGGTATGTGTACCGACAGGTTGGCATTGTTGAACAGGTTGCAATGTTTAGGCGGTAGTTTGAGGGGGTGGAGAATCAGATGCAGGCGGATCCACCCCTTTGAGAAGGGGGAGGGAGCACAGGCAAAGGAAGACCGAGTGCAGGGGCTTGGGCAGCAGAAGGAGGTGCCATTGGAGGATGCTTAGGAAAAAGAAGTGAGAAAGAGACTCGGAATGGCAGGAGGTCATTGAGAGATAGGTGAAAAGAATGAGTTAAGCTAGATGGCTTGGGGTGAAAGCTTGCGTTGATGGGAGAGCGATGGGGTGACCAAAAGTATCACATTTAATATGTTTTAATTTTATGATAAACGTTGAAGTGTTTCAAATGTTTGCAGTTCTGTCCTAATGAATGACCTTTCACACATTATGGAAAGTTGTACGTGATCAACTCACGAAATTACATTTATTGTATTGCAGCATTTTTACAGTGCTTTCCTACCTTTTGTTGTAGCCCCAAATCACTTTATCCATTGAAGGTGTACATTCGAATCTTCTGAAAACTTTTCAGTCACAAAAGGTAATATTGTACCTGAGAGTTTCTTCGAAGTCCTAGAAGAAAAGCAAAACAGTAAAAAAAAAAAGCATGTGGACAGCCAATTAATACTACAACATTTACACAGTGTGCTACACAGACCAGAGCTTAAAATGTCTCTTTGTCGAATTGACAGGATAACGGCAGTTTTCAAGAATGCAAAACATTTTCAAATAATGACAAATCACATTTGTATATGTCGGAGGCAACAGTAGCAACATATTTCTTGTTTGCAGAGTGCCAGGGGCAACAACATGCATGTTTCTTGTTCTCAAAACAAATTTGATGCCAGATTCCATGCTTCATTTCTATTCTGGGGTGAACTCATGGCAGGGGACAGAATGTGCTGTTAACACTTGTAGATAAAAATACATTTCAATGCTTTATTTTCGGCCGGGCTCCTTCACCAGTTGATTTAAAATACTGCTTAAATATTTAGAATGCTTTATGCAGTACAAGGATGACTTACACATTTTAATTCTATTTTTAAGATAAGTCTCATGGAAAAAAAGAGAACAGTATTTAGTTGTGAAACATCCATCAAACACATTCCTCCTTCATGTTTTAAACCAGGAATATTAGCTGACATCTCCCTGTTGTAATTAGTGCAGGAATGCCATTATCATTTTTTTTAGGAAAAATGTTTAAAAAAACGTTAGATTAAAAGTTCAGCAAGTGAGGGAGTGACAATTAAAATGCAGGGAGTCTATAGTAAAACTGTTTATGCATGTGTTGATCCAACTGAGCTGTACTCTCCTCATCTCAGAAACTATAAAAATATAAAGCAAACTTTATATTTATTGTACACACATTGCAAACCATACTAACTCTAGGCACAGACAGCAAGTGTAACCTGTTCCCATGCCAATAGTGCTGCTATTATTAAGCCCAGAAGTATGGAAGTGTGGCTGGAATGACTGTATTTAGAAGGTGGAACTTATGTAATTCAAGATATAGCACAGGTGTCTGGAAGATTTCAAGCTACCACTAGATCCCAAACATCTTCAGAGTAGCTCACAGCCTTGAGTTAATTTTTAAATTAGCACAAGGTCATATTTTCCTTTTAAAGTTAAGGAAAAGCTGTGTTTATTTTACATTATTATCATCAGACTGCAGATAGCAGGGCCTGACAATGAGCAGTGCTCATTCAGATTTATGACCCAATCTGGGGATGGGTCACAGAGGTGAACAACTAAAGCACTGAGGTATTTAACTCTTAAATAAAAGTCCTTGTCAACTCAACACTGGAGCTGTGAATTAAATTATGTTTCTGAATGCTTTTAAATGGGGAAAAGATACCTTAATGTTTAACTTTCCATTTTAATTTTCTCCCACTTCAAAGTGTGGCATTGACAAACAGTACACCTCTTGCTCCCAGTGGCCAGTAGACACTGTGCCATAAGTATAACCGAAAAATACAGCCATATTTATATGAGAGAAGTTTAAAGTGCAGAACTTTTTTCTATATTATGAACATTTTTCGGCACTTTAAATATCTTCCATTTAAAAAAAAAAGGATTGTATGTTTGTGTTATACAGGTAACTTTGCCACATGTAGCAAAAGGTATGCCCTGTGCTGCAATTACATATGACACAGGCTTGCAGTCACCCACACAAATACATCCAATTTATACACACAAATGGTTATACACCCAAAGACCACACTCTCACTGACACACATGGCAGCCCTCTCAGAGTGGCCCTATTCAAAGTATTTTATAGAATAAATGGCTGTAATACAAACCTTTATTACTCAAATACTTATATCTATGAGAATCAAAGGAGAGTTTAACCTGTTGTTTTATTTAGATAATCAATTGTATCCTTTTGTTTATAGAACATTGCATAAACTGTGTCCTGAAATCTATCCCTATTCTAACACTCTAGCACTTCAGTCTGGTCAGTAAAAAGGTATCAGTACTCATAAAGAATACAGTAACAGACTTTGATAGAAATAGTCTAGCCAGCCAAAAAGAAAGTCTAAGAATTATAGTCTTGAAAGAAATCAAATTGGTTATTCTCTATGATATGTTCCTCTCATTCGGTAATACAATCTATCAGTTCAACAGCCTTAACTGTTCTCTCTCTCCAGGAACCCTTGCTAGAAATCAGCTCAACTGCAATCGCCCTATTCTCTATTGTATGTGCCTCCTCTCTTCTCATCAACTACCACAGCCTCCTAACTTCTAATTGCTGCTCTTTCCCTAGGACACCTTTATAACATAATTCAGAAAGAAACATTTTAAATACAATGTTTAATTTAATATTCTGTTTCTTCATGTGTCTCATAGTATCTTAATCCAGAGATTGGAGAACGTGGGTATCACAGGCCCTGCACTTCAATGGCTCAAGGCCTTTCTAGATAATAGGAGTTTCCAGATTCTGGCTTAGCCCTTTCTTTCTATTGAGTGCAGAGTCCCAAAGAGCCCCTTGTTGAGTCCAACTCTTTACAATCTATACATTCCCTGTGCTAAAACTGTACAGGTGCACAGCATAAATCTTGTTTCCTATGCTTACGATACTCAGTTGATTCTAGCACTTGCACTTGAAATTAATCATATTTCAACAAACCTGCAGATCTGTCTTAAAGAAGTCACTGATTGGATGTCAGTTAGCAATCTTAAACTTAGCATTGATAACACAGAAGTGCTTATTGTTGGTAATAACATATTTTGCTTGAAAGAACTGGCATGGCCCCAGTGTCTTGGAGAGCGACCGGTTCCATCCATGGCTGTAAAAATCCTGGGCTTCTGATTAGAAAGCAAACTCACTATTGAGACCCAGGCAGAAAAGTTGTCCGTAACCTGCTTTGGGCTGCTTCGCATATTAAGGAAGGTCATTCAAAGGCTGCCTCCCTCATTAAGGAGGATTGTCATACAAGGACTGGTTAACCGACTTGAATACGGGAATTCCTTGTTTTTAGGAAGTCCTCAATACATCCTAAAGCGGCTGTAGGTTGTTCAAAATGCCGCAGTATGAGCACTCTTTAAGATCCCAAAATTTCAATCTGCAGCTCCAGCACTAACAGTCTATGCACAGCCCACTGAGCCATGCAGACAAAAGGCCCCCCATCTGATCCAAACGATGCTGCACCACTATGTTCCTAGGAGACCAATGCGATCCGAGAACTCCTCTCTGCTGTGCATTCCCAAAATAAGGAAAGCAAGGTGTGGTGTGTCTTCCACGCAAACTAAGACAAGTATAGCAAGAAACTTCTTTAAGGAAACAAATAAAACTCACTTGTTTTAGGCCTAATATAGATCTGTGCTTATTTCATAGGTGTTTGCCTCAAGGCCTGAAGGCCTTTCGGGGTAGCTGTGCGCTATATAAGACTTCATAAATGAATAGATGAATTTAGAGGGGGCTGTACACAACATAAAATTACTTACTTTTGAATAACCACAATGTATTTCACATAACTCACATTTTGCTCTAGCTTTGTATTTGATGTCATTCAGAACCATTCAATTCATAGTTATTCCCTGTAACCCATCTATTTTTCTATATATTCATCCAGCAGTATCGATAACCAGTTCACTTAAAGCTCCAGTGCAGAGGCAGGTTAGTTGGCAGTATAACAAATTAGTTAAACAGTCATTGTAAACATTTAAATTTAAGAAATAAATAATTTAAAATGCTTTACTGACTCACAAAAATAACCACACTCAAAGCTGTTTCATCTGGGAACCAAGATGTTTTCTGTATTTCTCTACCAACAAACCTCTCATTGGATACTGCTAAGAGACCTCCTTTGTGTAGAGATTGCTCTATCAGTCAGTCAAAAAGGCTTTATTAGGCTACTAAAAACCATAAAAGCACACAGTAGATATATATACAGCACACAATAAAAAACTTACATTCTTACAATACAATGTCAAACTATAAGTAAGATCAAATAGGATACATATGAAAAGAGCAAATACAAATTCATACTCTTATTTCATGTAACAAAGACAACATTTAATCCAGGCAAATTTCTTTCTGATCCTGTGTGCCCCTATCAGGAAGCTTGTGACATTAAAACAAATAAAAGGGCTGAGTCGCATTTGCAAGTACACCAGAGCTGGCCTTACTTTCTCAAACTGAAGCTCCCTAATTAGAGGCAAAATATGCTGACTCCGCAGACCTCTATAGTGCCCACAAAAGAATATAAAATGCAGTGTCTTGAGGGGAAAAATCATCACACAAACAGGGCTCACTCTCTCTTCCACCTTGTGTTCCTCCTGAGGAGTCGCAAGGGACGATGTAAGAGATCAAATCTAAGGCCCTCGTTTTGACCCTGGCGCCAGGGTTAATGTGGCGGTATCAGCGCCAACAGGCTGGCGGTGTATACTGCCATAACTCCACTCATACTGCCATGGTGATATGAACCGCTGGGCTGGAGATGTGCATCTCCGCCCCAGCAGTCCACACATGACTGCCAGCGGTATTATAAGCTGGCCTACCGCCATGCTTTCCGTGGCAGTAGCACCGCCACGAAAACCATGGCGGTAGGACTACCGGTGACAGGGAATTCCTTCCCTGTCACCGGTAGAAGGCTCTCCCACCCCCCCAGCAATCACCTAACCCCCCCATCCTCCACCCCCCCAGAATCACAGCGCCCTCCCAACTCCCCAAACCCCAGCCCCTAGAATCACAGTACGCCCACAACTCCCTAACCCACACCTGCAACCCTCCCTACAATCAAGCACCACCCACATGCACCATGCATACACCCATGCACCACCAGTTCCAAACATGCATTCACTCATCCAGACACGCATTCACTCACACATACTTACACGCATTTATTCACACATACTTACATGCATACACACTGACATGCAGACACGCACACACATGCATACAACCACGCATACACCACAACACTCACAGACGCATACACACACGCACACACACATACACAACATCCCCACCTCCCAACCCCCCATTGGACGCCCGACTTACCTTGTCCGGCAAGGAGGTCGTCTGGCAGGGGACGGGAAGGGGCACTGCTATCGCCACCAGCAGGACACCGCCAGGTCATTTGTATGGTCAAAATACGTCTGGCGGCATCCTACTAGTGGGGCGGTGCAGGTGGGAGCACCGCCCAGGCACCTCGTCCGCCAGCCTGGCTATTGCCGGATTTCCACCCTAAATGTGGTAGAAATCCAGCATTATCCATATTGTGGCGGGCGGAAGACTGCCAGCACTGGCGGTCTTCTGGTGTCCATGGCTTTGGCGGTTTCACTTTGAGACTGCTAAAGTCATAATGAGGGCCTAAATCTTGTTAACAGGGATGGATGCTGGGACAAAATAACAGAAATCAAGTAGGGCTCGATCAAGAGGACAGTTTTCAATAAAAGATGAGATCAAACAGTAGGTTTAAAAAGTTCCTGCACCTCCCTTTCCGAGCCCATCACACCAGTGAAATGCTTTTAGCCCAGATCAAAGCCCTCTTTGTTATACCCTGTGGACACTCAAATAAATCAGGAAACCCCACTTTCCGTGATAGTTCTTTGATATATTTAATCCATCTAATATATAATGCCCCCTCCAAAGCCAAAAAATCTAAAATGGTTCCTCGAGTGAGGACCAACACCAGGGCAGACCATACCCTATTCCACCTAACTAGAGATGCAAGTGCTATTTGATCACTAATGTACCCCCAACTCTTAGTGTATTACATAGGAGGGTGTTGGCTGTGGAACAGCCAAATATCTTCTTAAAAATGTATTTTCTACAATCTGGATGGGCCTTGTATCCTCCATGCTCCACATACACAACCATGACAGGCCATTGTAATACATTTAGGGACATATTTACAAAACGCCACCATAACATCATTTTTTTAAGCTAAGGCAGCGCTAACCAGTCTCCTACCCTGCGCCATACTTACAAAAGTGGAGGAATACAAGCAGTGCTCCACCTTGTAACTCCTTGGGCCACATTATACCTGCACCAGGTATAACATATGCAAGGGAGTGTTTCCCCACAGGGAGGCTAAAAAATAATGGCTCATTGAAATGTACAAGATTTCACTGCACCATTCTAGTGTCATTTTATAACAACTGCTCAGGGTAGGCTTTAAAGTGATGCTAGTGCATTAGCCTATGGACCTCCCTGTGCTTTGCTGAACTAGTTCCAAAAAGCTTCCAAAGGGCCTCATGAACCTTTCTCACCAAAGAGAACCCCGAGATAGGAGAATGTTGGAACCCTAACCATGCTTTCCTTCCCCCAAACATTTTTTGTGGGCTTCCTGGTGCCCACAATCATATTATGTGGTTTGAGATAACTGCCTTATTGAGGCAGAAAGGCCATTATGTAAATCACACAAAAAGCACTAAATTGTGATCCACTTCAAGATCACTCAGCATTCTCCACAATTTTCCTCTATTTACACGATCAAACATTGAGGTAAGATCCATGAAGGTCATATGGAATAAACCTTTCTTTACCACTGTATATTTACCAATTAATAACTGGAGGTTCAGACATTGGTCTAGAGTGCCTTTGCCCACCTGAACTCAAATTGTACTCCAAAACTCATGTTGTTTTCCTCAGACCATTCTACTAACCTAGATAAAATGACTTTCCCAATGACCTTCATGGTCGTATCAATAAGGGAAATAGTGGGGTAGCCCTTTGGGTCCGACCTTGACCCATTTTTAAAAACAGGAACGATAATAGCTTTAATCCAAGAGTATGGGCCCCCATTGCTGCACGCAACACTGCCAACCACAGCTATAATTTTTGCCCAAAGGTGTAGTTCGGTTTTGAACAAACCAGCGGGTATCCCATCAGGACTCGAAGCCTTCCCATTAGGCACAGTTGCAATTGCATCAATTACCTCCACTTCAGTTAAACCAAGGGTATAGTCCCCACCCATGCTGTCCCCTATGCAATCCATGTCTCTTCTGCTAGACTTACAAACATACTCTGAAAATGCAATACCCAAACGTTTGGGGCTATAACACAGTCTAAAGGTTCATTACTTGTATCCTTAAAAAAAGGTCTATTAAGCACCTTCTGTAACATTGCGCTATTAGACATAGTACTCGCCTGCAGAAGATCATCCAGGCTCTCTTGTTCATCTCTGATTTCCTTGCCAACAAGGCTTGCTTATATATCCTTCTCTGCTTTGCAATCTCCCTCTATCTCTGGGGGATCTGGTTCAGTGCCTTCATAAGGTCCTAATGGGCTCGCGAACAAGTTTGATCAAACCATCTAGCCCCCTTAATAAACCTCTTCCCAACCACCTTATTGACTGCTATAGCAACTTGCCTGCAAACTCGCTAAAAGATATTTGAAACCTTCTGGTCTGGCTGTTCCATATCCAGACAAGTTTTAAAATCCAATTCACAAGAGCAATGTAAATTACTGACAAATTGTTCTGGAATAATTTTATCCCATTTAGTACGTCACCCCTGATCTTTACAACCTAACCCCCTACCTACTCCTCCCACACATGGTCTAATTACGTCCCCTACATCCTAATCTAGTGCACAAACTAGGGGGTTGTGATTGCTGAACTGGCTTCTCCTGATCTCAAAATGTTTAACCTTATAGTACTCTGTAGCTTAAATCAAAATATAGTCAATTGGTGGTATAGCAGTCCCTCCCTGTAAAAGAGGAAGTGCAGACCTCCTCCCTCTCATTTTCAAGGCACAACAGGTGACAGTCTGCAAGGATTGCCTCTAATAACTTCTCCTGTATAGATTATTCAAAATGGACAGACCCAAGTTGCTCAATAAAATGGGCCATCACTATTTACATACTCCATTTGGCGGATATGCACATTAAAATCACCAAGGACAAGTACTGATTAAGGGGAAGGCTGTCCCTCAGACAAAACTTTGAGAAAATTGTTCAAATAAAGCAAATGATCATTAGTCGTTGATCGAATAAGAGAATTATAAAAGTTAATAACAACTAAGTTAGGTGCAGTCTTAAAATTTAATTTTACAACTAACAAGTTCTCAGAATCAGGATCATTCATACTCGAAGAATAGGGGATATGCAACGATACAAGAGTAAGTAACACCTCCTACATGTGCTATGGTTGGAGGCTGAAGCGGCTCAAAAATAGGAGGAGAATCCTTCAAAAAAATGAGTTCTCCACCTCCCAGGTCTCCTGGAGGGCTACAATCTGGTACCCTCCAATAAAATGTCCCCACCTTTCATCATCCTTCTTATTTTTGAGCAGGTTATGTTCCAAGAAGTTTTTTTTATCCGATCTCCATGATTTATGTCATTTACCGGCTGCTCATGAGTTATTTCCACTGCACACTGGACTTCTGTCTGTTTCAAACCATCACTGTTTAAATTTAGTCAATCAATAGTGTCCAAACTCTCCAATGTTGAAACTTGTTTTGTAAGAGAATCGATCTCAACCTAGGCTGAACACTTGTCCCGGCCTCCAATGAACTGTCTGCTCTACACCTCCCATTGCTCATACGGGGTCTATTGACAGAATAAAAATAGTCAAGGGAGAGAATTCTAAACCCAGGGCAACTCCCTTACGCTCATACCTGTTCTGTAAAACATTCCTAACCAGTCCTTGGTGCCTAATATTTAAGACAATACAGTCTCCTTCAATGGCTTTTTCCCTTGACCCCATCCAACCCACTCTTCTAGCCATTATTATATATGGTTATGATTTTGGCCCTGTCCGATAAAGTTGTCACACCAATGTCATGCCTTAAGCAATAATTATGGGGTGGATTTAACCTCTACTTCTTTTAATGGCATAACTCCCCCTCTGCCCCCGAAAAATGACAACCAAGGATAAAAACTCAGATGGGAGTTGTAACTTCGCTGACAACCAACTATCTTATGCTTTTCAACAGATCCTGCAGAGTGGATGACCGATGAGCCATCTGAGCCTGAGAGCTCATTTCTCCTGAAAACTGTGAGTTACAGGGTAAAGACGTGTGATCTGCCACGGGAGCCACACTCTGTGGTTCCACACCAGTTTGAGCACAAGTTACCTTTCTACCTCTCCCTAACAAATTAACAAATAGCAGGCAATCCCGGCCCAAACTGACCCATTGACACTGACGAGGCTGTGGTAGCTTTAACTATACCCCGGTCCATTCCTCCTTGTTGACCAAATGGGCAGCCCTCCCCTTCACTACTCGGACTTTCTCAATTATTAGCAATGAGTCAATAATGCCCAGCTTAGCACATGCATCTTAATTCACCTTTGTGACCATGTTAAACATATCATTACAAAAAGATCTAAACAAAGGTTCCAGGGTAGATTTTAAAAACAGCTCTAGAACTTTCAAGTCTAGTGGGGAAAAGAGTCCACTGCCAGGTTGCAGTGCAGACTGTGACTCTGGCCAGTATCCCTCTTTGGAGCTGTAGAAATCAAAAGGGAAGCACTCTGTCTTGTCTTTGATTTTATTTTTAAGGGCTTCCTTCCTTTCATTCTTACCCAATTGTTCTGTCCCCCTTTGCAGAGTACACCAGGTGGCACTGGTTTATTGCCCCCAACTGTTGGGGGTGTGTTCTTCTCCCCCTTTGATAAGATCATTACTGGGGGCCACAGGGCCAGAGACCTTTATAAGGTTGCTAACATCACATCCATGCCTTTGTTCAACATGTTGAATGTCTTCACTCAAGGACCCCACAGTTCAGGTAAGATATGAAATAATGGACGGAGGCTTATGTGGGATCCTAGTGTCATTTAAATCAGTATCCAAAGAACCTGTAGTTTTTCTCTTATCCCTCACGGCTGCCTCCCAATAAAATCAAGGGGTGTGGCCCTATACTGCCTCTTCCTGGCTATGACAGGTGCACGACGAGCCCACCATTGTCACAGAGTTCACCCGGGCAAGGCCTGGGCTTATCCTGGGTACTCCCTGCACACGTCCTGTGCCACGGGAATCCAGGCAGCGCTATATAGCACATGTAAAGTTGCTTCTGCCCCCACACACAGATGACGGTGCCTCCTGCCACCTAGCTACCTGGGACTCGCAGTCCCACTCAGGTGGCAGCAACAAGGCCACAAAAGTATCCCATGCAGCGGGAATCCAGGCAGCGCATATAGTGCATTTAAAGTTAGTCTTGCCCCCACACACAGACGAAGGTGCCTCCTGGTACTTGGAAATCTGAGACTCGCAGTCCCACTCTGGCGGCAGCAACAAGGTCACAAAAGTATACAATGCCGTGGGAATCCAGCAAGCACTACATAGGTCGTTTAAAGTTAGTCCTGCCCCCACACACAGATGATGTTGCGTCCTGGCGCTTGGCAATCTGGGTCTCGCAGTACCACTCTGGCGACAGCAACAATGTCACAAAAGTAACCTGTGGTGCAGGAATCCAGGCAGCGCTACATAGCGTGTTTAAAGTTAGTCCTGCCCCCACACACAGATGACATGGCATCCTGGCGTTTGCCAACCTGGGACTCGCAGTCCCACTCTGGCAGCAGCAACAAGATCACACCAGTATTCCCCACCCCAGATTGTTCTGACATACTGATACCTTGATACAGCTTACATACATTTGAAGTATCTTGATTAATTAGTTTGGTTTACGTGCTAATTTTCCCTGCATCACTCTCTTGAGAAACACTCCTTTCATGTTGCTGGTCACTGGTGAGAAACGCATTTAGGGAGGACAGTTTCTATCCCTATCATGAGTTGAGTTTTTAGTTTTTTGTATGCACTACAAGTAACATCCTCAGTCAATAAACAAAACAGTAGGCATTTGATAAAGTGTTCGGCCGGTACAGACACTGAACACTGGCTCGGCTTTAGTATAACAGTACTGTAATGTAATTACAACTGAAGAGTATCTGGCAGCTCATGGTGATGGAGCAGTAAATATCCTTCACTAAAGTCATCTGGTTTCTAAGGATCACAACCAAAATGCATATTTTAAAGGCAGAACATTGGTTGAAAATACAGATCCATAAATTGTATACAATTTATCCCTTTACTTCAGACGCTGCACACTCCATCATTTGGTCAGATGGTGCTTTCCTTGACCAGCAGAGCCATTTCTCCTGCATAAGAATTTACATTATCCCCAAGTGGGGCAAAGAAGAATGAAAAGTACTGGGGCAGTGGTGACCTCAAGTTTTGTGCAAAGTGTGGATATCTATCTCTGAAGGGTGTCACGTCTGATAGGTTAACTGTGTTCCCAAAGGGTAAATAATGTTAATGTAACAGTCCACTTCTGAACTCAGAACCCAGTTATCCTTCCAGTCACTCGTTGATGCTATCTTTGCCTTTGACCAAAAGTGCTCCTCTGCCTTTTCTTTATTTTTCCGGCATAACAAATATTCAAATACTTGAAGGTAATAGCTGGCACCTTCTGCCACACTCTATGTCCAACATTCCTTATCTGCAAAATGTTAACCTCAACCATAGCCATACTTTAACTTAGCACGATATTTGGGTAACTGGAGACATAAACATGTAAGAAAACTTTAGATTGATTCACTGCAAGGTATGCATAAACACCTCACATTAAATATTGATTTACAAGACTCACATTATCGAGAAACAAGAAGTATCTTTCTGGAGCAGAGATTTTAAAGGTACCGTTATGTTAAATTGGAGGCGCCAGCCATTCAGATCAGGATGTGAGGAATAATCATTTTTAAATCACTCAGTGAGCATACATTAGCATAATTCCCTTCAAACAATTATGCTTTTGTGTATTGTATGTTTCACGTCCTTGTAGGATTATAGGGGGTCATTACAACCCTGGCGGCCGGCGGAACACTGGCGGTAACACCGCCAACAGGCTGGCAGTGTTCCACCAGTGTATTATGACAGTGGCGCATTAGCCAGGGCCATACCGCCGGCCACTCCACTATACCCCCAGACTTCCGCCAGGCGGTCATAATCCCCAACTGCCACCCTGTCCATGGCGGTGTGGCTGGCAGTAAGGGGGACTCGGGGGGCCCTTGCACTGACAGTGAAATGCACAACGGATGCTGCTGCACCTGCTGCACATCAACATTGCCGCCGGCTCTATTATGAGCCGGCTTCAATGTTGATGTGACTTTTCCACTGGTGGTATTGTGGCGCCTGCAGCTTCACCGGTCTTTTTGCAAGACCGCCAAAGTCGTAATGAGGGTCATAGTGTATTGGTGTATTTCCTCGGAGTGCAAGTGAGGATCTGGACACCAAAATTCCGAATCACCCACTGGAATGCAGGTGTATCTTCTTGGTGGGAGTATCACCATCACCTTCTATGTGGGCAAAACCTTGACACACATGCAATGTTTGAGAAGAACTGGAGGCCAGAAAGAACAACAATGGACTAGTGCTGGTTTTCTGTCAATTGTATATATTAGCAGTTTACATGCAGTCATATGTGAGTGCGTAAAACAAGTGCAGATGACAGTGCTCAAACGTGAAACAATGATTAAAAACACATACACTTTACCACACTGTATAATCCCCTGGCTTATCACAATACTTCTCAATATCAATTGTGGGGTGCTGTAGATTCAATCACAATCCCTGCTACTATAAAATCGGACAACAACTGTGAAGGGATATGTTGACATTTCGACCCCATATGAATCTAAGGGTCTCCTCAGAACTAAGTCATCTGACCATTTAACCTCCATTTAATAATGACAGAAACCAGATAGCATTCTTAGTCTCAGTTGACACTAGAATCATGGTGTATCACTGTTCCAGAGGTAATGTATTAAGAAACCACCACTCACCAGTGTGTGAGTCCGGTTGAGCCTCTCAAAACATGTGTGGTAATACGCTTAGTATACACACTGACATGCAGACATGCATTCACTGTAACATTCATACATGCATTTACTCATATGCATACAAACATGCATACACCACAACACTCACTGACGCATACACAAGCACACACACATTTATACACACACGCAGTCACCACACACAACACCCCCCCACACCCCTCTCCCCTGTCGGGAACCTGACTTACCTGTCCAGCGAGGAGGTAATCCGGAAGGGAACTAGAAGTGGAGCTGCTACCGCCAGCAGCGCCTCACCAGCAGGACGCCCCCTGGCCATCTGTATGGTCAAAATACAGCTGGCGCCATCCTGCTAGCGGGGCGGTGCAGGTGGTAGCACCGGCCAGGCGCCTCGTCCGCCAGCATGGCTACTGCCGGATTTCCGCCCTAAATGTGGGGGAAATCCGTCAGTATCCATATTATGGCGGATGGAAGGGATGATGGAGGATGGGGACATTTTATTGGAGGGTACCAGACTGTCGCCCTCCAGGAGACCTGGGAGGCAGTCTTCTGGCGCCCATGGCTTTGGTGGTCTTGCTTTGAGACTGCCAGAGTCATAATGAGGGCCTTAGTTTTCAAATTGAGGTTTTACTTGGCTATAGATATTGATGATCCTTAAAATACTTTTAATTTGGAGACTTGCATCTATCATGTGACTGGTGAAGTTGGTTTTGGTGTGGTATTTTCAAGACAATGAAGGTATGCCAGTTGATTTGCAGAACTCCCGATTTTCATCCATTTTATGTTTTTGTGGATAATACCATCATTGAGTATAAGCAATTTTAATACTTTAGTCATGGAAATTCCTGTTTCCCAAATAAAGCATTTTTTTATTTTATCATTTGCTTGCAGGTATTTGAGAAGATTCAAGTTACCTGTTTTTGAACGCCAACACTAATTTGTATAATCCAGGGACATATTCATATTATTGCTTTGAAATACTGAGGTACTAATCCTAGTCCTGATACAACTTCATTGTTTGGTGCTGGTATTCTTTTCAAGAAGATCCAGATTCAAGCTCTTGACTTAATATTTAGATTCCATGTTTCCTTAAGAGTCCAGCATTCTCTCTTTAATACCTTTGTGTGGGTGTGATAAAATGTTTATGAACTGGTTCTTTAGTGGGTATTTTATTTATTAT
Organism: Pleurodeles waltl; assembly: GCF_031143425.1. Classification (NCBI taxonomy): domain Eukaryota; kingdom Metazoa; phylum Chordata; class Amphibia; order Caudata; family Salamandridae; genus Pleurodeles; species Pleurodeles waltl. Next base: position 1,195,867,473 of record NC_090445.1, on the reverse strand, counting down.
TTCTCTGCAAAATTAAATTGATTTGTATGAGGAAATAAAGTGTTATAGGTGAATTGTGAATATTGATCCAAATACAGGATGTCGATCTGCTAATAATTAAAATAAAAATGCATAGTCAAAAGAAGAAGCATTGAATAAATAAATAACAGTAAAATGTACTTTGAGAATGTTTGATACAAACACTCTACAAATATGTGCTCTAACATTATGAGTAGGAGTTTAAAAATGAGTGATGTACAAACATGATCTCACCTGCTTCTAAAACTCAAGTAATCAGATGCTACATGAATATTCACTTTAAAGGAATTTGAGATTTTTGAGGCACATAGAGGAAAGCCTGGGACATGATTAATTGCGCTTTTTCTTCTCAACTGTCAGCTAAATGTTCCTGTTGTTTAAATATAGAACCTGTGCACAATGCACTCACCACTGAAAAGCAACCAGTGCACAAAGCTAAATATTGGATAGATCAAAGCGGCATGCGTCACTAATTTATCTCACTTTTTTCTCAAGAAACACAGATCATTCTCTATTGGACTACAAACCCAATAAAGCAAACCAAGAACTCTACGAACAGACGAGAATTAAAAGTGAAAACTGTGGACATCGAAAACCTCAACAAATGGCTTGTTGACAACAAGAATGGCTTGATGACAAAGACATTCTAAGAAAGAAAAGTCCTACACCCTGTTTTAGACCGTTGAATAGGTACTTGGCAGAACAAAGAGACTGCCTTGCGTACTTTGAAACACGTCTAGAGAACTGCAGCCAACTAACCTGAAGGACCTAACAAAAATGCTCCAACAATAGCCAGAACCACACAAAAGACTCGTCTTGTGATTCAATGAGTAATACACAGAAGAAAACAAGAACCGGCAAATCCAATAATTTGACCTTGGCTGCATAGAACATTTCCAGTGTGATGGCTCCCTGTGTATTTCAAGAGCATTCACTTTACCAGACATTATGAAGTTAACCTTCTCTAAGAACACAATGAAGTATTAGAGGCATATGCAACAAAAAAAGGAACAATGTCACCACTCATAACATAATGTTTTTTACTTACAGCATTCAAAAAAAGAAAAGTGCGTACCACTATTTCCAACAAAAACTCATAACATTGTGATGTGCATGGATGAAATTTATTTTACAGAATCTGCAACTAGAATATGTCTCTACCAGATATATTGTTACCGAAGGTAAGTAACTTGTACATCTGATAGAGACTTCTAGTTGCAGAGTCCTTACCTTAGAATCAATACCCAAGGAATACCATACCCAGTGGTGGGCTGTGAACTAAGATCACACCAAAAAGTCCTGCAGGACTGAACCGCCAAAATAGGCGTCTCTGCGGACCTGACTGTCCAGGCAGTAATGCTTGGTGAACGTATGTAAGGACTCCCACGTTGCGGCCTGGCAGATATCCAGGACTGGAACACTGCATGCTAACGCTGTGGTAGCAGCAGTTGCGCTGGTTGAATAAGCACGCAAACCTGCAGGGGGTTGCTTTTTTGCCAAAGAGTAGCACATCTTGATCTGGAGGACTACCCATCACAAGATGGTCCTCTTCTGCACAGCCTTCCCTTTCTTCACAACCACATTACCCACAAAGAGTTGATCATCCATCTGGAAATCTTTGGTACGATCTAGGTAGAACGCCACACGCTCTTTTTGGATCCAGATGGTGGAGTCACTCATCCTCATGAGAGGGATGTGAGGGTGCATAAAAAGTAGGCAAGGTGATAGACTGGCCTACAGGAAAAGGCGTTACCACTTTGGGAAGTGAGGAAGCCCTGGTACGAAGCACCACATTATCAGGATGCACTGCTAGGAATGGTGGCTTCGGGAAAGATCCTAAAGCTCACTCACTCTGCAAGCAGAGGTGATGGAAATCAAAAAAGCTGTTTTAAGTGTCAAGAGCCGTAGAGGACAGTTGTGGAGCGGCTCGAAAGGGGCACACATGAGGTATGTGAGGGCCAACTTCACATCCCACTGGGGCATGATGAACAGTACAGGAGAAAACATGAGTGAGGCCTTTAAGAAACCTCCCAACAATGGAGATTTGAAAAGAGAAGGTTGGTCTGGTAGCCCTAAGAAGGCAGAGATGACAGACAAATATCCCTTGAGGGTGCCCAGAGCAGAGCCCTGCTGGGCAAGAGAGAGAATAAAGAGGAGAACCTCTGAGAGAGGTGCAGAGAGGGGATCAACTGATTTGTTGATACACCATGCCACAAAATGCTTCCAACAATAGGCGTATAGCGTTTTTTGTGGAGGGACGCCTGGCTGGCAAGATGACATTGCAGACTTAGGGTGGAAGGTCAAAAGTTGTCAACTGTGGCCGCTCAATCTCCACGCAAGGAGGTGGAAACTGGACAGTTTCGGGTGGATAACCATCTCCTGCTGCTGCAACAGAAGATCCTCCTGAATGGGCAGTCGGATCAGAGGATCGATGGCCATGCTCAGTAGCTCGGGATACCAGACTCTTCATGCCCAGTCCGGAGTCTACAAGATTATTTGGGCCCGGTCTTGCCGCATCTTCTTCAGAACTCTGGGCAGAAGTGGTATTGGCGGGAAGGCATCCAGAAAGCCTGAGTTTCACTGTGATGGAAAGTGGCTCCGAGCCAATGCCGCCTTGGAAACTCCAAAGTCCAAAACAATTGGCATTGTGCGTTCTCTGAAAAGGCGAACATATCTAACCAAGGCTCCCCCCACTGCTGAAAGAGACCTTGCGCCAGCTCTGGATGGAGACGCCATTTGTGATCGACTATGCATCGACGGCTGACTTCATCTGCTCTGACATTTAGAGAGCCCACCAGATGTTGAACCATCGGGGAAATGCCCTGGCGTTGCAGCCATGTCCAGAGGCGAATAGCCTCTTGACAAAAGGTCCACGACCCCACTCCGCCCTGCTTGTTGCAATACCACATGGTGGTGGTGTTGTCAGTGAACACCTGCACCACTTTCCCTTTGAGAGAGGGAAGGAATGCTTTCAATGCAAGTCGTCTCGCCCAGAGCTCTAAAAGGTTGATGCGGAGTCCGGACTCTGCCAGACACCAGAGGTCTCTGATCTCCGCCTATCTCATGTGGCTGCCCTATCCCAAGCTGGATCTGTACAGCATGAGCGGGTCGGTGGAAATTAATGCAGTTGGGTGCCCCTTCCATAGTTATGAAAGGAGCGAAAGTTGAACTGAGGGGGGCGAGGAGCAGCTGTGAGGCCAAGGGACCGAGCCGTAGCCCGGGAATCCTTAAAGCGCTCAAGCGCTGAGTCCGCGTTGTCTCCAAAGAGACTTGTGCCATCAAAGGGCATGTCCATCAAAGTTTGTTGGACATCCCCCGAAAAGCCAGATGTCCTCAATCAGGCACGGCGTCTCAGTGCAACCATTGATGCAACTGATCTGCCCAGTGAGTTGGTCATATCCAGTCCACAACGTATCATGAACTTGGCTGCATTTCTCCCATCTATCATGGCTTGGAGGAGAATGTTCCGGGCCTCTTCCAGAACTCAAGGCAGCACTTGCACGACCGTACCCCAGAGAGTATGGAAATAGCAGCCCAAAAGGCATGCAGTATTCACGGACCACAGTACTAGACTGCCAGAAGAAAACATCTTCTTCCCTAAACTGTCCCGTCTTTTTGATTGCCTGTCCGGGGGAGCGGTAGAGAATGCACCAGAGGATAATTAAGCCTGTATGACAAGGCTCTCAGGCGTAGGGTGTTGGGTAAGAAAATTTGGGTCAGTCGGCGCAGGCTGATGGCGACGGGCAACCATCCTATTCACAGGAGCACCTGTACTGGGTTTGGACCAGGTCCCCAGTAGGACTTCCGGAAGTGCTTTGTTGAGGGAAAGAAGGGGTTCTGAGTTGGACTCCCCAAGCTGAAGCACTTTGGTCAGGAGGTTAGGCCTGACCTCCACAGAAGGAAGCTCGAGGTTCAAAACCTCAGCAGCCCTTCTCACCACCATAGAATATGATGCTCCCTCCTCCATAGCCACGGTACGAGGAGAAAACATGCCAGTGTCAGGCGAGGTGCCCAACCCACTGGCATCACCCAAATCCTGTACCCAGTCCATGTCAGGGTCAAACTGGTCTTCTAAAGGATACAGCGACCCCTCCACACTATCCCTGTATCCATACTGATAGCAAGAGGGGTAAGGATTAACCCTCGGCACAGCAGAGCCCATGGAAAACTGAATCAGCGTTGAGAGATGTTGTTCCGGCTCCGGTTCATCAGGGATAAGTATAGAGTTGACTTTGATTGTGGGCCCAATCGGCGCCGGGAGCGTCGACATCTGACTCGATGCCAGGGAAGGTCCTGTTGGCATAATCAGTGTTGCGATGGATCCGGAAGTGTATCCTGAGGTGCCCTCCGGAGTCGGGACCGAAGTCATTGACTTGGAAACTGAGGGGGCCCTCACCAACTCCCATGAGCCTGAAGGCACCAAGAGTGGGGTCGGGCTGCCCAAATATGAGACGCATGGCCTCATAGAATTCTTTAAGTTGAGCAGGGGTTGCAACGGCTCCCGGAAAGTCGGGGAGGTGCAGAGGGGACCCAGACTGACGCTCCATAGATGGAGGCCTAGAGCGTTGACGCTCTTCCCGCGTTGCGTCGTGTGAGCGATGGGGCGAAGCCAAAGAACATTTCACCTTCTTCTACTTCTTCTTCTTACCCGAATGTCCAGATGACTTGGACGAAAATGACTGGTGATGACTCTGCAACCGGTCTCCTGACCTTCCTCTTGAACAGGACCAGGAACGATGCAGAGTTGAGTGTTGGGCCGCCATGAGTTTTAGGTACCGCTCCCTCAAAGCTTTCGGGTTCATGGGCCGACACTCGGAGCACGACTTTGGGTCGTGGTCGCACTCCAAACACCAGAGGCACAAGAGGGGCGGATCCGTCATCGACATCATGCGGTGACAGGAGTCACAGGGCTTGAATCTGGGTTTACGGGACATCCCTCAACACATGCAAAACTCGTCAAAAATGAATTCGACAAAAATGTCGTAGTTAGTCAAAATATGACTGGGGTAGCTCTTCTCTGGGTCTGCACTTAGGCTGGCGCGGAAAGAAAATAACTGACGTCAGCGCGCCTGAGTGGCGCCTATATACGACTGTGACGTCAGCATGGCGACCACAACGCCAACAACACCTGCAGAGTGGACCAATGCCACCTAATGGCGTGCAGAGGTACTGCTCGAAAAAAAATCTCTGGATCCAGTCTGACGCCTGGGGGAAATTCTAAGGTAAGGAATCTGCAACTAGAAGTCTCTATCAGATCATTCAAACTTAATCCTGCCAAAAAAGCAAAAGCATATCAAAATGCTTGTCAATGCAAAATGTTCACACTCACATAAAATTTATCATGCAAAGAAGACTACTGCTTACAGAATCAACAGGTCGTACAGTAACTTTCTTTTCTACTTCGCCACAATGACCGATGAACAAAATAATGCCCAAATTTGCTGAGACATACATTCTTGCTTGCCTTTCAAATCATAGTTCCATGTGCACAGACAAAATGCCATCACTCAATATAATCACAATGTGTAACAAATTGGGTTATTAATTGAGGGGAGTACGTATCCACCTCAAGTAATAACCACAGTCCTTGTCAGGGTGAATCACTCAAGTCATTTAATAAACTTGAGATCAACCCTGGTAGCTATGCTACAGAGCAGACAGCCTTAACTTAGAGGTAATTTGTAAAATATGTATGCAGTACTAAACATTAATAACCTCGAAATGCAAATCAATAAAAATCCAAAAATGAATTTGAAAAATAGTGTACAATTAATTAAACATAATGACACATTAATGACGAGTTCTACAAGGGCAAACCAAAGATTTGAATTTTTAAAGTTTTAGGTAGAAATAGTGCTAATGATAGTCAATGGTTGCGTTGAACAGGACCAACGTGCAATTTGATGACGTCAGCTTTGGAACTCAGGTCAAATACACAAACCTGGTTCATCCTGGTCAAAGATTCAGGACCTTAGGGGAGACTCACAGGATGGCATGAAGGGGCCAACAGAAGGCTCTGGGACCCGGTAGTCACTGGCCAGCTGAGCAGTTGCAGGAAAAGTCCTCTTGTAGCCTGTTGTGTCCTTATAGCTTTAAGTGGAGGTCAGTTTTATGACACTTGGGGTCCGTGCCTTTGTCCAAATACAAGCGGGAGAGCAGGTCCAGTCTTCTAGCCTCTGCACAGGTCTCATACAGAAAGACTCAGTCCTCTTCTAATCTTCCACAAGTCCAGGAATGTTCTTAAGTGAGTTCCTGAACATGTCACATTTATGCCTGGCATAAGCTAGAGGGTGGGAATGACCCCTGGAGTCACCCTAGCCAATGAGATAACGCTTCCTGGGGCTAACTATACCTACTTTGGGCACTTTCAAGATGGTGGAAAGTCTTCAGCCACACTAAACTTGATCCCTGAGAGCTGAAGACTTTGTGGGTGTGTGGGGAGTACAGTATGGAAATTCTAGTGCCGTCTCACATCAAACATTAAAATCCAGTACCCCCCACAAACTCAGAGACAGATGTCTGGTAGGACAAAGCTGAACTTTCAGTAATCAGACAGTCAGTACACTCAAATTATTTTGCCATTCTGTGTTCCTCCATTGAAGTCTGCCCCTAATGTCTTATGAAAAAGCTAAGCAAACCTGTCATTCAAGCAGGATCTGACACTGCAATGTCTACTGTGATAGAGGCTGGTCTGGCTGGTGGGCCGAAAGAAGGGTGTAGCAGGCCTGGGTGTTAGCTACATGTGCTTTTGACAGGGATGATCTCTATAAAGGTAATCAAGTCCTTGGGCCCACCCGACAGGCCATTCTGTCAAGGCCACAACCAAACCTACCCACACCCAGGCCTTTTGCCTCTGTTCCGGAAGCACATTCACACTTTGTTTGCGCCCATTAAAATGCTATTTACTGGCTGGCAGAAAGGAGAGAGTAACATTAAGATTTAGCTTCCAAGGACTTTAGGCAGGGCAAAGGTAACTATTTTTAAATGTTGTCTTTCTTAAATATTTATTACAAATATGGCTTCAACATTGAATTGGGCTTGTCCTAAATATTTTGGAAAGACCAAAAATTACATTTGTAGCTGTTTCACAGGTATAGATAACGTTTATTAAACTTAAAATTGTATTCTCATTGCTTTCCTATGGAACAACCAACCCTCCTACGGTGAAAGTAGCTTTTAGGTGCTAGTTGTTGTAAGGATATGTTTAATACTAACTTTTACATGCCCTACTTTTAAATACTATGCACCCTGCCTTAATGAACAGTAAGGCTTAATTAGGGGTGACATAACTATTTAAAAGGTGGGTTTTTATGACTGCCAGAAGGGGATACTTTAACAGGTTGAATATGCAGTTTAAACTTACACAGCCTGGCTACTAATGGCAAGCCTGAAGTGATGTTTGCATTGTCACTGCAGTGGCTGGCACAATGAGTGCAGCAGCCCACGGGTGATATCTAACTTACAGGCCTAGGGTACACTGTGAGTTCCATATACTAGGGGTTTCTTGGTACGTTGAATATGTCAATCATGAGTATGCCAATTTTACCATGTTGAATGGAAATGCACAGTCACTTTAAAACTAGTTAGCAGGCATCAAGTGTACAGAGTTCTATAAGCTGCAAAAATTGGGATCAGAAAAATGGCAAATATAATCCATGGTGACCTTGCAGTAAATATCCAACACAGTGAAATTACCAAATGCCTGTCACTGCTAGACTCTGCCTGTCTGGCTCTGATGTCCAGCTCCTTAAGGCTCCTCTCATGAGCCAACCACTCCAACGAGAGGATCACTTCCATGGCCTGTTTTCTTTTTTCTTTGGCCAATTTCTTCCCTTCAGTTCTAAACTGGGCCATCTGCAGATTAAACTCTCTCTCCTCCCTCCTCTCTGGCTGCTTATCTTGAGTCGGGCCATCTGCAGATTAAACTCTCTCTCCTCCCTCCTCTCTGGCTGCTTATCTTGAGTCGGGCTGTGGGGTGAGACACCAAACAATCCCAACAGATGTAGAGAGCTGGCACTATCCTACATTATATGTATGATTTCCCGTGGACAGACACAACATTGCATTGACACTACAACAAACCAATAGGTAAAGAAGCAGATCTAAGTCCTCTCTGTGTTATGAGTACTAACGTGGTTCAATACTTTTAGAGAACGCAGCAAAAATGATGGCTTTGAAGAGGAGGTCTGAAAGATAAGAAAGAATTAGAATACCTTTATTGAACGGGAGAAATATGGATGGCATAAACTAGAAAAGTCAGCCAGAAAAAGGATTCCAAATATTTGGCCAACTAAACAAGAACATCTAAGACCCCCCCAAGTGATCTTGGAATACAAACAGGGTTGTACTGGGAACTGGGAAGCAGCCTGGCAAATGTTGTCATACCAGTACCAATACTGCTCGGAGCAAGTGAGCACAGTGAGCAAGTCACACCATTACAATGGGAACTTGGGGGAAAGAAGGTGTAATTTCTATCAAACAGATTTCTGAATAAATGGATTAAATAGGTGTACATTGGAATACACTTTTTTATCATATACTGATTTTTCCCATCCTTTTTTTCATTTATTACACACCTCTTATGTACACCTGCCCTTTCTCTCAAGCCCTCTCCTCCTTACTCTAATATCCCTGTGACTTTCTCATGAACAATCTTTCATCTCAGTCAATCAAGCATTTATAAAGTGGGGCAAATCACCTGTGAGGGTCATGAGGCCCTGGAGAAGTTTTGCTACTACGTAGAAGTCTGATCATTCAAACATCCAGTTTACAGAACTGCTGGAGCGACAGTACGGACCTGAGGTGTAGGAGAGGTCATTCCAAACCTTGGCTGCCAGGTGCCAGAAGGAGTGTCCTTCACTGTTGGCTTGGTGGATTTGTGGAATGTCTGCAAGGGAGATGGAAGCAGATCGAAGGTGGCTGGAGGGAGACGGAAGCGGATCGAAGGTGTGTGGAAGGCCCGGTGTTTCTTGATGTCTGGTGGTCCTTTGTTGTGCCAGGCCTTGTAAGCGTGGGTCAGCATATTGATCTGGCATCTCCTCTGAATCAGGAGCTAGTGTAGTTTCTTGAGATAGGGTGTGATGTGAGTCCTTCTGGGGAGGTCAAGTATGAGTGTTGATGCTTAGTTTTATATTGTCTGGAGTCTCTTCAGGAGGCGTGCAGTGATTCCAATGTAAAGCGTGTTTCTGTAGTCCAGTCTGCCGGTGATGAGAGCCTGCATGATGGTTCTTCTGGTGTTTACCAGGAGCCACCTGAAGATCTTGCAGAGCATGCCGAGAGTGTGGAAGCAGGCAGATAAGACTGCCTTGATTTGTTTCTTCATGGATAGTTTGCTATCTAGGATGATGGCAAGGTTACGGGCGTGGTCTGTTGGGGCAGGGGTCACTACCACCTCCATCTGGTCTTGGGTAAATGGTAGTCTGAACAGCATGTTTTAACAAGTTTACAGCTGCACATATGATTACATTCCCCTCTTCATTTAGGGGCACCATTCAATTCAGAACAAGCATTTTTCATATCTTGCCTTCTTATAATTTGTTAGGTAGATTAGATTGACTCCAACTCCGAATGGGAATATTACATAGGTTGGTTTACAAATTCAGCACTGATTCACAAAATGTCACCGCTCAGTTTGCAACTCGAGTCTTAAAACATCTGAACCTAACTGTATTACTATATTAGTACTGAGGCCAGAGTTTTGTTTGGGAAGGGCAATGCCAAGAATTACCTGTAGAATGTTAAAGCCGGGTTTTACTAAGAGTTACCATGGCCATGTCATGGATTGCCCCAAAGTGCTAATAATTATCACCAATATGCAAAGGCCTTCTTTGCCAAGAAGGGAAACCCTTATGTCACGTATAGCACTGAAATGGCAAGAATGAACACCATCACGCCACGTACAACACACATGCACATTCACATATATAGGAAGATGCGTGTCAATGGTACAGAAGTTGAAGGATGGGGATAGTCTGCCAAACAAGGATGCAGATTATAGGAAAATTCCTCATGTCCTTTGAAGTAACCCAGGCTTCTGTGAAAGTTAAAACAATCGATGAGTGAGGCAGCTTCTCCCTCTTTTGAGCCTTTGGTAACGGTTTCTGCAACAGGAGATTCTGAGCCCAAAGACCCTGTCTTTCTTACACTAGAGGACAAAGACATTGGCTAAACCAGCCTAGGTGGGAAACACAAAACGTCAGGAATTGTCTGCACCTGGTTTCAGAGGTGGATCAGTGGAATATATATTATTGTGGAAAAAAACTTAACTATACCAGTGTGCCAGCGTTCTCATGGACCAGAGACAGAACTTGTGCAGAAGGGCAATAGGGAATTACTTGAGTACCAGAGCTAAGATCTCCAATTTTAGGCTTCCTACGAGTAGGGGGACAATCAAGGCAACACTATGGCCCTCATTCTGACCCTGGCGGTCGGCGGAGAGACGGCGGTCGGACCGCGAACAGACCGGCGGTATTAAAAATGGCATTCTGACCGCGGCGGTCCCCGCCGCGACCGACCGCTACTTCTCCACTCCGACCGCCGCGGCGGTCATGACCGCGGGGCTGGAGTTTGCGCACTCCGGCCCCGCGGTCGTCCCAAGACCGCCAAGGGTATTATGACCCTGCCTACCGCCGCGGTTTCTTGCGGGCGGGAACCGCCGTGCGAACCATGGCGGTAAGCACTATCGGGGCCAGGGAATTCCTTCCCTGGCACTGATAGGGGTCTCCCCCACCCCCCACTACCCACCCGAGTCCTCCCCCCACACCCTCCACCCCCCTGCCACCCCCCAGAGGTGGTACGAACCCCCTCCCCACCCCCACCCCGACATGTACATACATGTACCCCGACATGCACACACCCCCAACATGCACATATACACACCCCCTACACACACATACACAACGGGGACACATACCCGCACACATACATGCCGACATGCGCACCTGCCGAACAGCACACATTACCCATAGACACAGCAGCACCCCTCTACACACTCACACGCACACCCCCATGCACGCCCACATCACACAACACCCCCCCACCCCCTCCCCTCACGGACGATCAACTTACCTTGTGCGTTGGTCCTCCGGGAGGCGACGGGAGCCATAGGGACGTGACCGCCAACAGAAGACCGCCAACAGAAGACCGCCACACAGAAATGTGGGTCGTAATTCTGTGGGCGGTGTTCTGCTGGCGTGGCGGTGGAGGTTGACCAGTCTCCACTTTCCCGCCGACCGCCAGTGTGGCTGCTGGCGGTTTTCCGGCGGAACGCTCCCAGCGGTCAGAATGCGCACAGCGGCACACCGCCGCGGTCGGCGGTCTTCACCGCGGCGGTAACTCAGCGGTCTTGCGAAAAGACCGCCAAGGTCAGAATGAGGGCCTATGTTAGGTATGCTGCAACTTGCCTGGAGAAAAGTAGGAATTGATTCCTCAGGAAAGGAGATTTCTGGAACGTATCCCACAGAGGAGAAGATTGCCTTTTGGGATCATCAGCTCACTTGCGTGCTAACTACAGAGCTGTGCAGTTAACCTGGGTCATAGACCATATGAGAAGTTGGGTCTGCTTTGAGGGCAGAGGCAAAACTCACTGTGGAGAAAGGGTGCTGTTAGTGTGCTCTGTAGGTGTATGCTATCTAGAAAAGGAAAACCTAGCATGCAGGAAAGACAAAAGAACTAACAGCAACCAAATTCAAGGGGTCAGAATGCCCCTAAAGGCCCCTGGATGGTGGTAAGAAACCACCACCAGGAGCAAGTGGCTGATATGCCTGAGAAATACTGTAAATTGAAAATTATCTTGCGGGGTTTCTTCAGTTTTTCTGTCCTGTGAGGCCCAGGAACACTTATGGAGCAAAATATCATAACTGCCTTCAGTGTTACCCAGAAATCCTCCCCTTTGTGAACAGTCCTCCTGGAGACCTGTGAAATTCCTACAAAATACCCCTGTTCAGGTAGAGGAACCAGACAGAAGACCTATCACCCTGTGGGGGGCCACAGGAGTTCATCTCTCTGCCCCAGCGAGATTCTGGGCCTTCGGTGGTGACCCTGTGAAGCAGTCGGATCCCAAAGAGGGAGGCACAACATCATACTACCCAGCCTGTATGTTTGGGGCAGGACTGCTGCAAGAGATTGCTGGGTGTGGTGTAAGGTAGAGCAGGCAAGGAGACTGCTGACTCCATGGTCTGTAGACTCTGCGGACATTCCCTGCTCAATCTTTCCTTGCATCTCTCCACTGTACGTCCCAGAGGAGAAGGTGCAACCATGTAGACTCAGCTAGTTAGTGGCAAAGAAAGAGAGACCCCCATGGCTGTGAAGATACTACATGTCTTCTAAACATTCTATGCTGGTGACCCATTGAGGTTTAGAGGCACACACAGGACCATCCAGAGTTGAAATCTGAGAGGGGGGCAACAAGTTGCAAAACCGATGAAAGCCAATTATATTGATCATAAGCAAATGGAGCAAAGGAGTACTCCATAAGGCACTAAGGCAATACAAGAAATTTGAATATTGCTATAACATTGCTCAGTGAGGGCCACAGAGTGTAATATTGTGTTCTGGGGTCACCAGAGGAATGATGAGTCATTTTAAGCCTGCTCACATGTAGAGAGAAATCTGACACCCTATCTCCCAGGGCAAAGATTTATTCACCCTGGGAGAAGCCACAGAGGTTTTCAAGAGTTCCCAGGTAAGTATTTGTGTTACAGTAAGGGAGTGTTGGATGCTGCAGCGATATCAGTTCTGACTGACTGCTTAGTTTCCTGATAGAAATAGCACAAGTAAATTTTCATGTTGAAGTTTCTATATTTTTTAAATATGCATTGTCTGATACAATTTTGGAAAGACTGTCAAAGTTAATAGGTGTGCTTTAAATAATATAAAGTAAAAGTAGTTATTGTTTAACATGCCAGAGGTATTGCTAAAATCAGTAGGTCTCCATTATTGATTAATTATTGACTTATTAAATCCCATAGACTTCTACTTTTCATGTGTTATCTGCTATCAATATGATTACTGTTTGGTGAACCTTTTTGTACCTTATATTGTGAATATATCTATGATTAATGTACATCAAAGTACTTTTTATTTCAAGTTCTGAGTCTCAACCCCATCCCACCTACCTGAGGAAGCATTAGACTGCTCTGTCATTAGTAGCCTCAGAGTCAAGAGCTGAAACAGTGTACTTGGTTTTCAATTTGGGGAGACAATAGTATGGGGACCCCAAGATGCCAGTGTTGGATTACCTCAATTCTCACAATTTAGTCCAAGTAACTCCTGAATGCCCTTGGGCTACCCAAAAAAAGTCCTTAAAAACCTTCTGCTGCTGTGGTCGCCTGCATAGGTCTGGCTCTGTCTTGTGGCTCCTTCACTACGTTGTTTCCTTCAGCCTGTTCCATGGATTGCTCCACATCATTAGTTTTGATCAGATAGGAGGCAGTTCGTGGTCACATTTTCTAAGACTTGGAGGGGCGATTGCAAACATGAACTGTAATTAATTGCTTGGTTCCTTATCAATCACACTGTGTGTGTGAAATTAGCCTTGCTATGGAGTGATGAAAAGATAGGTAGTGCCAGCTAACATACTGTGAGGCTGAGACTGGATAGAGTGAAAAGCCTACACCCATACCACGCTAAAACACTTGGGGCCTCATTATGACCCTGGCGGTCACCAGACGTCCAGGGTCACCGTTGGACCGCCGCCAAAGTGGCGGATCTGACCATGACATTACGACAGTGGTGAAAGCGTCTCAGTCGGACCACCGGCACTGAAAGTTTGCCACCAGTCGACAGCCTGGTGGTCTTGGTGGATGTAATCCGCCAGGGCAGCGATGTTCTGGGGATTACGAGTCCCCTTTCTCCCAGCCTTTGCATGGCAGTAGCCCGCCATGCAAAGGCTGGCGGAAAGGTGGTGTGGGGGGCCCCACGAGGGCCCCTGCACTGCCGATGCATTTGACATGGGCAGTGCAGGGGCCCCCATGGACAGCCCCATCGTGCTTTCCACTGCCCAAATTACGGGCGGTGGAAAGCACAACGGGTGTTGCTGCAACCACCACACTGCCACATTGGCGCCGGCTTGATTACAAGCCGGCAAGAATGTTAAGGCCCTGTTTACCGTAGGGCCGGTAGATGGAAATGCAGTTTCCACCTGCCGGCTCTGCGGTGAACTCCTAATAGGGCCAGCGATGTTCTGGCCTCACAGGCAGCCTGATGGAGGTACAAGTTTGGCAGGTGGCCTCTGCCGACCGCCAAACTCGTAATGAGGGCCCTAATCTTTTCTGATTTAATAAGTTAAGTAGGGTCGGGCCTGGTCAGTACCGGGATGGGAGAAACATACACTCAAAAAATCAGGCCACAGTCCTACCAAGGAATTGCCATTTGTTTGGTGCAACCTGTCCAGCCCTGAATGCATATTACTACTGGAAGACTGGATCACAAACTATAAGGGCATCTTCTTCCGTGCCAATACCCCACCAAGGGGTAACAGTGTTATTGAACTAAATTGAGACACACAAAGATGGGAAATATCCCCAGAACCTAGCATTATAAAGATAGTTAAAAGCTCAGACAATTAAAAATACCTCAAAACCTTACCCTCATCCCAATGATATGTTCTTAACCTAATCACTGGTTGACAACAATCAATAGTAAATCCTCAAAATTGGCATCGTGAGAAATATTTTCCTGTTCATGGAAGAATTCACTCACAGTCCACAAGTACAAAAAAGGCAGTGCCCAGAAGGCAAAATCATATAGGCCCATAAGCCTTATCGACAGCAAAACAACAACTTTCTAAAGGAAGTGAACACTTGATTAGAAAATGAAACAATATATTTTGCATGACCTAGACATAATGGACCGAGCATTTCTTCTCACCATCTTAATCTCAGGTTACACGAGGCAGAAAGGTGACTTTGTGCACACAACATTGTCTGGGCCAGATGTACGACCATTTTTTTTTGCGACTTGTAATTGTGATTTTTTGCAAATCGCAAATTGTGAGTCGCAAAACAAAATGTACAACAGTGTCAACCACACTGTGTTTGATTCACAAATGTGTTGCAAGGAACCTGCTGCATTAATATTCAGGAGGCAGGTCGCAAATTGCGACTTATTTGGGAATGGTGGCCTGCTGGGGTCAGCAGACCACCATGTTGGTGATTGCTCTTTCAGTAAAGCTATTTTTTTTTTCAATGCAGCCCATTTTCCTTAAAGGAAAACAGGCTGCATTTAAAAAACAAAAATGAAAAGTTACCTTTAAATGTTAGCACCCACATTCACAAAGGGGTCCCTTGGGGGCTTCTTCCCATTTGCAAATGGGTTACTGCCAATTTGAAATTAGTGGTTACGACGATTGTTTTGCGACCTCATTCACGGTCACAAAACAATCATATATGGGCATGCAAGTTGCAATTAGGAAGGGATGCCCTTTGAACACTCCCTCCTAATAGCGAGTCGCAATCCCTATTTTGCTAATCGGTAACAGGATATCGACTTGTGAAATATGGATAGTACATACAACAGGCCATTTTGCGGTCGCAAAAGCAAATTTCGCACTTTACGACTACAATATAGCTTTGTACATTTGGCTCTTTGACTTTACCCATAGTTTCCATTTCATACCTAGGTCAAGTCTGATGAAGAAAGTTGGCCAAAGCCATCCAACCAAACATGTAGGTTTTGATCAAAGAACCCTATAAAGCTCCATGACTTCAACTGATTTCGACCAGCTGACAGACAAATTGAAAAAAAACAAGAGGCTGAAAAAGAAATGCGTACCACTCCTGTTACTTTTAATGCTCAACATACGTTATCTGAAGAATCTACTGCATTTTAGGGAAATCTTCCATCTACCCTAACAAGTCCTATTAGCTAGGGTCAGTGAAATTTTCCAGGCCCGCAGTAACAATGCAGCAGCTTACTAGAAAACCAACAGCATCCACATCAATAAAGCCAAATCTAAACTCATGAGTGGGTGGCCTCTGATGCAAGTATAAGATTAAAAATTAGTTTTTGATTTGGGAAAAAAGCGAGGAATAGGTAAACTGTTTCTACTACCTGAAAATAACATTCACCCAACCAAAGAACACATGGGGACAGCATTGAAAAAAGTTGAGGCAGCAATGGGGGACCTGCAGCGATTTGTGATCAAACATAGCCTCCAGGCCCAAACTGAAGGTGATGGGCTATTTTAGTAAAAAGTGGTGAACATCCTTCTTTCAGAGCATAATTGTGGTGCCTTTCCAAAGAAGCAAAGAAAATCAGGAAAAAATGAAAGGAGATTCTTAAAAAAAGTCTAGCTTCCACAATCATTTCCACCTGAGATTCTACAGGTGAATTTCTGCTACTTTACTCTGTAGCTTCCAGCAAGAAAGATGACCTTGAATTTCACCTGAAACCAATCAACATCATCCAAAAGAGTCTCCTTGACATATGCAAGGAAGGGCAAGTCACCAAAGTATCTGATTGTTGCAAATTACAAATTTTGAAGGGCTATGCCAATACTTTTTGCTTCTAACCTCCTGTTTTTGATCCTGTACTGAATTTCGTTTTTGCTGGCTTTAGACTCTGGGAGCTTTACCACTGCTGACCAGTGCTAAAGCACAAGTGCACTCTGTCTAAATTGTATTGGTAGTTTGTTTCTCTATGATTGGCATATTTGATTTACTAGTAAGTCCCTAGTACAGTGCACTATGGGTGCTCTGGGCCTGTAAATCAAATGCTACTAGTGGGCCTGCAGCACTGATTGTGTCGCCCACACGAGTAGCCCTGTAAACATGTCTGAGACCTGCCATTTCAGTGTCTGTGTGTGCAGTTTTAAACTACCATTTCAACCTGCCAAGCGCACCCACACACCAGGCCCAAACCTTTCCTTTTAGTACATGTAAGTTACCCCTAGGGTAGGCTCAAGGCAGCCCCATGGGCAGGGTTCAGTGTATTTAAAAGATAGGACATGTATTGGTGTGTTTTTCATGCCCTGATACTGAAATACTGCTAAATTTGTTTTTCACTGTTACAAGGCCCATCTCTCCTATAGAGTAAATATGGGGATTGACTTGAAATATCTTTCAGGTGTAATTTTCTATTGGGAGCAGATAGAGATGTGGAGTTTGGGGTCTCTGAACTCATAATTTAAAAATACATTTTTTGGGGAAGCTGGTTTTTAAATTATAAGTTTGAAAATGCCACTTTTAGAAAGTGGTCATTTTCTTGCTTAACCATTCTGTGCCTTGTCTGTCTGGTGAATACACTTCTGGGTCAGGATGACAGTTTGGCTGTTTGTGAATTCACTCTTAACAGTCACACAAAGGGAGCTGAGGTGTGAATTGCATATCCTGATGGGTTTTCCTGGGCTGAGTGGTGGGAGGAGCTGACACTTGCACCTAAATAGGTCTGTACCTATCCTTACACAAAGCAGTCACCAACCCCTTGGAGTGTGTCTGGTGCCACGGCAGGAAAGGCAGGGGCCTGTGCACTACAAAGGCTTTTTCTTTGAAGTTGTCCTACTTCAAAGACAGAAATGGGTTTACGTACTGGACCTCTGACCCAACAAAGATAGAATCCTTCTTGACTGAGGACATTCTACTAGGAGGAAGAGTTGGATGATGTAGGAGGGACTGCCTGTTGTTTTTCTGTGCTGGCCCGCTGCTTGCTGTCCTGGAAATAAAAGGACTGGACTTTGCTTTTTACATCCTGCTTCCAAAGGTTCTCCAAGGGCTTGGACTGAGCTGGCCTCCTGTTAAGAAGTCCCAGGGACATCAAATAATTCATCTGCCATCACCTGGGCTCTCTTGCTGAGAGTCCTGACTTGCCAAGTGGTGCCAGATCAAGTTCCTGGGCCCTGGGGAATGAGTTCTGGTGCAACCAAGAAGTAACCAAGTACATAGACTCCAGAGCGACTTTAGAACCAGCGCAGCTCTCCAACAATGTGCTGCTGCCTGCACAGGAGCCGTGGTCCCTGCAGAGTGCAATGACCGATTCCGAAGGCTCAACTCCGCTGCATCGCCTTTGAAGTCATGCCACAGCATGATTCACAAGTGCTATGTCACCGACACCCGTGACCCGCAATTCCGCCACAGCACCTGTGGCCCTGTGGTGTGACTGTGACACTGTGAAGTCGACGCATCACGTCCTGACCTGCTATATTCATCAACCCCGCCTTGTCGTAAGGAACAGACGTCTCGCCATGGACGCCACATCACCTTCTCTGAAATAATAAAGAACCAACACCTCACCTCACATGCCTAACAATAAAGAACCAATGCCTCACCTCCCTAGTAGAGTAAGGAACCAATGCTGCACTGGCTCCAGCTTTGTTTCCTCATCATTTTCAAAGGTACTGTACCTGGGGTCTGTGCGACTCCATGACCAGCCCGCACTCTCTTTAAAGTGATGCCGTACTGTTGAGAATGACTCTGTCAAGAGGCTGTGATAGCCGCAGTTGGAGCTATTGTGTTTCTAAGTGCTATACCAGGGGTCTTCAACATTTTCTATAATAGAAGGTACTTATGTTCAGTGAAATTCATCCCGAGCTACTGTTAATAATATTAGTGTTGTAATAGTGAACGCAGATCGCTATCAGACAGCTAATCAGACAAATTACATTAGTTGCTACCATATGCAAGATCACCAGCAGTGATCAACTCAAACGCAGTTGCCAACAGTAATGTTAAAAAGTCTCTGGCAATGTGGAATGCCTCTACATGCGTAATACATAACAGCCATAGCTGCAGGTCTGCTGGCACCAAGGTAATACCCTTAGTAGTAATTCTCACCAAGGCTGCATAATTTATACCTCAAATATCAGCTTTAAATATTTTTTTGTAATTAGACCTTTTAAAAAAAAAAAAAACTCAGCTTATGAGTTCCGTACATAGACACATTTGTGTCTGAAATGCACACTTTTTAATATTGGTATAGAAATGTTAATTCAACCAAACACAAACTTCTAAATTTATTTGGTTTTGCGGCATGCAGGAGACCTACTGGCAGGTAGCTGGAGAGCTACCAGTAGCTCACGAGCTACTCCTTGAAGATGCCTGCTCTACCAGGACCTCATGCACTGCCTATGGTGCTCACCAATATGGGAAAAATATTCAAAATGTCAGAAACAAAAGGAAATGATGGCTAATCTCTCCTTGAGGAAGAAAAACAAACATTGGAAAATCCAATACGTCTGATGCTGGCCACAAGCCTTTGTGCTTTGTTAATGTTTTGACATGGTTTTTGCAAAACTTTATTGTTGGAAACACTGCCAGGCCCTCATAAATCTAAAAAACATTACCTAAAAGTCAAAAGAAATTTGGGGTCTCAAAAAACACACGTTGCCATAGTAGTTCTTGACACTTAAGAGATCAACTTTGTGTATGAGTGTGCTCTTGTAAAAGAGAGGAACGCTGTCACTTACAGAGTAATTAGCCAATTGCTGTGGTGGGCTGACCCCTGTCCCATGATATATGCTTTAGTGGATAGAAGAAAAATGTGAACATCACAACAAACCAATAGATGCCCCTATAAGAAGGTATTTTGTACATATAGTTTTAGTAAAATCAAAAGGTCTTGGCTAACAGGCCAGATCTGACAAATAACAGTGAGGAAGTGGCACTATGCTTTCAAAACACAATAAGGGCAAGGAAAAAGATGTAGAAAATGGAGGTTTGTTTCACAGCCGAAGAAACACGTCACTGGACAATACAATAAGGCAATCAGCAGGGCCGCCACGACAGACCAGAAGCAATCACCACAAGCATTAACACAAAGAAATATCGCAGCAGAATACAAACCAGACAAGAATCCTGTAATGTCTGTTCAAACTTGAGTTGCATAGATCCTGCAAGGACAGTATACAAAGGAAATGTTGGATTGTGCATTTTTTCCTTTTTTCCTTTTCTTTTTCTCACTAATCCCTGCCACTATCCAACGCCCATCTCCCAGCACAATTTTAATTATTTATTTGATTTGTGAAAATATGTTTTCTTGTTTCCTCTTCCTGTACCTTGCTCAACAAAGACCCAAGAGTCCAATGTGAAATGACACTTGAAACTCTGAAATATTAAATGTACACCATTCAAGTCAGTGGAATAAACTAGGGAGACGGTTAGACATTTTTAACAGTGACGTAACGCAAAATTATGGGGCCCCCTTGCAGAATGTGTCACGGGTGAGTAGCGCGCACTTTATAAATGTGGGGAGGAGGCCATGAGGAACCCATATCGCACAGAGAAATGGGACTGAATGGGTGCTCCCTGAAGGGTTAAAAGTTCTGCGTCGCAGGGAATGCTGGGCCTACATTACGCCTATGGACACTAGCAATGTTACACCACAGTATATCTTTTTAGGTCGAATGCGCAACCGCTTTGACCTTTTTCAAGAATTGTGTGCTTTTAACTACGCCCACCGCACACACACCACTTTTCCTTGTTCGTGGGCTTGCCTTTCAAAAATCCTTTATATTCATTGGTAAATGCTTTCCGTTTGTCCCTCCCTTGGGCAGTTTTGTTACAGCCATGGACACTGCCCCGGTTACATGGATAACTGCACATCTGCCTCTACATTTGACTGCGAGCAAACTTCTTTTTCTTTTTGTGACTCTCCTTCGCACTCATGTTCATGGTGGCAGTGGCGCTTTGAATCGGCTCACTTATGTCAACTGTTTTACTTTTTATTTTCAATTTATGTGGCAAGATAAGTCCAGTTAGGAATTTAGAACGCTAATTGATCTAAGTCGAGCAAATGTGAGACCCATTATATTACAAATGTATATTTAAGTAATAATATTGGGACAATTATACTCTGTTTAAGACACTTTATCATTGCTCATTTAGGAAAGAAACATAAGACATCCTGCACAATACCACTGTTGACGCAAATATGCTAATTAGAAATTATTAATAAGTACATATATGTTATGATTTATAACAGTTCATAGAGAAATTAATCATAGAGAAAACTAATGTGCATGTTTTTGGAAAATGTGCCCACGGGGTATGTCCGCCACATATACGAACTTGTACTAAAAGAACTAAAAACGTGTGAAATAATGAAAAAGTGTAATAATTATGTAGTACTATGCCATAATGAGATGTATAACCTATGTCTTGTATTATATTGTAGAAGTTAAATTAGCCGAAGTCGTGGCCTACTTGCCAGGCCTCATGCAGAAGTAGAATTAATAAATGTACGCTGTAGAAGTTGCTAGTGCCTATGAACCGACCATGAACTGTGTGCTTAGCTAGAATTTTCTGCAATGTACCGATGGACAGGAGATGATGAAATCAAATTGATACAATTATGTGTGGAGTAGGCTGAATGAACTTTCCCAGGACTTGAACAATAGAGGCACTGACTGAAGAGGAACATGCAACATTTTTGATACCTGGAGAGCTAGATGATGAGGACATCATTTAGTGGACCAATCCATGAACTGAGAAAGACGAAATACTAGAACTCATAGATATGTAGAATAAAAAGTATTGGGTAACGTCACTTATGGAGGACTGATTGTTCAATTAGGAATTAGAGGAATGGACTGGAAAACTCTAATAAAAAGTCGTGACAAGGGGCTAAAACTTCAGAATTTAGGCAGATGCAGGAGATGCGAGGAGAGAATTGATGACATCAAGAGACGCGGTTCGAGATTCTGTCATTGGGCCCATGCTATAGAGATCCTGATGCGTTGCTGATCGATTGATGACCTGGGGACGAAGACTGACTGTTGCTGAACCATTTCGTGGATAGGTAGCTATGACAATGTGACTGATTCACTTTTATGCCTTTCTTTCTAGGTACCAACTGCGCTGTTTTATAATTATTCTCTTAGCTAGATGTTTTCTAAATTCATGTTTTCTAAATTGTTTTGCATGAAGTCCCACATGCTAATGCTAATCTGGGTGCTCCCCTTCCTATTTGCTGTCGCAAAGCAATTCACAGTTAGCACCCATTTCAAATGGGACCCCTTCCCCTTTGTGAATGGCCCTGAAAAAATGAAACACAAACGTTTAATTTTTTCATTTGTATTGCAACTCGTTTTCCTTTAAGGAAAACGGGCTGTAATACAAAAAAAAACTGCTTTATTGAAAATCAGTCACAGACATGGTGGTCTGCTGTCTCCAGCAGGCCACCATCCCTGTGAGTGCTGCGAATCGGAAGGGGATCGCAAATTGCAACCCACCTCATTAATATTAATATTAATGTGGTGGGTCTCTGCGACCCCCTTGCGATTCGCAGATGGTGTCAGGGACACCATCCTGCATCTGGGTTTGCGACTCGCAAATTGCGTGTCGGTCAGACTCACAATTTGTGAGTCGCAAACTCGGACTTTGCTACATCTAGCCCCTAGTATTGTAACTAATAGGGAAAAATAATAATAAAATGTATAATTGAGTTGTGATTATTCATGAAATGTTGATATATTGTCTCATGCTTAATGATTCTCGTAGTGGTGGTTGATTTATTACATTGATAATTGATGTTCATCGATTACTACATAGCTAGGATACTTCATGCGATCCAAAAGGTTCATCGGACTATGCGCGTCCCCTTGTAAGTTTACTTACTAAGGATCAGGCTCGCTTGCACCACCGACTAAACTTTACAGCCATGAAACTTTACACAGAGAGAAAAAAGAACAGAAAAGATACCATGAAACGCACCATGTCCCTGTGGGCAGAGGAGTGCTTGCATCCCCACGTATTCTAGCACGTTTTCACTTCTGAAACTACTGACTATATAGCACTGAAATATCTCTGAGTCACTAAACTCTGCCTTCCAGGCTTGGATGAACTTAGAGAAGACCCCTGTGACCTCCCCGACCTTGCCCGAGTCCTGCGATCTCGACACCCCTGTGATATCAAGTCGAAAGAGACATTAATAATATCCCATTGTGTTCACAGGCGGTCCACGGTCTAATTACTTGCAGTGCGCTCGCATGAATAAGTGATATTCCACATATTTCCTCTGAGCTCATTAAAAAACGTGTTTTTTTCAAAACACATACATCAAGTCCACGATTGCAGTGCACAATGTTCTTTGCATGTGTGCTTTCTTTCGCAGCAATACTGTTTCAGAAAGAAATCTTGGCATTCGAATGCAATGCAGAGGGTCAGAGAGATGCCTTTTTCACATGTGAATGAGTTCAGGACAATTTATTTTTCACAGGAAGAAGATAATGAACTCCATTCATGATCTGATTTATGTGAGTAGAATGTGCTTTATTAAAGCATCCCTCTCCCACTGACTTAGCAAGTAAGAGCCAAGGAGGTAGTCCAGATAATTAACACTAAACACTTATCATGTTCCAAATCTGCCTTTCTTGTTTCCTTTTGACCAGATGCATCGATCTATTTCTAAAAGCATACATTAAGCTTCTACTTCATCTTTCCAATTTCAGGAATTTTTATGCATAGAAAAAATACAAGCTCAGCTGACCATGGCTTGCGTGTATTCAATGTGTTCGTGTTGGCATCCCATTTGCTGACATCCCGCTGTAACAGGTTTAGTGCAGAACACTGGTACCAATTAAACCACTTAGCAGGTAATGCTTCATTCACCACAGAAGGGTGTGATACAGTAATTTGATAGGGAAAAGCAATCTTAACTGTTTTATTAAAAGAGTTCAATTATTTAGCCATGCCTTTTCGTCCTCTGTACAAGCAGAAGTATATATTTGTTTCAAAACTTCTAACAATTCACCAATGTGTGCTAGACCGCTGTATTTCATTATAACGTAAGAAAAATAAAAAGGGATTTCGACAATGAAAAAGACAGCCTCACTTATATTACACTATTCTGAACAATGGCTTGTAGAAATAAGGTGTTGTTTTTTCCAAATAAATGTGTTTGAGTAACTAAAGTGGGATTTGCAAGCATATATGGCATTAAAATACAGAAGAGAATATACGAGCTCCCTTTAACGGCAGTGGACATTTACACAGTTTTCCATAAAATCATACAACAGAAAGGACCTTCCACCTCATGCCATCAAAACAAGGGGATATACAATTTTCCACTGCTTACTAGCTGACCCTGAAGAACAACGAAACTCCCACTCTTCTTCAGTCAACCTAGACACACACAGAACCCCCCCCCCTTCTCACACTTCATTGTGCTTCATGCTAGGGCATCCATTACAGGACATCTGAAGTGAAGGGGGAGTCAGGTACCCTCTTGTAGTTCAGTTCTGTACACCCTCTCCCATCTACACATTCACTCCTACATGTTCAGCACAAATCGTCTCATTTATTGATAGCAACGTAATTCAAGCAGCATCATTCACTGCTCATTCGGGACCATCCACAAGCCACCAACAGGATGTTGGTCAACGATATACCATGTAACTGCAAAATAACAATAGCAGTAACTAACAATAACAAAACAACAACAATATCCCCTCAGTCTCATCAATGTTCCTTCCACAGAATGCCTTGCAGCTCACATAGAAGATACTATCATCACTCACAGCAGTTACATATTCTTCATAATTTAATTCCATTGTTACCCACAAAGAAACATTGACAATTACATCTCAGGAACTGAAAACATCATTTTATTGGACCTGCTTGAAAGACACTTCTCTATCTATGCCTCATAAAATCACATTCAATCGGATCTACATACCAACACAAAATGCAAACACATTCGTAGAGGAATTTATTACCTCACCAACACACCAATAACCTCTACCTTTGGGACATCAACTTCTTTGGAACATTGTCATTAAAACATACAAGCTGCATGTACTGACCACTTACACCCATTGATAATCTACCAACAATTCAGCAAACACAAACATCTCTTGGGTAGCACTTTCAATATCACTATCACTTCTACAACATTCCTCTCTGCCATTCTTTAGCACAGGTGGATTCAACAGATTATTTCAGCATGCCAGTTCCAGAAAGACAAACATGGTCTCACCCAAACATATGGCAACGTGCCATGGGCACCTCAAATGTAAACTTCTTGCGAATTGCGACGGGAGCCACCCTTCCTAAACACATGCCTTTTTAGTGCTGTCAGAAATAGCAACATAACAACACCACCACCACTCCCTTCATGGATATCAGTAGAGTCAGGAACACTTCCATTTTAATTTCAGTGCAGACACGATACCTCAAAAGCACCATTGAGCTAAAGGCAGTGGTGTAACATTAGCCCCACAGCCCCCACAGGGTGGTGGACACCCAAGCTCCATGGGGCCCTCTCAGCAGCACAAAGTCACACACTGGGCACTGGCCGGAACTGTGCACAGGCTCCTTACTGAGTAGGTGGGGGGCCCCCTTCATGTACTGTGCAGGGGGCCCTCTCAAGTTTCATTATGCCACTGCTTAAAAGGATCCTTCACGATTCTACACATTCATTATCTGGTACCAATTCAAGAGAGTTATAAAATTAAAACTTTGAATTAATTTCATCAGAATGAATCACCTAAAGAGTGGCAAGAAAGCTTGATCCAGAAAACGTGTAAGTAGTCTTTCCTTTGCACTAGATTTATCACATATACAATACAAGTGACCTGGAAACACTCAAGTAGTCAGCATTACAGCTGTTTATTTGGTGATGAGCGCCCACAACACCATAAACAAAGAGGAATAGGTGCTTCTGCACTTTTCGATGAATGCTATGGCATGGTATTAGACTTTATTTAGAATTTACTACCCATAAGGATGACCCATATAGTCATTCACTCATGACTACAGCAGCAAGGAGGATCAGGAAAGAACATTATTATCGGATAGAGTAGTTGATCCTAAGTACAAAATGTTCCTAACTCATGAAGCAATAGCATGGATGTAACAGTTGATGTTCAGTAGAATATATTTTGACGCTAACTCTTGCCAGTTCTTTTGGTGCCATTGTGTACATTTGTTGTCCCAATATTTTTGACCTCAGTAAAAACAGGGTCTTATTCCATGTCAACTTTGTTTGAATGCAATAAATAAAAGGCTAGCCCAATGACCTTGGGACCTAGGCAAGACAACCAATAAAGTTTAAAAAATGGCCCGTTTGGTTGAAGTGTCAGCCTCAACTTGCTCAGCAATTATGTGCAACCGTCATTGGACTGGTTAAAATAGGCATCCTATCCGATTTATATAATTCATTAGAGGACATCAAAAGAAAACATATTTAAGGGGAAACATAATTAAGAACACATTGTATCACAATAAGGTGCTCCAAATAGCTAACTAAAGTATGCAAAAGCTACACACAAAACATATGTACACGACAGGTGATTGATCTGGATGTAAACTTCCTTAACACCTTTCTGAGTCAGAGTATGATGTTCCACAATATGATTAAAAAGCTAGTATTTTTGTCGACGCTTCGAAAGTGTCACATTACTTTCATGAGGGTTATGATCAGGACCAAACATTTTTTGGTAGCAGCAATATTTCGTGATAACTTCAGAAGCCTGACTTATTTACCCTTTATTTGCTTATAACGATCTTAACGCTTTGGCATGACCCCATGCAATTCAAAGATGAATAAGTCACGCATCAGGAGTTACCACGACAAATTGGTGCTACCAAAAATTGTTGGTCAGATGGCAGATTCAATTAATATCTAAGGAATGACGGGAAGTTTCCTTCATTTCGGACTGCAAAGCAGAAGCGTTCAAATAACACAAATGTTGTATGTAAAGTCATATAAATACAAAATATCAGAAGTCCGTTTCTGATAATCCAATAAATCAAAAAGCTGCTTAGTAGGCAAAATAATGAAGTATAATTTAGTAAAAAATACTAGAAAAATAAAAAATAACAGTTAAAATGAAATGATATTAATTCACTAAAAATAACTTAATGTTTTTGAAAGAAACAAATGTGCAATCCATTGCAGTCGTCATCTAGAGCACATCATTTTCATATTTATATTAAAAAATGATTCAAAAATACAAACACAGAGAAAGGAAGGGAATGGAAAAGGTTACATTGAGGAACAAGATCACATAAGAGGGCCCATCAAAAAAGTGGGGGAAAAGGATGAGCCTGTAGAAGGAGGAAAACAAATTAATTTTAGAGAATGGGTAATGCCAGGACTGTGTTTGCACCCTAAAATACAAGGGGAAGGAAGAAGGAGAAGAAATGATAAGGAGGAAAGAAGAAGGACATGAGAGGGGAACAAATAATGGTATGGGAAAAAAAGGGAAATGAAGGAAAGAAGATACATAAACCTTGTAGGAAAGCCAACAGAGAGAATTCATTTTCAGCCTTAAAGGGCAGAGAAAAAAAGTATCTTATAGGGCCATTCCCCTTTGCCCATCCAGAAGCCAGGGAGTAGCTGAAGGCTCCAGGTCATGCAGGCATATCCTTAACCATCAATCACGCCTGCTGGTGAAACCTCATGGGTGGATGTGAGGGAATGAATGAGGTTTTGTCCAATAACCTTACCAAACAAATACTACTGTAGTCTGGTGATCTTATCTGTATCATGAACACACATCTATTTTAGTAACTATAAAATGTAGGATATTATGACATTTTTCTAATGTGAGGATTTACAAGGCCGTCACGGTCCAAAATGGCCGCCTATCGGTTGTTGCTGCGGGTCCTGCCTGAACAAATGATCTTATGGATGAGGTTTTCAGGAGCCGTCTGACCGTCTGTCAGTCCTTACGTCTATCCATCTTCAGCACTTAGCACTACTATGGTACTTCCATTAAGAGTGAACCCACTGACTGTTTATGAAAGAATAACTTGATTTGAAAAAGTAGCTTTCCGGGACTGTCTCAGCGGCAAGGATAGTTGTAACAAGAAACACCATTTAAAGATGCTTGTTCTGTAGTACACTCCGCCTCAGCAAGATGTTTAGCTGTAGCAACCCTGCTCATGTAAATCAAATTTTTCAATTTACCACAGCAGCACTTTGTACACGTGTTTAGAATTTAGGGATTTCATTCTATAAGCAAATAATTGCCACAAGTAATTAGTCTACTGAGGTACTTTCACAGAGCTTCCAATCATATTCCCTGCGGCGTTGTTATGGAGAAGGCATTATCAAACTGAATAAAATATATGCTGCTGGTCTGCTCACGGTAGCAGCTAAGAGTAACAGAACGCATTGGTTGAACATGGAAAGGGGGCTTTTTAAACAGCTTTTGGTCGCTTTAATGGATGTATACTGTGTACGTATGAATTGTAGCTGAAATGGGGTTTACTTTTCTGTCTTCAAATTCACTGTCATTTAGAAGTGACCTTTTGGCTAGCCCATGCTTGACAGAAAAATGATTTCTAGATATCCGTGTAATGAATATCTCTGCAGGGCCGCACACTAGAGCTATTCAAGTAACGTTTTCATACAAAGACAACAAACGATGAGGCGTCTTTGGTAAATGAGGCTTTCCAGTGTCATTGAATCCTGCCGGCTCCTTTAGATAATGAATTCCTAGCATGACAATGGACCCCGAATACCAGAAAGAAAGAGGAAACACCTCTATTACAGGAAATATATTCTGCTTTCAAGAAAGCATGGTTACCTGAAACAACATCTGTGAGAGCGCTTGTATTGTTCACAAACATCCAAGAGTATACTTTTCACATGGAGTTCTCATCCAGAGGCCCATCTGAAGCCTACAGAGGGTGAGTAAAACACAATGAAATAGTAAAAATGATCCACACTAGCAAATTTTGGACCTAAACCTTTGAACTTTTGGTCGCTGCTATACACCTTCAATAGTCGATTACCCAAATTCCCATGCTCATACTAACAAAGGAAAGGCGTTTTTCAGCACTAACTAGTAGCGAGGCAGGCACCTTACATGGGAAATCACAGTATATATCGTACAGCGCATACTTTTTTTAGTCCATGGCAAACTGCCAAAGTGCATTCGCGGAAGATTATAACTGTGAACTGGAATATACTGATCAAAACTGACTAAGAATGGCTGGAAGAAAAAAAAACTAACAATCTTAAATGTGCATAACACTAACATTACAACAGTAGCTACTGTATTTTTGCTTTTTTAATAGTGAAATTTACTTTCATGTTAGAGACGTTCTTCGGGATTTTTACAATCGAGAGAAATGTGTCAACTCTTCTATATATGCACAGATTTATACAGGGTTGCAGTAATGGTGTCATTGTCTGATATATATACATGCACCCTGTGGTGTAATATACATTTTTTCTGTTATATAAATGTATTTGCTTACAACAGGAAGCATATCTCTATAGTGTGAGAAGTATAATTTGCCATGTCAGAGTATATTGTTGTGAGTATAGTTGTCATGTGAGGAACAGCGAGCTCTTGGCAAATCTTCTGCAGCTAAGATGGTTGTCAGTGGATCTTATGTGTGTGGGTACTGAATTCCATGGTTTGACTATGAACAGAGAAAGATGGTGCACCCATGTTTTTTTCTTGCATGTGGGAATGTTGAGGCGTGGAGCCATTCTTGAGTGTAGGTTCCTTTGTTGTACTATTTTGTTGGTTTTATTCCATGATGAAGAGTGGTCCTTTGCCATGTTTTGCTTTGCCAGTGATACAAATCTGCTTGAAGGTAGATCTTCTGGCAACTGGTGAGCAGTGTAGGACCCTCAAGGCAGGAGAGATGTGTGCTTCGGGCTATACATGAAGGAGGAGTCTAGCGGCAGCGTTCTGCATTCTCCGTAATCTTCACATAGTTCACAAAGGTGAGCAGTTATACAGATCACAGACATAGTCCAGTTTTGATAGGACAAGAGAGATGGTAGCTTGAACCTTGTGCATGAATCCAGTGTGCAGGAAGATGCATTACAGTGTTTTCATTGTGAGAAAGCTTGATTTGGCCATCTTA
This sequence comes from Pleurodeles waltl, assembly GCF_031143425.1. NCBI lineage: Eukaryota > Metazoa > Chordata > Amphibia > Caudata > Salamandridae > Pleurodeles > Pleurodeles waltl. Next base: position 1,195,837,693 of record NC_090445.1, on the reverse strand, counting down.
TCCATTTACGTATTCATTGGCAGCTGGATATCACTTAGATATTTTTAGCAGTGGTCCTAGATTGTCAGGCCAGGTGCAGAGTGGGTCATAGGCTTTCCACTTGCCACAAATATGTATTGCAATTTTGTAGGCATTCAATTTTAGGTGGCTGCATCTCATTCATTGGTCTACGGCCTAGAAGCAGCTGAAGATTTTCAATGCTCCAATGTCTTTGGCTTTTCCAATTTCAGAAGTACCTGTGTTTCATATGTGTCATTACAGAAAGCAAAGCCAAAACCATTGATCAGATCTGGGAATGCTTTCATAAAGATGTTGAAAAGCATGTATGAAATGGTTGCACCTTGAGGGACTCCTGCTTTAATGCTGCATGATTTAGAAGAGAATCTAGGAATATGTATAATATTTGGTCTTTTGTGTAGATGCAATATGATCCAGGCGAGAGCTGTGTCCTCTATTCTGGCTTCCTCAAATCTTTAGATTTGTGTGTCATGATCAACTGTGTGAAGAATAATAAGGGCAGAAGTAATGCTCCATTCCTCAGTCCCAACACTTTAACTATCCCATAATAAACCAATCCCAAAAATGGAAGTATAATACACTGCACCTTGGTCTCTTATTTGACCTCTATGTCTAATATGATTTTGTCATATGAATGCCACACATGACATTCATTAAGCCACATCTGGATGAGACAACACTTGATAGGATACAATATGGGGCATCTGTAGCAGCTAATATAATATAAAGAGACCACTGCGGATACACTTATTACACTTGCCACTGTGCATTTTTGGATGCTCCACTTCAAAGGTCAGAGGTAACTAGTTGTGCCAATCCACTGTTCTCTATTGCATGTATGGCTATTTCTGGGTAGACCCAAAGCTCTCTGCTTTAACAATATCCATGGGCGGTGTTCTTTCTGCTGAACCTACTCAGACTTTGTATTCAGCCTGAGGAACGGTTCATGTACTTAGGGTGCCTGAAGGATTTAATTCAGGTTTCCAGTCAACCTTTACGGTCTGAGTCTACATTGTTGAGTATTAGCTATTTTTTGGTTTGGCACTAGCCAAGACTCTTTGATTGCTTTAAAATTGCATAAATACTATAGTTATAGGGGTTTTACGCCAACTCATTTATCAGTTAGTTTGTTTATTGTGTCATTCACGTTTTTCTTACTCTCACTACAGCATTTGACAATGCGTCAGCTCTCTTCAGCCTTTGGCTTACAGCAATGTGAGGGCCAGCATTCTGCAGTCTAACAAGGAACACATGCCACATGAAGACGTTCACATAATTCTAGAGGCCACTGTAGAAATGCTTGCTTTTGGAGACAAAAAATGCTTTTAGGCATTTTATTAATATTGGTGAGTGGCCCATCAGTTTCCCTAGCAATTCAGTTTCAGGGAAGAAAAAAGAAACCAAAGCTAGGACTGGCAACACTAAAGGGCTGGCACTGACGCCAGACCTTTTGGTTTTGCCAATGCCTGTTTCGATATAGGGATCTGTCCTGTACTCTCTTTTACGTATTGTACTGAGGGACACTACTGTATGTCTGTCCTTAGGTGTAATTATGACCAGCTGAGACAAAATACGATATAGCAATTGGGATTTAAAGAACTTAGGCCCATATTTATACTTTTTTTGCACGTCATTTGTGTCATTTTTTGATGCAAAAGCGGCGCAAACTTACAAAATTAAATTGTATTTTGTAAGTTTGCGCTGCTTTTGCGTCAAAAAATGACACAAATGTGCTAAAAAAAGTATAAATATAGGTCTTAGGGTCTTATTTAGAGTTTGGCAGAGGGGTTACTCCGTCACAAGCATGACGGAGTAACCCCCTCCACCAAACTAAATCAGGCCTTCAGTGTTTGGTCTGGATCACAAGAGATGTAGTTTGATTTAGAGATAGCATATAATATTCAAGTGCTTTGATGAAAGTAAAGCGAGTGTGTGTTCTAGTTCTGCACTCAAAACAGAACCTTTGAAACCAGTAACAACTGAGTTAGGAATGTAAAGGTAACAGGGAGATGGACACTCCACAAATATACACCGCAATATGAATTCTAAAATGTTCAGGGACAACGCAAGCTTGTATTGAAGAGTGCAGTAACTACTACGTGTGTCTGGTATACCTATATTTTGGTGGTATGTATTTCCATGCCTGTGATAGCTTTTGTACTGCTCCCATCTGAGTTGTACCAGTTCTGACTATATTAAAAAAATCAGTTTCTAAAATGTCTTAAGACCCAGATTTGTCAATGCCTGCTAACAGTGTGGGCCCAGGTTGGTGCTTTGTCTTTCACTGCACATAATTCAAAATGCAGGTTTTACGTACTGAGCATCTACCCTTCCACACCTACAATGGAAAGCAGAGGAGGGAGACTTAGGCCCTCATTATAACATTGGTAGCATATGTCATCCACCACCACAGCAACGTCCGCCAACATACTGTCGCCGTGGCTACTGAATTATGACCGTAGCCGGAATTCCGCCAGAAGGCTGGTGGAATTCCGGCTACGGTCATGGCGGCAGACGGCGGTAAGGTGGCACTGCTGCCAGCAGCAGCGCCACGCCAGCAGAACGCCGCCGACCGTATCATGAGCCATGATACGGCCTGGCGGTGTTTAGTTGGCGGACACTGCTGCTGGTAGCAGCGATGCGTCCTGTCTCCTGCCGGATGACCCCCTGCAAGCAAGTAAGTCGTGTTCTCAGAGAGGCGAGGGGGTATTGTGTGGGGCGGGTGGGTGTGTGACTGTGTTTGAATGCTTGCATGTGTGTGTAATGCGTGTGTGCATGAATGGGTGTGTGTGTACGTGCATGCTGTGTCGTGTGATTGCGTGTGTGCCTGGTTGTATGTTAGTGAGTGTTGCTGTGAGTGTGTATGAATGTTTGCATTCGTGTGTGAATGTGGGAATGCATGTCTGTATGGGTGTGTATGTATGTGCGTGTATGTGTGTATATGCCAGGGGGGTCAGGAGGGGGAGGGGATAGGTGGGGGAAGGTTTTCCGGAGGGGAAGGGGGCAGAGGAGACCCCTATCAGTGCCAGGGAAGGAATTCTCTGGCACTGATAGTGCCTACGGCCATGGTTTTCGCGGGGGTACAGAAACCATGGTGCTGGGTGGGGTCAAAATGCCATGGGAGGCCTAGTGACGGCCACCGGGCTGGAGAATGTAGTCTCCAGCCCAGCGATTGTTACCGCCGTGGCGGTAGGTGTGTTAACTTGGCTTTGGCCAAACTGCCAATGTCATAATAGTGGCAGTATGTACCGCCAGCCTGTTGGCGGTACTATCGCCACTATTACACTGACCACCGGGGTCGTAATGATCCCCTTAGTGACCTCCCACAATATCATCTGCTGTGGTAATTACCCACAATTCCCACCAATTAATGGTGACACTGATGATTCTGCAAGCCATCCAAGCCATCATTCTCTAAAGTACCGCCTATTTTTCAAACTTGAAACCATGCACCTTTCATTCAGACTAAGATTTTCAATATACAGCTTAACCTTCAGCTGTCTGTACATGGAAAAACTTAGTTCACACTGCAGGCCTCCTTGCAACCCACCACTGGTAAAGGGTGAGTTTACAGAGTCTGAGCTCTTCCCTGATACCACCATCCGTGACCCACCCCTCACTCCCCTAGTAGTGCAATCCATGCACACAGTGGGTTCTCTGCCCTCCACACCCTCCCCCACTTTAAATGCAGTGTCTGTGTATGGGATAGGTTCCCCAGTGTGTACAAGGGCCCCCCGCTTTCACCTCTTGGCATCAAATTGACCTCCTTCACCCTGTACGCTTCCTTTATCTTTCTTCTACTTCTCATCCTTCTCTTCTTCAGTTTTCATAAGTTTCTTCCCCATCCTGCAGGCATTCCTGGCCTTGTCCAGTTTGCTTTTGATGTCACTATTTTGACCTTTCATAGTACTGGCTAAGTAGGTGAACTCTTCAGTCATGTCTAGGCCCTCTCCATCCACCTTGATTGGTGAAGTGCTTGGATGTTGAGTGGCATGACTTCAGATTTGTTTGTGTTGATCTTTAGGCCCACTTACATAGAAGTTGAAAAGAAATTGCTTTTCCTGCTTACGCCTTTGTGTGTGAGAGAGCAAGTCTAGGTCATTCGCATAGTCATGGTCTTCCAGTGTAGAGAATAAAGTCCATCTGATGCCTCTGGCTTGGTCTTCTGTTGTGCGTTTCATCACCCAATCAATTACTATTTTGAAGAGTAACGCTGCCTCAATCCAGGCTTCAATTTGACACTATACTATCTCTCACCATTCATAATAAATTATCATAGACGCTCTTGATGAGGAGAACAATATGATGTGGTATGCCATGGGCTCTGAGCATTAGCCAGAAAATGCCATGGTAGAGATTGTCAAAGGCTCTCTTAAAATTAATAAATTTGATGTATAGTTGTCTCTACCACTCCATGCACTGTTCTATGATGTTCCATAGGTAAGTATCTGATCAATACACCCTCTGCCCTTGCGGAAACCAGCATGTTCTTGTCTTAACCTCTGGTTCAAAAAATCAGAAATGCGCTGTATAATGATTTTTGCCAGGATTTCAGTCAGGATTGACAGAAGAGTGATTCCGCACCAGTTGTTACATTTGGTTAATGCTCTCTTCTATGGAATCTTGACAATGATGTCTTAGTTCTACTTATCTGGTACTTTCTTTCCCTCCAAATGAATGTAAACAGTGGTTGTGGATCTTGGTTGATGTTTCAGAGTCTGCCTCAAATATTTCTCCATTTCGGTTGTCTTGGCCAGGAGTTTTTCCATTTGTGAGAGTTTGGATGGCAGTGATGATTTATTTTTTCTGTGGCTAGGCTGTGTTCACATCCAATTCTGTCTCTGATTTTTGGATGTCTGCTTTGCCTATTAATACTGGTCTGTTCAGAATGTATTTTTGCTGTTCTGATGTCTTCAACAGTTTGCTATATGCCTTGTCTTATTCATTCTTTTCTCTTCCTTTTCGTGGTCACCAGGCTTGTTTCCCTGCTTTACACATATATTAAAGAGATCTGTTCCCATTTCTTGTTGACTATGTCTGCGGCTGACTCAGACTGATCTTCCATGTTTGCTAGGAGTTGAAACCTGTTTTTATTTGTAAGATGAATGTCTCCTCAGTCTTAATGTCTTTTAATTTTGCTACATTAAAGTGCTGTTGCTCTGATGTTTTGTGTTCTGATTTCTGAGCTTCCGTTTCATAGCTGTCACTAGATAGTGATCACTGCCAATGTCTGCTTACCTTCTCACTCTGACACCTTTCTGTGAGCATCTCTAGGTGCCACTTATAATCAGGTGGTCAAACTAGTTTCTGTCTCTGCCACTGGGTAAGCACAAAACTAACTTGGGAATATCACTGTGGCAGGAGAGTCCCTCCTATGAACAGATCATTTGTGGAGCAAAATTCCAAAAGTCTTTCTCTGTTGTCATTCATTGTTTCACAAGCCTTGCTTTTTCATGGCTCTGTCACTGTTTGTGTTTTCATTTCCTTCTTTAGCATTCAAGCATCCCATTACAATCTTAAGGTCATGGTTTAGCACAGCTTCAAGCTCTGCTGTCATCTGTTGGAAGAATATGTCCTTGATGGTAACCTCTGCGTCATTTATTGACAGCAAATGGAGTGTCTGTTTTCTGCTTCCGTTTCTGTTTGACCAGCACCCAGTCCCCCTTCTCAAAGACTGTTTTCTAGGAGTATTGGTGCTGATTAGCATATGCTTTCATTTTATAGTTCTGAAAAATGTATGTGGTATGAACCTTATTGGCATTCATTGATCAGTCTAATGTCCATTTGATAGTTTTGTTATGACTCTCCCAAATAGCAAGGTGGCAGTTGATCAATAAGCACGAAGGGCTGGACACAGGGCTTGGTTTAGATCGACTCCCTCTGTTGATGCTCGCTGAATTACCCTTTTGAGGGTGCCAATAAATTGTTCAACAAAACCTTTGTCTTGGGGCCAGACAATTGTACTCTTTTGATGCGTAGTATTGAGTTGACCAAAAAACTCCTTGAATTATTTGCTACTGAAAGGCGGGCCATTATCAGATTTGAGAATAGCAGGGATGCCCCACACTGCAAAAATGTAATTTAGCCACTTGATGACTTTATCATGGGGCTGATGATAACCAAAGGAAAACGTGAGTATTCATCAATGACTACCATGAGATGAAGTCCATTTTCTAGAGGCCAAAAGAAATCAACTGCAACTGCTTCCCAGCATGCACAGGAAGATCAGACATTGCCAATGGATGTCGCACTGCCTTCGGGAATGAACAGTTACAAAGAGTGCATGCTTTTAGCTCTCTCTCAACTTGTTCAGCTAGGTGAGAGAACCACGCTTGTTCTCTTTTGATAGCTACAATGCCACAATATCCTTCATGGGCTAGATCAATGACTTGCTGCCATCTGGGTCTGAAGTGTGCTAATTTTCAAGTCTCTATTTGATACCCTGTAAGGTGAAGGATACCTAATCCTGTACATTTCTGAATTTTTGGAATTCAACATCATCAAATAATTGTCTTCCAAGATTGCGTTGTAATGAGGTCTTTGAAGATTAGCATGTCTTTATCTGCTTTGGCAGGAGCAATGATCTGGTCATTGGATAGAGCTGCTGTCATGCTGGACTTTACAATGAAGTTGAGATACTCTTCAGCCGCTTTGGATGTCGAACAGTGGCAATGTAGTGGAATTAATGAAAATGGGTTTTTGACTTTACCCAACTTGTGTACAATCACATAGTCATACTCTTACAGTTGCAACCCCCACCCTTCAATGCAAGGGGGCATCATAGCCTGCGGGTTTCCAAAGTGAGCAATGCCTGGTGGTCAGTGATGATAGTGAAATGTTTCCTATATTTAAACACATGACAATTTTCACAGTCCCACACTACAGTCAGACTCTCCTTCTACAGTTGAGAGTAGGCAATTTCTATTTCAGAAAGGCTTCTACTGGCAAGGCCACAATGTGTCTCTGGGCATTCGGATGGTCATTGTGTTGAGCAAGGATTGCCCCCAGCACCAGCAGGCTCACATCTACTGCAATTTCAATATGTAACATGGGGGTCAAAATAGGCCGTTTCAATTTCATTACTTAATTGCATGTTTTATTGCTTTGAAACTGTAATCAAATTCAGGAGACCACAGCAAAGTCACAAATGTATTGTGAGCAATGACTGGCCATACCTAAGAAGGATTGTAGCATTGCTACATCTTGTGAGGAGCAGGTAGATGATAATGCTTGCACCTTGTCCGGGTCAGGAGTCATGCCACCATCAGAGAATAAGTGCCCAAAGAATTTTAATTTGGTTTTATGAAATTCCTTTGTTAAGGTCAAGAAGAGAAAATATTTTGGCTATGTTCATCTGCAGAATCATGTCCACTATGTTGGGACCGGGATGTGTTTCTCTCTCAATTGCTTTGCTGGATTAGTGTATATCAACACAAATGCACATTGCACCTCCACTATCCTTTTTTGGCGCCACAACTATGGGTGAAACCCACGGCGAAGGACCAGTGGAGTGTTCAATGATGTCATGTTTCAACAGTGTTTTTAGTTCTTTGTCAACGGCTGCTTGTAAGTGAAAAGTGACTCTGCGGCGCAGTTGAGAAACACAGCGAATGTCCACATTAATATGATGTTGTTTTTTCATCTTTGTAAGTCTGCCTAAGCCATGAAACAACAACGGTGAACTTACTCACAGTTTCATCCTGAGCACGGATGCTGTATTTGAGAGATATAAGTCCCTTGTCAACAGCAATAGCAAAGCTAAGCAAGCATGCCCTAGATGATGTTCCTTGAAGGATATGAATTGGCTCTTGTACTGACATTATTTTATGTTGCAAGGTTGCCGTAAATTGCCCTGACATTATTGGTTTAGAAGCAGCCCAGAGGAATACCTTTTTGTTTGATGGAGTAAGGCATGGCACAGGAGACAGGCTGTTGACCTTTTCCACTGGCACAATGTTAATCAATGCACCATTGTCTATAATGAATGTTATGGGGCAACTGGTAACCTTTAATGTACATTTAGGACTCTGTCCAAATTAATTTTGTCATTTTGTTTATTGATTCTTTTTAGCTTTTGATCTTCATGGCAAGCAGCCATCCCACATGTGCAAGACAATCCTTAGTCGATATCAACACACATCACCTTTTTTGCTAGAGCTTGACAATGATGTTGAGGAGCCTTTATATGAAGAAATTGACAACGTTCTACTGTGCTTGGTTTCTACTTGTGGTAAATGGTGTTGTCTTCGGCCATGTGGGTGTTCTGAGAATTCTTCTGGAAGCTTTTGGTGTCCATTTTCTCTTCTCACTGGGCCGCATTTGGTTTCTCTTTTGCTTTGCAGACCATTATGAAGTGAGTGGTTTTCTTTCCTGCAGCTTTTGCATGTTTGTTCTATTGCTGCATATTTACCTTCATGGGAAAATGAAAACCTACATCTGAAGCATAACTTTTTCTTCTTCTGAGATGTCGACAGGTGTGCATCTATTTTGTGCTTTTGACTGCTTTTCATGGTCAACGTTGATTCATTACTCGCTGTTCCCGCTACCATATCAGTAGCTTGTCGATCTGCTTTTTCTTCTGCACTTGCAGCCATTAGCATTTTCCCTCAATTGAGTGGCTATCTCAACATATGTCTTTTGAAGGAATCTGAAAGGCAGCCATCAATGACTCTGATGTGCATGGCTTGCTCATCGTTATAGTCACAGAACATATAGGGGGTCATTCTGACCTCGGCGGTAAAAGGTGCTTACCGCCGGTCAGAAGACCGCCATTACACTGCCGCGGTAAACCGCCACGGTCATTCTGACCCACAACTGCCAAACCGCCAAAAACCCGACCTCCACTGAAGGCCGCCACATCAGCGGTCAGTGATAAACTGGAGATGACCAAACCTCCACCGTCACGCCAACAGAAATACGCCCATGCCATTCCGACCCACGAATCCACGCGGCGGTCTTTCAACCGCGGTATTCCATTAGCGGTACACACCGCCGCGGTCAAAATACACACAACTTTACAAAACACAACCACATTGGACAATTTGAAATACACACACCTGATACACATACAAACACCACTCCCACACACCCAATACAATATAAAACACACACCCACATCAACCACAAACCCCCACAAATCGAAATCCAGAGACAAGGCGCAATACACAGAGAGAGAGCACAGGGAACGCAAACCACAACACACACAGGAACCCAACATCATCACCCACACCACATCTACGCACAAAACACCCCACACCACCACACTCATCATCACAAACACCACCCCACACCTCATCCACACCACCCCATGGCACCCCAAAGACACCCCAGGTTCTCGGACCAAGAACTCAGGGTCATGGTGGAAATAATTAGGGTAGAGTCCCAGCTCTTCGGCACACAGGTGCAGCACATCACAATAGCCAGGAAGGAGGAGTTATGGCAAAGGATCGTCGACAGGGTCAACGCTGTGGGACAGCATCCCAGAAATCGGGAAGACATCCGAAAGCGCTGGAACGACCTACGGGGGAAGGTGCGGTCGATGGTGTCAAGACACAACATCACTGTGCAGAAGACTGGCGGCGGACCCCCACCCACTCCACCCGAATTCACAGCATGGGAGGAAGAGGTCTTTAACATCCTGCATCCTGAGGGCCTCGCTGGAGTAGGCGGAGGAATGGACTCTGGTAAGTCTAATCTCAACTACTTCACCCCTCCCCCAACCACCAGCATGGCAACCCACACCCCCACCCTCACCCCCAACCCCCCAGTACACATCCTCCCTGCTAATGTCTCACCAGCACAACCCACCCAACCCAACACCAACCCCTGAATGCCAACACAAACCATGGACACCTATCACCTAAGCATGACCACTGCACATACCCATCCCCCCCCACAAACCACCCTCACAACTCCTCCCACAAGGGACTGCCAGCACAGGGGGACAAGGGCACCCACAAATCGCACGCCATGGCACACACAGAAGCAATAACCATACTCTTTTACCCCTGCAGGGCCCGAACGCCAACACACCGGCCAGGAGGGTCCAGAATTGTCCATCCCACCCCCAGAACAGGCCCCCAGTGATGACAGCAGCTCTGTCGACCTAGAACCTGATGACCAGCCCGGACCATCGGGGACCTCTGGACAGTCGGTTACCCTCAGTCAGCCACAGGCCACAGCAGACCTTCCCCCCTCTGGAAACACCAGCACAGCACCCACCCAGCGGGCCCATGCTTCTGTCTCCAGGACAGGTCAAGCAGCGGTGTGTCTACCAGTACAGGGCACCCAGGGTAACCCACAACCCCAACAACAACAGGGACCTGGGGGCAGTGGTAGTGGGCACACCGTACAGGGGACAGAGGCCCAGGAACAAAGGGGAACTGGGAGGGCTGCTGTACGACAGAGGGAGCACAGGCCTAGGGAACCCACTGTCCAAGAGGCCCTCACCACCATCATGGGATCGTACCACCACTCCCAAGAGACGATGGCGACGGTCCTGGCCAGGTTCCAGGAGATCCAGCTTTGGCAGGAGCAACAGTATATGGGGATCCGGGAAGAACTGCGCAGCATCAGTTCCGCAATGGGTACAATGGTGGTGGCACTCAACCAGATTGTCACCACTTTGCAGGACCATGTAGCCCCCCAAAGGGCCCCTGCCACTAGCATGGAGGAAGAACAGCCCACCACCTCCGCCGGCGTTAGTGGTCAGGATGCCCCGACACAACAGCAACGGCCCACCCGGACCCCACCCCCTGCAGAACAAGAACCACCCTGCAAGAAAGGCCTGAGATCTAGGAAGAAGACAGAGTAGGATGTCAAGACCCCCGCCATGCACGGATATCCCCGGATGTCATCCCACTGTCCCACTTGTTCACCCTGTCCAACCTTGAACTGCCCCTGCTCCACCTTCCACAGGCATATGGACAATGCACCTGTACGAACGAGAGTCTGGACTCTGCCATGGACATGCCTCCACCATCACCCATCACCCTTCTGGAACTATACACCTATTTTTCAACTTCAATAAACACAATTATTGCACAAAAACCATCTGGAGTCTGCTATCTATTTTATTAAATCCAAATGTATTCGATATAACCAACCAAAAATTTCTAATTACATTGTGATGACAACATACCAGTGTCACACAGCGGTAGTCCATGGGGAAATAAACCAGAGGGCACTCCGTGGGGACCAGATCACTGAAATAGGAAGTGAAATACACAACTAAGTTACCATACATTGGGGTGAAAGGTCAGACAGTAGAGAGCCAGTACAGTTACAGATATAATACAATGCAGGAGTAGATTCTTACCTGTGTGTTACTGGAAATACTGCAGTATCACTCTGTCCCTGTTGTCTGTGTCGTCCTCTTCGTCTTCCTCCTCTTCACTCTTCGCAGGCTCCACAGCGGCCACAACACCACCATCTGGACTATCCTCCTGCAGGAAAGGCACCTGGCGTCGCAAAGCCAGGTTGTGAAGCATGCAGCAGGCCACGATGATATGACACACCTTCTTTGGTGAGTACATTAGGGATCCACCAGTCATATGCAGGCACCTAAACCTGGCCTTCAGGAGGCCGAAGGTCCGCTCGATCACCCTCCTAGTACGCCCATGGGCCTCATTGTACCGTTCCTCTGCCCTGGTCCTGGGATTCCTCACTGGGGTCAATAGCCAAGGCAGGTTGGGGTAACCAGAGTCACCAATTAGCCACACACGGTGTCTCTGTAGCTGTTCCATCACATAAGGGATGCTGCTATTTCGCTTGACGTACGCGTCATGCACTGACCCAGGGAACTTGGCATTTAAATGGGAGATGTACTGGTCAGCCAAACAGACCACCTGGACATTCATCGAATGATAATTTTTTCGGTTCCTGTACACCTGTTCATTGTCTTTTGGGGGGACCAAAGCCACATGGGTACCATCAATGGCACCAATGATATTGGGAATGTATCCAAGGACATAGAAATCACCCTTCACTGTAGGCAAGTCACCCACCTCAGGGAATATGATGTAGCTCTGCATGTATTTCATCAGGGCAGACAACACTCTGGACAACACCTTTGAAAACATAGGCTGAGACATCCCAGATGAAATGGCCACTGTAGTTTGAAATGATCCACTGGCCAAAAAATGCAGTACTGACAGCACCTGCACTAGAGGCGGAATCCCTGTGGGTTGGCGGATGGGTGACATCAGGTCTGGCTCCAGCTGGGCACACAGTTCCTGTATAGTGGCACGGTTGAGTCTGTAGGTGAGTATGACGTGTCTTTCTTCCATTGTCGACAGGTCCACCAGCGGTCTGTACACGGGAACATTCCTCCGTCTCCTCGCAAGTCCCAGCGGACGGTGCCTAGGAAGGACAACATGGAGCACAGAGTCAAGCAACCCACAGGTAAGTGCCCACAGCATGCACATAACACGAATCTCTCGGGATTGAATGGCTAGTATGATTGTCGGTGCAAGGCCTAGCCATGTGTGACGCAGTAGGAATTAAGCCATGTGGGCCCTTGAAATGGCGGCTGCCTGACCTGTGAAGTGTGACAATGTGAAGTGAGGTCATTGCGCTGGCGTGGCACACCGTGGCGGTCGCAGTCCGCGGCGCAAAGCCGCATTGGACAACATTGAACCCTATGGGTTTCAGGAGCCAATGGCGATGAGCGCCGGCGGTCGCGGTACGCACCGCCGCGGCCGTAACCGCCATTTTCTCTATGCTTAATCACACAAGACCTGAGCATCCACAGGAGAGGACCTATACTGCAAGTGCTGCTGTGACCTCGGTCTGGAAGTGACAATGGCTGCTGCGACTGGGGAAAGGGCCCCCGCCTTCAGTTCCGAAGAGTTGGAGAAGCTCGTGGACGGGGTCCTCCCCCAGTATGCGCTACTCTACGGTCCTCCAGACCAACAGGTGAGTACACGGGGGCCAATGCATAGTGGGCTATGCCTGTGATGAGTGGGGAGGATGTACGATGGAGGGGAGGGCAGCGAATGACGAATGCATGGCACGACAGATGAGAGCATGTGCCACATGGCAAGTTTGGGGAGGGAGGGGCACTCACATCGAGCATGCAGAAAAGTGATGATGTTTCTCTTCCCCCCCTGTACATGTCACACAGGTCAGCGCCCATCAGAAGATCGACATTTGGCGTGCCATCGCCAAGGACGTCCGGGCCCTGGGGGTCCACAACAGACGGGGCACCCAATGCCGCAAGAGGTGGGAGGACATCCGCCGCGGGAGCAGGAAGACCGCCGAGGCTCTGCTGGGGATGGCCTCCCAACCTAGGAGGGGTGCCAGTCGTACCTTGACCCCCCTGATGTCCCGCATCCTGGCGGTGGCCTACCCCGATTTAGATGGGCGTTTGAGGACATCACAGCAGACACAAGGGGGTGAGTACCAGCACATTCTGCTATTTTGCGTGCAGTGGAGGTGCCTGGGTGGGGGAGAAGGGCTGTGGGTATCCCTAGGCCAGGGCGATTTCTGTAGGATAGGCCCCTCCGTGAGGTATGGTCCTGTGCCCCCGCCCCCCACCTCTGTAGGGTGCCTAGTAATGCGATTCATGGACCTGTGTATTCTGTGTGGGCAGTTGTCACCCATAGGCTTGTAGGGCATGTCCCAGTGAATGAGTAGTGTACCCCAAGTGCGCAGCGTAGTTCAGGGGGCTTCTGTGTCGGTCCTTTCCGCCAACGGTGTCCCCAATGCATGCACTCAACTTGTCTTTATGTTTTCCACCGCCCCCCCATTTTCTTTGTTTTTCTGTGAATGTGAGCATTAGCATCATCAGGCGGCGGAGAAGTGGCATCGGCGAAAGAGGGAGCTGCATCTCACATGGCCCCGGAGGGCCATGCAACGGACTCCGACATGACCAGTGAGACGGAGGGCGAGGGGGGCTCCACCACGGGGACCCGTGCAGACGTCAGTGACACCGACACGTCCTCGGATGGGAGCTCCCTTGCGGTGGCGGCAACATCCGTGCCCACCGATACTACAGGTACAGCCGCCACCTAGCGCACCAGCACTGCCCTCCCAGCAGCCCCTTGGCCTTCGGCCCGTGCCCGCACGGCCAGGAAGCCAGACATCTCCTTCGCCCCAGGCACCTCAGGCCCTGCCCCAGTCACCCCTGCTGCCCTCAGTGAGGAGGTCATTGACCTCCTGAGGACCATCATTGTTGGGCAGTCTACCCTTTTGAATGCCATCCAGGGTGTGGAGAGGGAGGTGCATCAAAGCAATGCATACCTGGAGGGCCTTCATTCGGGTCAGGCTGCCCAGCAGCGATCGTTCAACGCTCTGGCCTCAGCACTGACGGCAGCAATTGTCCCTGTCTCCAGCCTCCCTCTTCTAACTCCCTCCACCCAGTCCCACTCCCCTGTTCCTCTGCCTATCCCATCCACACCTACAGACCAGCCTGCACACACCTCAACACCCAAGGGCAGCTCATCCAGACATAAGCACCACAGAACACACAAGCATTCACCCAAGCAACATACAGATGCAGACATGCCAACAGCCACTACCTCCTCTGTGTCCCCCACCACCTCGTCTCCCTCCTCCCTCCCTGTGACGTCTCCACTCACACCTGCAAGCACACCACCATCAGCCATTACACCCATCACCAGCACACCCTCCAGTACAGTCCGCACACGTGCAGTCACCACCCCCACTGCCATGTACACGTCCCCTGTGTCCTCTCCCAGTGTGTCTGTCACCCCCGCTTCCAAACCACACAAACGCAGGCAGGCACCCAACCAACAGCCATCCACCTCACGTCAGCCTCCAGCCAAAGCACCTGCACCCAAAGACAGCACACTTGACTCTCCTACAACCACATCCTCTTCCTCCACTCCCATACCCACTCCAGCTACCCTTCCCATGGCTCCTAAAAAACTTTTCCTCTCTAAAGTGGACCTCTTTTCCTCACCTGACCCACCCACTCCAACCCGTAAGAGTTCCACAAACACCTCAGCCACCACCAGCCCAGCAACTCCCAAGAACGTTGTGTCTGGTTTTTGGAGTCCACCCTTTCCTTGGGCTGGGACATCGTCCAGCAGCAAAGGCACAGCCAGCCCCCCCCTGGGAAGAGGAGCAAAAAACGGAAGCCCAGGCGCGACAGGCCTGATACGCCTGCCCCCAAGGAGGGTAGCCTTGCACCGTCACCTGCCACATCGGGTAGGGGAGCCAAGGGCCACGGAGAGTCTGCCAAGGAGGCCAAGGGCAGCAAAACACAAAAGGCAGGGAGCAGCCGACCTGGCCATGAGGGCCCCACCAGCACCATTCCGGGGGTATCGGAAAGGACCCAGGGACCCAGGACTCCATCACAGGAGGGCCCCGCAACGGAAAGGTCCGATGCTGACTGAGCGGCAAGTATTGGCCAGGTGTGGTTCACTCGATACACAAGACAGGCACCGCTGAACAGGTCCCGCCGTGAGAAGCACCGCTGAACAGGGCCCCGCCGTGAGAAGCACGGCTGAACAGGCCCCGCCGTGAGAAGCACCGCTGAACAGGGCCCCTCCTGTCAAGCACCGCTGAACAGGCCCCGCCGTGAGAAGCACCGCTGAACAGGGCCCTTCCTGTCAAGCACTGCTCCGCTGGGCCCTTCCTGTCAAGCACCGCTCCGCTGGGCCCTTCCTGTCAAGCACCGCTCCGCTGGGCCCTTCCTGTCAAGCAGCGCTCCGCTGGGCCCTTCCTGTCAAGCACCGCTCCGCTGGGCACCGCCGTCTCAAGCACCGCTCCGCTGGGCCCTTCCTGTCAAGCACCGCTCCGCTGGGCCCTTCCTGTCAAGCACCGCTCTGCTGGGCCCTTCCTGTCAAGCACCGCTCCGCTGGGCACCGCCGTCTCAAGCACCGCTCTGCTGGGCCCTTCCTGTCAAGCACCGCTCCGCTGGGCCCTTCCTGTCAAGCACCGCTCCGCTGGACACCGCCGTCTCAAGCACCGCTCCGCTGGGCCCTTCCTGTCGAGCACCGCTCCGCTGGGCCCTTCCTGTCAAGCACCGCTGGCCCATTGGCAGACCCGGTTCTATGTCGGGCAGGGCTTCACGAGGCACTCTGCCCACCATGCCTCCTCCATGACCAGTGGACTCTGTAATCCACCTGATGGACTGTGGCTTTGCACTCCCCAGGATTGAACAGTGGGCAACCCACCCACTGTAGAGACTTGTGAGACTGTGGCTTTGCACTCCCCAGGATGGCACAGTGGGCATGGAGGCCCTTCGTGGATCTGGCGTCGTGGACTCATGTGGCTGAGGTGCCCCCGCTTCCCTTCCCCCTGAGATGCCTGTTTTTCTTTTTTTGTGATGCCCCAGCAGTGTTCTCTCCAATGGACTCGATCTCGTGTGTGGGCTTTGCCCATGTGTTGCTGAACATTGGCCCACGGACATTTGAACTTTGCAAAACTGTGCCGGACTTTTACTACTTGTATGGATATGGTTCTAGATGTGTAATAATTCTTTATATATTACTAAGATCCCAATACTTTATTGTTGCAATAATATAGTTCTAATTTTACAATCATTGCCTTTTGTCTTTGCTTTTTTTTTGTGGGGGTTTGGGGGTGTCACTCTGACTTTTTAATCTGCATTTGTGTGTAGGTATATCAGTGGGGGTGAGGGTGGGGGTGGGTGTGTGGCGTATGTGTGTGCCCGTAACCTTTCCTCCTCCCCCCTTCCCTGTGTCGTAGGTGCAGCACTCACCGTTGTCGTCTGCGGCGAGGTTCGTGATCCTGGAAGAAGAGCAGGAAGGCAATGGCTGGGAGGATGTGGAGTTCCGGTTCCATGCTGTCCCGATTCCGCGTGGAGTGTGTCGAGGTAAGCGTTTTCCATTGGAAATGTCTGTTTCCGCCGTGTTTTTATCGGCGGGGCTCCCGCCCCGGAAAAGGTGGCGGATTGGTGAGTCGTGATAGGGTGGGCGGTACACTGTCTGCCGCCTGCCTGTTGGCGGTGACCGCCGCGCTGTTTGTTTGTCTAGCCTGGGTTGTCACATCCAATGTGAGTTTGTGTGGCACTTTACTTGCTTGTGCCGGTAAGTAAATTCTGTTTTTCTACTGGGTCGTCAATGCTTTCAGCATGTGTTTCAAATTCATGATGGATCTTTGTTATAGGGCAGCACACTATCTCTTCCTTCAGCCTTACCAACGAGTTTTGGCAGGTTTTTCAAATGTGCTCCTCTGCAGAGCCTTCAACTTCTTTGATGGCTGTGTATGGGCTGGAGTAGGGCGTTTACTTCACATTCTCAAACGACTTTGCATCGATTTGGGGTGCGCATTGGCACACATGAGCAGTTTGCTGCACCTTTGCAAGCTCTCAGGGAGAGCACCTTTATTTCTTCTGGGCACATATCCCCTACTCATTACTGGTTGTTGCGTCCTCCCCAGCCCGGGAGCATATAAATGAATATACCACACAGCTCTGTAAACAACATCTTTATTTTTCAACATACTATCTTGCTCTGCGAGTATTGCAACATAACTTTCATAACCACACCTCCCACCAAGTTACGTAATTCCTGTCTAAAGTCCACCCAGGACCATGTGGGTCCTTGCATGCATGATATCAAAGACACTACATTAGGAAGTATGACAGTTATATAGTTAGGGGACATTTTTTCATAGCTTTGAAGACTGGGAGTAGTTTACCCTAGGCTTTATTTTTGGTAAATGGCCATCCAACCAGGTAACAACCGGGTGAAGTAGAGCTATGTCTGGGGAGTTATAGAGAGGCCTGGTGGCATATTTCATTACATTATCCAAATATGAAAATAAATGTTTGGGAAACTTTTTAGTAACCTGTTTACATTTTCAGGTTGTTGAAGACTAGTGCACAGATTAATATTTTGGCCATTCTGAAAGGAACGGAAGGGAGGACTATGAGGGTATCAGCAATTGATATCCAGCAGCAGGAGCTAGATCTGTTATGATAGGCTCCAGAAACGCAGAAGTAGTGAATATTATGTCAAGATTTCTAGCTGATGGACTTGGGATGTGTGTGTCATGTGAACCTTATATGGAGGTATGTGTTAGAGATGTGGGTACAGTTTAGGCAGGTAAATAGGTAATCTAATCCATTTTGGAGGGGTACATCTTTACATCCTCATTGCACCATATGGTGCATCCATCCTGAAACATGAACACTGCTATGTTTTTAAGTAGTAACATCAATCACCCCTACTAGTCAACAAGTGTCCCAGCCCTCCCCTTCTTTTCTGGAATACATATAGAGTACTCTCTGAGGTGGAGTGCTGTGACAGTATTTTAGTTATTTCCGCCAAGCTTTTAGATATACAGGAATGTATTTAGTTATCACATGCACATATAGAGTTTACTGTTTTGTGGGTAGTCAATCTGTATCTTGCTTTTACTCCCTGCAGTCAGTGCAATAATTGCTGTTGTTCTTGTATTGCAGGGACTGGTATTTAGTTCAGAAACTCTGGAGTGCACCAATATTAATATAATACCTGTATATATTATTTAATCATCTATTCAGATCCCATTATTATCATTACACACTCGAGGAAGTGTCAGTATACCCTATCAAGGGCTGTTTCTGCATCTACCATTATCATCCCAAAAGGTCTTCCAAGTGCCTGTGTGATGTCCTGGTATAAATCCATGTTGGCATTGGGATCCAGTTTGCAGATCACATTAGCTACCTGTTTTGCAAAGATCTTTGAACAGATTTTGGTGTCAGCGTTAATCAATGAAATTGGGCAAAATGACCCACATCGCATTTCGTTCTTACCCTTTTCCATAAGTACAAACTATATTAATGCAGTTCAAGGAAGTGTGGATTCTTGCCTGTATTCCTCACACGCTCAACTAGTTGTAAAATAATTGGCGCCAGAATCCCATGGAATGTTTGCTAAAATTCTATTAGAATGTATTTTTCTCCTGTTCCCTTCCCCAATTAAAGAGAACCGAGAGTATCTCTTATTGCCTCAATAAATACAGGATTATGAATGATTTGCCTATTTTTTTATATGAGTTTGCCAATCCCCACTTGAATGATATATTCCCATATGTCTGCCTTTTCTGCATATGTCTCCAATTTGTGTTTTTTGATAATATCAGTTAAATACAGAAGTGATAGAATTTGTGTAGTGTTTTGCATGATTTAGAATGGAAACTTTCTGCCTACCATCAGACTCCGTATCAGCCTGACATAATCACTAGAATAGAATGTAATGAGAGTTTGGTTTATGATGTGGGCGTTCACAGTATAGGCAGAGGAATAAATATGTGTGATTTACAGATCTGTGTTTGTGGCCTAGTCATTCGCTGGTACAGAGGCTTGGGAAGGTGCTATAACTGGATACAAAATTGGGGATAAGTAACCCGAAGAAGATAGTGCTCTCCTGTAGAGTTTGTTGTGGCCCCAGCAAACTGCTTGTGCATGCCACATGTACCTTTGTTGAAATGCAGAGTTGATGGTTGGTGTATGTGTAATCAAAGTGCAACTCCAGCTGGTGTGAAGCATGTGAATGGAGACAGAGCTTCACTAAGAAGTCTATGCATCATTGGTAAAGGAGCTACGACAAGATCATACAAATTTCTACAAAGCGCAGTTAAAGACAATTATCAAATACCAAACAACGCTACAAGCCAGAGATCAACCAGGTGTAAGAAAATGCAAGCTGAAGTGTAGAAAGAATAATGTAGATTAATTACCAAACCCACTAAACAGAGTTGTTGTGCCACAGAAGTCAATTAAGTGACTCAAGGGGAAGTGCTCCAGGTTGTGCTTACACAGCTGTCCATACCCAAAGCAGTTGCACGTCAAGCTGATGCGTGGTGCTCAGAACAACTTCATAGGTCTCCTAAAAATTAAGCATTTAAGGCAACAGAAGATACTATTCTAACTAATATTAAGGACAATTCTGAGGCTCATATTTCCAAAGATTTTAAAGAAGGTTTTCACAAACCAGATCATCCTACAGCATTAGGGAGCCCACTACTCTCAACAGCAGCAAATTCCATCCTGGTCTACAATGCTGCTGCCGAAAAACACCACTATACCACTATATGGGCCAGTCCCCCATCCCACTTGAGTGTACGTATTTCCTAGACTATAGCTCGAAAGTGCGAGGCTGGGACCAGATACGGGGTGTTTTGTAGTATATAGAAAAAAAACGCCGCAGTGCCATCATTTTGAACAAAGCTACCCTTCCTAGAAGTGACAATGGTAGGGATCGGCATCACTTGACATCTCCCCTAATCCGTCGCAGTGGGGGCTCCAAGTACTGGCTATAGAGGTGTGGCCGTGGGTATAGCGATAGGGAGTAAAACGATACTCAGGTGGTGGATGTATACAGGTGCGTTTATTGTGAAATAATTATGGTTTTATAATAATCAGTTTCTAGAGTCTTTCCAGCTATTGATCTCCTCTGTTTTCTTCTCCCTCAGGGTCCCTGGTGACCGACGATGGTGTTGGCAGGAAGACCGAAAAATAAAAGGAACCAAAAACTGGTAAGTAGTGGCTTTGTGTTGTAATTGGCATTCTTTTAGTGTGTGTGAAGGGTGTAGAGAGAGAGAGAGAGAGAGAGAGAGAGAGAGAGAGAGAGATAGAGAGAGATCGGGGTGAATGGGTATATGTGTGCTTTCCCAAGAAAAGGCTATAAGGAATGTAGAGATGTACAGGGTCACGAGAGTCCAGTGTTTTCACCTCTGTGTGTCAAATCTACTTAAAGTGGAAAAAAACAAATCACTCCATCACATGCTCTGTGGAATTCCCTTTCAAACTCCCACCTCCCTCCTCCTCTCTCCCTATCCCTCTCCTCCACCCTCCTCCCTTCCCACCATATAACGTAATTTTCCCCTTAGGCAGGCCCGTACCTGCTGTAGCCACGTCCCTGCAGGGACGTGGCGGAGTTCGGGTTTATTGGGACTGTCCTGTCCCTTTGCGATGTCCTCCCAACCGTCGAACGGCCACCTCTCCCAAGGTATGGGTCCTTTTCCTCCTCGTTTCCGCTGTGGTTTAGTTGCTCTGCAATCTTGGTTTCTTGCTCCTTAGCGTCCTCTTCTTCCGCGCGCCCCGCGTGTAGTCTTTCTTTGCTTTTTAATCTCTCGGGAACCCAGATATCAGGGTTCCTGGCGTCTGCAGTTTTTTTCTCCCCTGTATGTCCCGCTCGTCGTCCTTTATCAGGTACGTGCTCGGGAATCCGGATGTCTGGATTCCCGGTTTCACTATACGCGGTTTCGCCAAGCGCTTCGGAGCGCGGTTCTGCTCAGGCTTCGGTGTGTAATGTAGCCGGGAAGGTCTTCACCCGGCTACACGTCCACTCCCAAGGACGGGACTGATACAGTTCAGTTGGACCAGGCTCAGGAAAGCGGGATAAATAATCAGCAGCACACTGGAGATCACCTGGAATGTGATGGACCTGAAAAGAAAATGGTTGGAGTTCCATAAACCATCTGAGTATGCATGCGTTGGTGTTTTTGTTGGTGGCCAACCAAGTGAGAGGTGCATGGTCTGTATACAGAATAAAGGGATGTCCTAATAAGTAGTATTGTAGATTTTCAATGGCCCATTTGATGGTGAGACACTCCCTCTCGATTATTGGATAATGCCGTTCCCTAGGTAACAATTTCCTACTAATAAATACAATGGGATGGTTATGGCCATCCTCGTCTTTTTGAGACAGTACTGCTCCTAATCCAACGTCTGATGCATCTGTTTGAAGGTAAAAGGTTTTAGTAAAATCGGGACACTTTAAGACTGGTTCAGTCGTGAGGCAGTGCTTAATGCGTTGAAAGCTAGATAGTTGATCTGCTGTCAAAGCTGATAGTTTGGATGGCTGGGTTTTTTGTAAGAGGTCTGTAAGGGGTGCGGCTAATGTGGAATATCTGGGTATAAATCGTCGGTAATAGCCTATTAAACCCAAAAAAGAACCAAGTTCTTCCTTTGTTGTTGGAATGGGTACCTATTGGGTGGCCTCTACTTTATTTTTTTGAGGTCGTAGCTGTCCCTTCCCTATAAAATATCCGAGGTATGCTATGTGATCATGGGCCAGATGACATTTTCTTGGATTCACGGTAAGACCTGATGAGTATAGAAAATGAAAAACACGGTTTAGATTTTTAAGATGGTCTTCCCATGTTTCGCTAAAGATCACTATATCATCGAGATAGGCGGCTGTGCAGTCTTTGAGGGGTCTTAAGAGGTGGTCCATTAACCTTTAAAAGGTAGCCGGAGCACCATGCAGGCCAAACGGAAGTACCGTGAATTTGTAAAGCGCTGAGGGCATTGAGAAAGCAGTCTTTTCTCGGTCTGCTGGAGCTAGAGGTATCTGCCAATACCCCTTGGTTAGATCAAGAGTTGACATATCGGGCCTTGCCTAGCTTCTCGAGCAGGTCGTCAACTCTTGGAATGGGGTAGGTATCAAAGAGGGATATGGCATTCAATCGGCCAAAGTCAATACAGAAACGGACCGAACCATCTGGTTTCGGTACTAATACGACGGGTGAACACCAAGGTCTGACAGATGGTTCTATCACTTTCATTTGTAACATGGTCTTTACTTCTTGTTCAATTAGATGTCGGCGGGCCTCTGGGATGCGGTAGGGTCGTAGCCGTACTATTTGACCCTCCGGTGTTCTAATATGATGTTGGATTAAGTTGGTTTTACCGGGTTTTCATGAAAAGAAGCTATTATTTTGAGATAAGAGATAATCTATCTGTCTTTGTTGGTGTTCTGTGATATTGGGATTAATTTGGGGCCATTCTAAGGATGCATCCGAGTTAGTGGGGCATAATTCAATATCTAAGGATTTCTCTGGTGTTATCAGAAAACCTGTAGCTGTAGGGGTTACCGACATAGTGGGCTCCTCCCACTTCTTTAGCAGGTTGATATGATAGATTTGTACTCTTTTTGGATTCTTTTATAATTCTATGAGGTAGGTAACCGGAGAGACCGGTTTTAATACTGTATAGGGTCCCTGCCATTTGGCTAATAGTTTATTGTCGGAACTGGGACGTAATATGAGAACTTTATCGTTGGGTTGTAGACTTCTTGTTTTCGTACCCTGATCGTAATACTTTTTTTGTTTGCTTTGGGCTTTCTCCATATGGCTGCGTACATCGTCCCATACTGTTTGTAATTGGGACTTAAGTTCGTGCACATAGTCTAATAAGGATTTTTAACTTTCTTCTTCTTCTTCCCATATCTCAGCCGCCATATCTAACAAACTGCGGGGTTGACGCCCAAAGACGAGTTCGAAAGGACTATGGGGGTCATTCTGACCCCAGCCGGCGGCAGTATCCGCCGGCCTGGCTGGGGCCGCCAGAATACCGCTCCGCGGTCGCAAGACCGCCGCGGGTATTCTGGGTTTCCCGCTGGGCTGGCGGGCGACCGCCAAAAGGCCGCCCGCCAGCCCAGCGGGAAACACCCTTCCATGAGGATGCCGGCTCCGAATGGAGCCGGCGGAGTGGAAGGGGTGCGACGGGTGCAGTTGCACCCGTCGCGAATTTCAGTGTCTGCTAAGCAGACACTGAAATTCTAAGTGGGGCCCTCTTACGGGGGCCCCTGCAGTGCCCATGCTATTGGCATGGGCACTGCAGGGGCCCCCAGGGGCCCAACGACACCCCTCACCGCGATCCTGTTCCTGGCGGTCAAAACCGCCAGGAACAGGATGGCGGTGAGGGGGTCGGAATCCCCCATGGCGGCGCAGCAAGCTGTGCCGCCATGGGGGATTCCTCAGGGCAGCGGAAAACCGGCGGGAGACCGCCGGTTTTCCGTGTCTGACCGCGGCCAAACCGCTGTGGTCAGAATGCCCTTAGGAGCACCACCAGCCTGTTGGCGGTGCTCCCGCCGACCCCGGCCCTGGCGGTCAAGGACCGCCAGGGTCAGAATCAGGCCCTATGTCCTGTAGAGGCTTGTTCATGGGACCTGATTGCGTAGAGAACCAGTGGGAGTTTTCGGTCCCAGTCCAGTCCTGATTCTGATACGGTTTTCTTTAACAATGATTTTATTGTACGATTATACCTTTCAACTAGGCCATCGGTTTGGGGATGATATACCGAGGTTTTGAGTTGTTTGACTCCTAAAGCCTTATAGATATGTGCCATCAAGGATGACATGAACGGTGTGCCTTGATCCGTTAAGATTTCATTGGGAAATCCAACCCTGGCAAAGAAGCTAATCATGGCTTGGGCTACATTTCTGGTTGTCATACTAGTGAGAGGTATGGCTTCTGGATATCTGATAGCGTAGTCAATGAGAACCAAAATGTATGTAAGTCCTTTTGTGGAGGGGAGGAGAGGGCCTATCAAGTCCATTCCAACTCTGGAAAAGGGAATGTCTATTATTGGTAAGGGTTGTAATGGTGCTTTTCTCTGGGGTCCTGGGTCTACTAGTTGGCATTTGGGACATTGGGTACAGTACCGTCGGATATGTGCATATACTACCGGCCAATAAAACCGGCGTAATAAATATTCTCAGTTTTTTCTCTACCATTGTGTCCCCCTCCCGGTTGATTGTGAGCAAGATAGAGCACCTGTGACAGTAGGGTTCTGGGACCACTGGTTGTCTTTTCTCACTATTATCATGCCTGATGACTCGGTATAGGAGGTTTTTGTAAATAAGAAAATAGGGGCCCACCTCGCCTGTACCTTCTGTCTTAGCTGCTTTCCATGCATTTTGGAGAAAAGGATCCTCCCGTTGACTGCTCCGGAAGGATGGCAATGGGGTTGGGATAGTGCCCAAGACCTTCCCTGGGTTCTCTTTCTTCTCTTGTGTCCAATAGAGCTGTTTTTTTGCACCTCTTCTCTCGTTTAGTAGGCCTTTAACGGATGGGTGCACGCTCTTTTGGGCTCTCTGAAAAGGAAGCCTCGGCCCACCAAGAGTCTGGTTGGATTCTGGCCTTTACTCTCCATAACACTTCCGGTAAGTGGATATAGTCGGTCCCTAAGATACATTCTTCGACCAGGCGGTCCATTACTCCCATTGGAACCACATCCTGTCTCCCTTCCCACTCTACATGAACTGAGGCCAGGGGATATTCTCTTTTGTCCCGGTGGATACAGCATACTGAAACCCATTGTGATGACTGGTCTCCCTGGATGTCTATCACATCAGATCTGAGGACGGACTGACTACATCCTGAATCTATCAGGGCTGTAATGGATTTTCCATTGACTTTTATCTCCTGCATATATCTGGGACTACCTCTCCCTGTACATAGGACTCTTCCCCTAGTAATCCCTATTTCCATAGGTTCTGTTTTATCCTCTTTGCGAGGACATAGCCGCGCTATATGTCCCCATTCACCACAACTGTAGCATTGAGGTTGCTGCATAAGAGATCTTTCATTCACTCTGGATAAAGTAATGTCCTCCCCAGTTTTTCGGGGAAAGGACCGAGCAGGTACTGGCTGAGGTCGGGTTAACGGACTTGTCATTTTAGAGGTTCCACTCTTAAACTCAGTCGATCTGTAATAGGCACAGGCCAGGTCCACAGCCATAGTCGTATTGACATTAGGGTGCTGTTGGATCCAACTACGGGTGAGCGGAGGAAGGGATTCCAAGTACTGCTCCAGGATGACCGCCTTTATAACATCTTCCCTTTCTGTTCCTATGGGGCCTAACCATTTGAGTCCCAGGTCTTTTACTTTATAATATAATGTCCAGGGGTCTTCGGTAGGGCCCCATTTTATTTTCGGAAATCGTAGGCGGTAATACTCCGCTTCATGTCTTACCCTCTCCAGGATACTCTTTTTGATGTCTTTATATGGAGTCGTCCCATCCGGATTGGCTGCCTGATAGGCTGTTTGTAGGATATTTGTTAGTAAGGGGGCCACGTATTGACCCCATCGTTCTTCAGGCCAGTGAGCGGAGGAAGCCACTCTTTCAAAGTTTGTAAAGAATGCATCGGGGTCCTCCCCCTCTTGGTACTTTTGGAGGACCGAGCTAGGTACGTTAGGGTGGACCTTACTAGCCGCAATGGTGTCTGTCAGCTTTTGTAGGGCTGTCTCGTGGACCAACTGATTGTTCGCCAGGTTGGTGGCCTGGCTTTTTAGTGCGTTCTGGAGAGCCTCTCTAGCTTCCTTGGCTTCTCTCTGTTGGGCCTCCCACACCAATTGAAGATGGCGTTGGCCTTCGGCCAGTTGCTGTATCATGTCTTCCAACGTGGGTTTTACTTCCATTTTGTCCTCCCGTGCTCTGTCCTCTATCGCTATGTCAAAATCCCACTTCTGACACCACTGTGGCCGTGGGTATAGCGATAGGGAGTAAAACGATACTCAGGTGGTGGATGTATACAGGTGCGTTTATTGTGAAATAATTATGGTTTTATAATAATCAGTATCTAGAGTCTTTCCAGCTGTTGATCTCCTCTGTTTTCTTCTCCCTCAGGGTCCCTGGTGACCGACAATGGTTTCCCGGCAATGGTGTTGGCAGGAAGACCGGAAAATAAAAGGAACCAAAAACTGGTAAGTATTGGCTTTGTGTTTCAATTGGTATTCTTTTAGTGTGTGTGAAGGGTGTAGAGAGAGAGAGAGAGAGTGAGAGAGAGAGAGAGAGAGAGAGAGAGAGATCGGGTGAATGGGTATATGTGTGTGTGGCGGGGTCTTTTTCCCGAGTCGAGGGAATATTGGAAGAAGGTGACAGACGCAGCACTTAAGGGGGTAGTAGGTTTATTTTCTTGCTCGTTTGGGATTTATAACACTGACTTGTCCGCCAAACTGTTATATTCCAAGTCCAAAATAAAATAATTCCCTTTTCTTTTCAGGGCTCTTTGGTGTTCTTGGGACGGCCTGGTCCGGTTCGGAGGGAGAGGTCTTGTTCACCCGATATTCATGGCCCAGGATTTCCCAAAACAAAAGAAGGAAAAAGGAACAGGTAAGTGGGGCAAATTATTTATACACGGTTTAATAAGGGTTAGTAAGGAGTGGAAGGGAGGGGGTTCTGTGGAGGTGGAGGAATGTGGGGTTACTTTTCTTTTTCGTGCCTTCCTTTTGTTGTGTCCTCTCTGTGACCCCCCTTACTCTTTTATTCACTGGTCTGGGTACGGAGGGTGTGGTTATTCTTGATTTACCGGTATTCCTACTCAGATGGGCTCCCCTTCCTTGCAGGACCTCAGCCCTCCCTCCTTAACCCCCTTAAACCCAGCCAACCACCCAGAACCCCAGCCCCAGTCCCGGTACGCTCGTACCTGACTTGGCCACGCCCCTCCAGGGACGTGGCCGGCTTGCAGGGGATCTCCCGACTTCGCCTCGGCAGGGGCGGGAGGCGCCCAAGGCTTTCCGCTCCCCTCGCGTTGATCCTCGTCTACGGCGGGGCTTCCTTTCCCTCTCGGCGATCCGTGGCGTTCCTCTCTCCGGCTCTGCTTGACGTCGGCTTCTCTTTCTCGGTCGCGTCCCGCTTGCCTCTCGTCGGCTGTTCTTGTCTGACGGATGACGTGGGACGTCATCACGTCAGGAATCCCTCGGGTGCCCCCGGGGTATCCCTTGGCGATCGTTTTCTTCGACGGGGAAGCGGCGTCCGGAGGCGCCCGGTTACACATCCCCTCACATGAATGGGGCTGATCGAGCCCCACCAGATCCGGAAAGCGGGACAAATAGTCAGCCTGACCCATAAGGTCACCAGGGAGGTGGCAAACCTGGAAGGAGAAAGGTTGGAGTTCGATGAACCATCTCAATATACGATTGTTGGTATTCTTGTATCTTGAGAGCCACGTAAGGGGTGCATGGTCCGTATACAGTAGGAAAGGTCTACCCAAAAGATAGTATTGGAGACTTTCGATAGCCCACTTAATGGCAAGACATTCGCGCTCTATAATGGGGTATTTTTGCTCCCTGGGAAATAGCTTA
Source organism: Pleurodeles waltl (assembly GCF_031143425.1). Classification (NCBI taxonomy): domain Eukaryota; kingdom Metazoa; phylum Chordata; class Amphibia; order Caudata; family Salamandridae; genus Pleurodeles; species Pleurodeles waltl. The sequence goes on along the minus strand of NC_090445.1, from coordinate 1,195,809,880 downwards.
CGGCTAATAAAGACGACGGGATGGTTCACCCCATCTTCATCCTTTTGAAAGAGAACGGCCCGACCCCCACATCGGAGGCATCCGTTTGGAGATGAAAGGGTTTGTCGAACTCAGGACATTTCAATATCGGTTGAGTGGTGAGATACCTTTGCAAGGTATGATAACTATGAAGTTGAGTCGGATCTAGTTGTGGGATGTTGTTGGGCTGTCCTTTTCTTAAAAGATTGGTTAGGGGGGCCGCCAAACTGGAATAGTGGGGAATGAACCTTCGATAGTACCCCACTAGACCTAAAAAGGAACGGATTCCCTTCTTCGTGGTGGGAGCATTGGTGTGTAGGATGGCTTCGATTTTATTCTTTTGGGGTCGAAGTATACCGTTGCTAATGTGATAACCCAGGTAGGAGATCTCCCTAAAAGCCAGTCGGCTCTTTGCAGGGTTGGCTGTCAGTCCAGCCTTCCCTAAAGCCGAGAAGATGTGATCTATGTGGGTCACATGGTCTTCCCAGGTCTCACTGAAAATAACGATGTCATCCAGATAGGCCGCCGCGTATCTGGTATGAGGTCGTAATATGGTATCCATGAGACGTTGGAAGGTGGCGGGGGCGCCATGCAACCCGAAAGGGAGAACCTTAAAGTGATACAATCCGGAGGGAGTAGCGAAAGCCGTCTTTTCTTTGTCTTCGGGACCCAACGGGATCTGCCAATATCCCTTGGTCAAATCAAGGGTAGACATGTATTTTGCTTTCCCCAATCTTTCTAAGAGCTCATCTATCCTTGGAAGGGGATAGGTGTCAAATTGTGATATGGAATTGACCTGTCTAAAGTCAATACAGAAACGTATAGACCCATCAGGTTTGGGCACCAATACCACGGGCGAACACCAGGGGCTGTGGGAAGGTTCTACGATGTCTAGATCTAACATCTTCTCGATTTCGTTTTCTACGAGGGTTTTCCTAGCTTCAGGGATACGATAAGGCTTTAGTCGCACGGTCTTCCCAGGTGGTGTGAGGATGTGATGATGTACCAATCGTGTCCTACCGGGTATCGAGGAGAACACCCGAACGTGTTTATCGAAGAGATTCTTCAACTGTCTATTTTGTTGAATCGAGATCTCTGTATTAATGAGGGGGATCTCCCTCTCGCCAGGGGGATCAGTGGGACACCAGCCTATCTCTAGCTCCTTAACGGTATTAATTAGGCAGCCGTGCCTTGGGTCGTTCGGTGGTTCTTCCCATCTTTTTAATAAGTTAACATGGAAGATCTGGGACCTAGGGGGGTATCGTTAAGCTGAATTTTATAAGTTACGGGAGTTACTAGTCCTGTTACGGTGTAGGGTCCCTGCCATTTGGCCAATAATTTGTTATCGGAACTGGGAAGAAGAACTAGCACTTTATCTCCTAGGGGAAATGACCTCAATTGGGTATTCCGATCATAATTCCTTTTCTGCTTGTCGTGGGCCCTCTCCATGTGTTCCCTTACGCTTTCCCATACTGTATGCAGTTGGGTTTTTAACTCATGTGCGTATTTTAGAATGGTTTTTTCCCCGTCTTCTTCTTCCCACATCTCAGCGGCCATGTCTAGTAGGGTCCGTGGTTGTCGCCCAAACAACAGTTAAAACGGACTATGGCCCGTAGAGGCTTGTTCGTGTGTCCTGATTGCGTATAATACTAAGGGGAGTTTCCTATCCCAGTCCTTACCTGTCTCCGAGATAGCTTTCTTTAGTAGTGTTTTGAGGGTACGGTTGTATCTCTCCACTAAGCCATCGGTTTGTGGATGATAGACCGACGTCCGTAACTGTTTGATCCCCAATAGCTGACATATTTGTGTCATCAGGTTGGACATAAATTGGGTCCCTTGGTCCGTTAGGACTTCTCGAGGAAACCCAATTCGGGAAAAGAACCCTATCATGGCGTGTGCAACACTCTTGGTGTTAATACTAGAGAGGGGAATAGCCTCAGGGTATCTTGTGGCGTAATCCACTAATACCAATATATAACGATAGCCCCTCGACGAGGGTAGAAGAGGGCCAACGAGGTCCATCCCTATTCTGGAGAAGGGCACATCAATGATGGGGAGGGGTTGTAAAGGGGCTTTTCTCCGTGAGCCTGGGTCAATCAATTGACATTTTGGACATTGTTGACAGAACTTCCTAATCTGGGAAAATACCCCTGGCCAGTAAAATTTTCTCAACAAATACTCCTCGGTTTTCTCCCTCCCATAGTGTCCGCCCCCCGGCTGACTGTGTGCTAAGTGTAGAACTTGTTGTCTATAGGGTTCTGGAACTATCAACTGTTTCTTTTCGTCTTGGTCTTTGTATGTGACTCGGTGTAATAGGCCCTTAACTATGGTGAACGAGGGACCCTTATCCTGAGGTTTCCGTGGCCGTGCACTTTTCCATGCATGAATCAGACTGGGGTCTTCTCTTTGAGAAGTCCGGAAGCTGGGAAGGGCAGTGAGGGCGAGGACCTTTGTAATTACCCGGGGCGTGCTGGAGAGGTCTTGAGTATAGGCTTTCTTCATTATTCTTTTCTCCTTCCGGGAGAGTTTAGGTCGTACCCTCGGAGGTGATAGAGGCTCACTGGAGAAAGGAGCATCTTTCCACCAGTTGTTAGTTTCTTCGAGCTGTCTGAGGCTGTCTAGGACTTGGGGGAATTCCGAAAAGTCAGTTCCTATAATAGCTTCTTCAACCAGTTGTTCTACTAAACCCATTCTTATGGGTATTTCTTTTCCTCCCCAGGTGAGGGTTGTCCAGATTAGGGGATATTCTCTGGTTTCTCCATGGATACAACAGATCGATACCGTGAGTCCTGAAGTACAGTCATGGGCGTCGAACAAACCGGCCCGGGCCACAGATTGGCTACAACCTGAATCGATGAGGGCCACTGTGCTTTTCCCATTGATAACCAGTCTCTTTTTATAAGGGGTGTCTCTTCTCCCTGTATAAAAGACTCTTCCCCTAGTAACCCCTATTTCCATGGGTTCTGGTTTTTCTGTTTTCAGGGGACAACCTCGAGCTATGTGACCCCATTCCCCGCAACTGAAACACTGAGGTTGTTGTATATAGGGCCTATCCAGTCCCCGGGTTTTCCCTATGTCCTCATTGATTCTTCGTCCCCCTGTCGAGGATGTTCCCGAACCCAGACGCAGGGGACTAGGTGTTGACCGAGGGGGGGTTACTTTGAACTCAAGGGAGCAATGGAAGGCGCAGGCCAACTCGATGGTAGCATTGGTATCTGGGTTTGGATGTTGTTTGATCCAGTTGCGCGTGGACAGAGGCAGCGCGTCCATGTATTGTTCTACGAGCACGATCTCAATAATGTCTTCCCGATTTGTCCCTATGGGGCCCAACCATTTGAGACCCAGATCTTTGATCCTAAAATATAGGGCCCGGGGATTTTCGTTGGGTCCCCACTTGGCTTTCCTAAACCGGACGCGATAATGTTCAGAATCAAAACCCACCCGTTCTAAGATACTCTTTTTAATATCCTTATAGGGGGTTATTCCACCGTGGTTTACCGCTTGATAGGTGGCTTGGAGAGTCCCCGTCAATAAGGGGGCGATATACTGGCCCCACCGTTTCGGAGGCCAAGTAGCGGAAGTAGCAACTTGTTCAAAATTGGTGAAAAAGGCATCAGGGTCTTCACCTTCTTGATATCGTTGTAAGACCGAACTGGGCACATTTGGGTGTACACGGGTAGCAGCGATGGTATCTGTGAGATTCTTGATGGCGGTTTCATGAACCAACTGGTTGTTGGCCATTATGGTGGCCTGACTCTTAAGGGCATTTTGTAGTGCCTCTCTTTCCAATTTGGCCTCTTTTTGTTGCTCTTCCCACACTAACTGCAGGTGTCTTTGTCCGGAGGCCAACTGCTGCATCATATCGGATATGGTACACTTCTCCTCCATGGTTGGGAAGTCTCGGTCGCCTCTTCCAATATCCCACTTCTGACACCACTGTGGCGGGGTCTTTTTCCCGAGTCGAGGGAATATTGGAAGAAGGTGACAGACGCAGCACTTAAGGGGGTAGTAGGTTTATTTTCTTGCTCGTTTGGGATTTATAACACTGACTTGTCCGCCAAACTGTTATATTCCAAGTCCAAAATAAAATAATTCCCTTTTCTTTTCAGGGCTCTTTGGTGTTCTTGGGACGGCCTGGTCCGGTTCGGAGGGAGAGGTCTTGTTCACCCGATATTCATTGCCCAGGATTTCCCAAAACAAAAGAAGGAAAAAGGAACAGGTAAGTGGGGCAAATTATTTATACACGGTTTAATAAGGGTTAGTAAGGAGTGGAAGGGAGGGGGTTCTGTGGAGGTGGAGGAATGTGGGGTTACTTTTCTTTTTCGTGCCTTCCTTTTGTTGTGTCCTCTCTGTGACCCCCCTTACTCTTTTATTCACTGGTCTGGGTACGGAGGGTGTGGTTATTCTTGATTTACCGGTATTCCTACTCAGATGGGCTCCCCTTCCTTGCAGGACCTCAGCCCTCCCTCCTTAACCCCCTTAAACCCAGCCAACCACCCAGAACCCCAGCCCCAGTCCCGGTACGCTCGTACCTGACTTGGCCACGCCCCTCCAGGGACGTGGCCGGCTTGCAGGGGATCTCCCGACTTCGCCTCGGCAGGGGCGGGAGGCGCCCAAGGCTTTCCGCTCTCCTCGCGTTGATCCTCGTCTACGGCGGGGCTTCCTTTCCCTCTCGGCGATCCGTGGCGTTCCTCTCTCCGGCTCTGCTTGACGTCGGCTTCTCTTTCTCGGTCGCGTCCCGCTTGCCTCTCGTCGGCTGTTCTTGTCTGACGGATGACGTGGGACGTCATCACGTCAGGAATCCCTCGGGTGCCCCCGGGGTATCCCTTGGCGATCGTTTTCTTCGACGGGGAAGCGGCGTCCGGAGGCGCCCGGTTACAGTGTGCTTTCCCAAGAAAAGGCAATAAGGAATGTAGAGATGAATGTACAGGGTCATGAGAGTCCAGTGTTTTCACCTCTGTGTGTCAAATCTACTTTAAGTGGAAAAACAAAATCACTCTGTCATGCTCTGTGGAATTCCCTTTCAAACTCCCACCTCCCTCCTCCTCTCTCCCTATCCCTCTCCTCCACCCTCCTCCCTTCCCACCATATAACATAATTTTCCCCTTAGGCAGGACCGTACCTGCTGTAGCCATGTCCCTCCAGGCAAGTTGCGGAGTTTGGGTTTATTGGGACTGTCCTGTCCCTTTGCGATGTCCTCCCAACCGTCGAACGGCCGCCTCTCCCCAAGGTATGGGTCCTTTTCCTCCCCGTTTCCTCCGTGGTTTAGTTGCTCTGCAATCTCGGTTTCTTGCTCCTTAACGTCTTCCTCTTCTTACGCACGCCCCGCGTGTATTCTTTCTTTGCTTTTTATTCTCTCGGGAACCCGGATATCCGGGTTCCCGGCGTCAGCAGTTTTTTCTCCCCTGTATGTCCAGCTTGTCATCTTTTATCAGGTACGTGCACTGGAATCCAGACGTCTGGATTCCCGTTTTCACTATATGCGGTTTCACCAAGAGCTTCGGAGCGCGGTTCTGCTCCGGCTTTGGAGCGCGGTTCTGCTCCGGCTTCAGTGTGTAATGTAGCCGGGAAGGTCTTCACCCGGCTACAAGAAGCTAGTGGGTGTTCTGGTTATATAGATACCCAGGTATCAGTTCTGTAGCAATCCGGGTGCAGCAGCCAGTCAGGAGACATGGGGCTGGCTTACATAGCATTTAAATCGCTGACTTGTCCCAGTTATTGGTGTATACTTAGTATTGATGGAAGAGGGTAAGGATATGCATTACCCTGTCCAGGGAAGAATTTGGCTCCAAAATGTAGAGCAGAATATAGTCAGCATATAACAATATCCTGTCTTCCCATCCCTCTGACCAGTGCAACCCTCTAAGCAGTGGATCACCCTGTATCCACCCAGCCAGTGGCTCCAGTGCCATCGCAAAGATCAAGGGGGAGAATGGGCACCCCTGTCGCGTACCACGCTGGAGTTTAAAGACTGGGGATGTACATTGGTTGACGACCACCTGTACCAGGGGCTTGGCATACAGGAGATGCACCCATGCTGTAAATGTTGCTCCAAACCTAAAAGAGATAGGTCCAATCTATGGTATCAAAGGCCATCCTCGCGTCAAGAGAAGACACTAGTGCTGTCTCTTTCATTCTGGGCATCCTACCTATGACCCCATGTATGCGCCTCAGGTTCAGGGCAGCACTTCGACCTGGCAGGAAGCCGGATTGGTCTGGATGTATCAAGGAGAGTATCACCTTGACTGTGGCCAGTGTTTTACCTAAAATGTTGACTTCCGCATTAAGAAGCAAAATATACTTATACGAGGCACATTTTTCAGGTGGTTTGTCTTCTTTGGATATGACCACTATGCTGGCAATTCGCTGATCCTGGGGCAGAAGGCCCTTGTCCATACTTTCATGATACATCTCCAGCAGATGTGGCGCAATGGTAGACGCAGTAAGTTTATATAATTCCATGGGTATCCCATTAGGTCCCACGGCTTTGCCCGAGGCCAGGTCTCTTATCGCTTGAAATATTTAGTCCTGCATTATGTCATGCTCTAATAATTCTTTATCTTGGCGATTGAGAGTCGGTAGACTGATATCTGATAGCAATTCCCGCATGTCAATGTCAGAGGCCAATGTGGTTTTGGAGTACAGGGCAGTGTAGTATTCAGCAACTGCCTCAGCTATCAATCGCCCCTCATGCACCCGAACCCCACCATGAGCCTCAATCTCAGGACCCCATCTACTGTTTCTCTCTTTTCTCTCCAGCCAAGCAAGCAATTTACCTGCCCTATCTCCACTTCATATAACCTACGCTGCATGGCTACGTGGTGTGTGCGGGCTGCTTCCATCGAAGTGTCTCTAGTCTCTTTGTTTTAGCACCAGCTGGTGTGTTCTGTCTAGTTGGCCAAGATCCCCACGTCCCACCTCTTGGTCTCTAATTTCATCCTCTAGTGCCTCTGCATGCGCATTTACATCTTTCTTATGCCCTACTATCGCTGAGACCCCTTGACCCTTTATTACCGCTTTGTAAGCCTCCCATAGTGTCTGTGAGGATTCGACAGACCCTACATTTTCCTTGAAGTAGCTTCTGGCTGCCCTTATCAAGTTGGAGCGAATCTGTGGTATCTTTGGATACTATGGATTAATCAGTAGCGTTCATTGCCCTGAAGGAGCCTGATTTCCGTACAGTGCCCAAATTGGGGAGTGATCTGATATTCCTCGTGCCAAATGCCACATTTCTTTGTAGTAACCTGTCTGATGAGGGAAGGTAAGGATGTAGTCAATTCCATGGTCACCTGAGAGAAATGTATACTGGCGCTCTTGTGGGTTACAGGTACGCCACACATCAATAAGCCCTATAGCTGCCATAAAGTCTGCCAGAGAGTGGTGGGGTGGGGTCACTTGCCGATGTGGCCATCTATCTGGTAACTCACAGTGTGTCCCATTGAAATCCCCCCATAAAAAGGTCGCCATCTGGCAATTTTAAGAGCAGGGTACTAAGTTCCCCCATACGCATCTGTGTGTAGGCGCTGTGGAATATACACTGAGATAATATTCAGAGTGGTTTCACCCCATGTCCCAGTGAGCACTGAATATCTGCCTTGTCTGTCTACCCATGTGCCTTTGATCGTAAAGGGCCAGGACTTGTGCAGTGGTATGCTCACTCCTCGAAAGCCCAAGGTGTATCCTGTATCTGCTGCCATTCTATACCCCCTTGATCTAAAGCTTGGTATGTGTTTCCATATAGATGCATCTCCTGCAGAAGAAAAATATCAGGGGCTTGCCGTTTTAGGTATTGCAACACCACTCCCCTCTTTATTGTATCCCCCAGCCCACTTATATTCCAGGAGAGCAGTTTGTTTTCTACGGCTCTTAATGTCTTTGTCCCACGTGAATGCGAACAGGAGCCTAGTTTTCCCTGGGTGATCTAGGGGTAGCGCAATCTGCTGGTCGGAATGTGTTAGCCTCGGCATTCTGGGTCTTGATGGCATCCAACAATTTCTTACAAGACACTTGTTCAAACAATCGACTAACAATTAAACCAAAACATTCCCCCCACCCTGCCTACCTGCAAGATGAGTTTAAAACTACCTGCCTCCCCAACTCTGCAGAGCACCTGTAGCCAATACCCTTTGGGGTAGTTGTCGCCTCAGATGTACATCCCCTAGGCGTCATCCATATATGCTAAGGTTTGCTAGATTACTATTCTTATTGTTATTGTTAGTGTTATTGTTAGGCCCCATTGTAGGTCAATACGGTCTTGCGATGTTGTTTTCCCCGACAGTGACAAAACCGAAGTGTCTATCCCTGAAATTAAAGAGTCTGGCCATAATGGGCTGAGGTGGTATTCTAGGCCGGGGTGCCCGTCTGGGTACCCGGTGGGCTCGCTCCACAGAGAAGAATTTGGATAATCCTTTAGGTTGCAGTTCCTTAAGGATGAGGTCCTCGACAAAGAAATCCACTTCAGGTTCCTCGGACCGCTACAGGATTCCCACAATTTGTATGTTGTTTCTTCTTGATCTGCCTTCATATTCCTCCAATCTGGCCTGCATGGTCGTGATGAGAACATGCAGTTCATTAACTTGAGTCTTTAGACTGGCATTGTCTTCTCTGAGGGTGGAAGTGAAGTCCTCGACTTCCTTTACTCGCAAGCCCATATTGCGTAGGTCTGCTCGAAGGAGGCCCACCTCTGTCGTTACCGAGTCAATTCATGACTCTAGGGACGTACGAACTCCTGTTATGACCTCCATCACATCATGGCGTGTGAGGGACCCCTCCTCCGTGGCTGTCTGTGTCTGCGCTGGCATTCTCCGGTCTGGGGGGCCTTCTGCATCTACAGATCCTTTTTGTATGGCATATTTGTCAAGCTTAGTTTGTTGCACTGCCTTTCCTCCATGTCCCCCTGTCATCGTGTCCCTGGGCTAAGTAGTGCTGTGCGGCCAAACGTTTTTTAAATCTCTCAGGGTTGCCGTTCAGTATTCCCCTCCACCTGCCCGAGGGATCAAACAAGCCCATCAGCGGCCAGTCAGTTTTCCCTCCAGGGAGCCCCTTACCTGTACTAGAATTGTCAGCACTTCCTCCAGCTTTGCGCGCTACAGAGGCTGTGCTTCATCACTTGGTGAGTGATGGTCCTGACTGTTGTTCGGTTTAGTCTGTTTTTTTAGGCCAGGTCTGCAATTAACAGGGACTCAAGTGCCCAAGGAAACAACTTCTCCTCCTCCCGGTCTACCCCCAGTACCTCCAGTCTCACTCTCATTCGTTTGCTGGGCACTTTCAAGTTTACGTTCCTCACGGTCCGAGTGCCAATCCCTGGGGGGCCTCCTCTGTTACTTTGGCCCGCTTTCCCAGTATATGCTCATTCCTCTGCTCTGTGGGGCCGCACGGTGGAGGTGTCTTCCCGTCTCACCACTCCCCAGAGGGGGAGCACAGATGCTATCCGCTGGGGGAGGCCGCAACCGCCGCACCTCTTGGAACCAGTCCCCTGTCTCACCGCCACACACATAGGGGGTCCTGGGGACCTCCGGCACCCAGCTGGATTGGGCGCTCCCGGCCCCCAGGCCACCCGTGCACCTTTCTTCCTTGGCGCACCTTCACACCGTTATCGCGGTTCTACTCTTCGTCTCCAGATCGGCTGTCTCTCCGACTCCCTCCTCTGTTGTTATCCTAGAATCCCTGAAGTAGGCTTTCGGGAGCCCCCTGCCTCCAACGCGGCTCTCGGGAGCCCCCTGCCTCCGACGCGGCCTCCATGTTCCCTGCGGTTACTTGCCCTCCCACGCAGCTGCAAGCGGCTGTCTCCACACTTCCCCGCATTCGGATCTCTTTCTTGGGGCCTACTGTTTCTCTTTCTGCGTTGGTGCCATCAGGTGAGCAGGGTCCCAGCCTCAGTCTTGTCTTTTTCTTCGGGAGGGGTGGAAACAACTGTCACGTCTCAGCAGGCCGGGGCGGCACGCAGGTCCAGGTCTTTACATCGCTAGGCCGCAGCGCCCCGTACTCTCCTCGCTTGTCGCCAGGGTTAGCCGGACTCACAACGGGGTCCTGATTCATTTTTATATTCCTTCGTTGCAGGTGTTTGTCGGATGGATGGACGGATATTTTATTGATTTAAGCAACTTAGGGGCTCAGAGCCTCGCTAGTTTACAGCCATCTTGGATGGCGGTTGGCCACGCCCCCAAAAATGAGTCATTTTTTGGTCTGTTTTTGATTTCTCCAGATGGGATAATCCAACATATATGTGCTTGAATTTCCCGCCATCACATTCCAAGTACATTTTAAAATGTTGTCCTTGAAATAAGTAGAAAAAATATCTATTTTTTGTATCAGTATTCCATCTGCAGAAGTCCGTTTAAGGAATCTTATTGCTGTTTCATCTGGGCATAACAAAGGACATGAAATTGGTGTATTTTTGCTATGTGTTACCCTGTTACTGTATTCATATTCATGTTTGTTTTTACAAAAAAAAATGCCTATTATTAGAAATGGGGTCTCTAGTTGGCAGAGGTATACACCTTTGTTCAAATAGGGATCACAATCCTAGTCAGGGTAAGTCACATACAATCCAATTTAGCCCTCTGGTAGCTTGGCACTTAGCAGTCAGACTTAACTTAGAAGGCAATGTGTAAAGTATTTGTGCAATAAATCGTGCAACAACACAGTGAGGACACCACAAAAAGACACCACACAGGTTAAAAAAAATATAGGACATTTATCTGATTAAATTAATGTCAAAACAATCAAGATTTGACAATCACAAGTTGAAATATCACTTTTGCAATGCTAAGAAGAGTCTTTAGTTCTTAAAAGCAACGATTGTCTCTTGCAAGCACAAAGTACCTGGTTTGCGTCCAAATTGCACGCACGAGGACGGCAGAGGAGGAGATGCATGGAAAAAAGTAGGTAGGTGTCAGATTTCTTGGTACACACAGATTATGTGTCAATTCCTTTCCACCCAGCAAGGGCTTTGCATCGAATTCTGGTGTGTAGGCTTGAATCCTCTTTTGCGATGCGGGGTCTTTTGACACCCAGGGACAATGCATAGAAATCCTAGGGGTGCTGGGCAAAGTCATAGGTGCTGCATCAATCCGGTGGGCAAATCGTCAGAGTTTCTGTCACACGGCAGGTGCTGCGTCAATTCCTCATGCAGTAAATCAAGCTGCATCGTTCTAGCTTGGCGATGCGTCGATCCGGTGGGCTGCGCGTCGAAGTTCCTGTTGCAACGCTGGCACTGCCTTGATCTCCACTCGGGAAGCCAGGCTGCGTCATTCCAGTTCAGTGATGCAGTGATTTTCTCACCACTGGACACGCTGTGTGTTGATTTCAGCAGGCTGTGCGTCGTTTTTCGCTGCACAAGGAGTTTCTTTGCAAAGATGAAGTCTCTTTGGCCCTGAGACTTCAGGAAACAGGAGGCAAGCTCAATCCAAGCCCTTGGAAAACACTCCTCAGCAGAGCCAGAGACCAGCAAGGCAGCAGGGCGACAGCAAGGCAGCAGTCCTTTACAGCAATGCAGTCCAGGTAAGTCCTTTGGGCAGCCAGGCAGCTTCTCTTGGCAGGTTAGAGGTTCTGGTACAGAGTGCCTGTCCCAAGAAGGGTCTGAGTGGGTAGGGTCAGGGACCCAGTTTATATACCCAAAAGTGCCTTTGAAGCGGGGAAGACTTCAAAGAGTGGTTTACAAGTCCACAAGGTCCCCTTTCAGTACACTCCTGTCTGCCAGGGTCCCATTAGGGGGTTTGGCAGTCCATTGTGTGAGGGCAGGCTATTCTCCTTTTAAATGTGTCAGGCCCGCCATCCTTCCAGCCCAGGAAGACCCATTCACTATGCAGATGTGTGCATGTGTGACTGAGCATCCTGTGTTTGTGGTTGTCCGGGTGAAATGCACAAGGGAGCAGTCAACAAGCTCAGCCCAGACGTGGATTGGAGTCAGGCTGTAAGGCACAGAAGAATTTTGAGTGCAGAGAAAGGCTCACTTTCTAAAAGTTCTGTTTCTAAAATAGTAATATAAAATCCAACCTCACCAGTAAGTAGGATTTTGTATTACCATTCTGGCCATACTAAATATGACCTGGTTAACCCTTTTAGATCAGACTCTACCACTCAAACAGTATATGAGGGTAGCCCTAATGCTACCCTATAAAAGGAGCGAGCCTCACAGTAGTGGAAAATGAATTTAGGAATTTTACACTACCAGGACATATAGAACACACATGTTCATGTCCTGCCTTTTACATTCATAGCACCCTGCCTTCCGGGTTACCTAGGGCCTACCTTAGGGGTGACTCATATTTAGAAAAAGGGAAGTTTAACTCTTCCCAAGTACTTTTAAATGCCACGTCGAAGTGGCAGTGAAACTGCACGTACAGGCCTTGGAATGGCAAGCCTGAGACATAGTTGAGGGGGCTACTTATGTGGGTGGAACACTCAGTGTCGCAGGCCCAGTAGTAGCATTTAATTTACAGGCCCGGGGAACATGTAGTGCACTTTACTAGGGACATACAAGTAAATTAAATGTGCCAATCGGGTATGAGCCAAAATTACCATGTTTTAATGGAGAGAGCATATGCACTTTAGCAATGATTAGCAGTGGTAAAGTGCACAGAGTCCTACAGTCAGCAAACATCAGGTCAGAAAAAGAGGAGGAGAAAGGCAAAAGGTTTTGGGGTGACCCTGCAGAAAGGCCATTTCCAACAATTCCCCCTTCCAGCCTAATCAATAACTACAACTAACATGATGCCTTAATTTTGTTTTGTTCAAATAATATTACAATATTATCTTGGTCATTCTCTGTTGTATTACATATTGTCACATATTTTTAAGTGTTATGCATTTATCAATCTGTATTCTTTGCTATGTTTTGAAATGTTATGCTGAACCCCCACAAGATGTTTCAATGGTATGTTCTTTTCTTGACGTGGCCAGTTATAGTTCAAGATACATCAAAGACTTTTCCACTGTTAGTGCTCTGCCACAAGAGTTAACAAAGAAACATGTTTCTTTTTAATAATTCAAGAATGTGAGATAAGTTTCAAGAGAATCAAACATGCCATTGAAAATTCTATGAACATGGCATACTTTAACGCAAAGCTTCATACAGAGGTTGTGGTCAACGCCAGCCCTGTCAGGTTAGGTGCTATCCTTGCACAGCATAGTGGACACCCAAATGCTAGACTCCACATTGTGGCCTGTGCTATTAGATGTTTATCTCAAACAGAACATGGTTACTAACAGCCTGAGAGAGTTTGGCTGTAGTATGGGCCTGCGAACATTTCCACGAATTCCTGTATGGAAAGCCTTTTACTCTGGGGACTGATCACCAGGCTGTTCTGATCATCACTGGAAATCCAAAAGACAAGATGTCTCCTCGAACTGAACAAGGGGGACTTCAAGAGTATGATTATATAATTGTGCATCGTCCAGGAAAGGACCAGAATCCTGCTGACTACTTTTCGAGAGTGCCTATTCAAGGTCACTGTACTCCATCCAAGACGGCTGAGGCCTACATCAATTTCAGTGTCAAGTCAAGTACACCAGCTGCTGTTTCATTATCCCAGGTTGTCACTGCCATGAGTCAGGATAGTGACCTGCGGAAGTTAAAAGACATAGGCCCTCATTACAACCCTGGCGGTCAGGGATAAAGCAGCGGTAATACCGCCAACAGCCCGGTGGAAAAAAAAATTGAATCATGACCCTGGCGGACGCCGTCGACGACCACAGTGAGTACTGCACAAAAGGGTAGGGTGGGAGGGAAAAGAGAGTGACACACACATGCAACACGCAATACCCCCACCCCCACCCTCACTCACAACACCATACACACAAATACATGCAGCCACATTACATATACACCCCCTCATCCCCTGGAAGAACACAATGACAAAAGGAAATGATTGTTACGAGTGTAATCTATTAAATATCAGATAGTGCAATGTCAAAAATCAGTATATACTAATAAGTACACCAACTACAAAAGTCCTGATATTAATCAAACATCGTCCATGGATCAGTGTCCCAAAATGCATGGGCGAAGCCCACACAAGATACCTGACTCGAAACGGAGAGAAAACTGCAGGGGCATCAGATCGAAATGAAACAGGTACCTCAGGGGGAGGAAGAGGGGCACCTCAGCCGGATAAACGCACAACGCCACTGCTCCACGAGGGGGCTCCCTGCCCACTGATTGGTCCTGGGGAGTGCAAAGCCACAGTCTCACAAGTCTTTCCAGTGGGTGGTTTGCCCACTGTTGTATCCTGGGGAGTGCAAAGCCACAGTCTCTCAAGTCTTTCCAGTGGGTGGTTTTCCCACTGCTGTATCCTGGAGAGTGCAAAGCCACAGTCTCTCAAGTCTTTCCAGTGGGTGGTTTGCCCACTACTATATCCTGAGGAGTGCAAAGCCACAGTCTCTCAAGTGGATAACAGTCTCCACTGGTTCTGCAGTGGGCTTTGTGCCCAGAGTGCTTCATCCTGCCAAGGACTGAGGTAGTGGATGTATCTCTCCACTGGTTCTGGAGGGCGCTTGGTGCCCAGAGTGCTTCATCCTGCCAAGGACTGAGGTAGTGGATGTATCTCTCCAATGGTTCTGGAGGGGGCTTGGTGCCCAGAGTGCTTCATCCTGCCAAGGACTGAGGTAGTGGATGGATCTCTCCACTGGTTCTGGAGGGGGCTTGGTGCACAGAGTGCTTCACATGCAGTGTGGCAGATCCCATTCCCTCACATGGGCGTGTGTGCCACAAGATTGTCTGGGAACAGGTAGCATGATACGGCATGGAGGCAGAGACATACTCCACCCTGCTGCGACTTCGCCTGCCACCTGCAGGTACAAACGTTGCTTAGAGTCATGCCTCATGGATGCTGGGCAGGGTCCAGGACGTCTCCTGCAGCCTCGGACAGCTGCCCACTGGGGATGATTGCCATGTCAGCTGTGGTGGCACTGTCTGAGCACGTCGCGGGGCTGGTGGCGGTGGTTGCGGCGGTGTCTGTGGCGGAGATGCTGGCGGTGGTGGATGTGTCTGCACCTGTTGAGGGACACAGCAGGACGTCTCCTGCAGCCTCGGACAGCTGCCCACTGGGGATGATGCTGGGGACTGTTGCTGAGGCAGCAGACGTGCCGGTGATGGTGCTGGTGGCAGTGCAGGTGGCGGTGCCCACCGCCGTACAGGTTGGTGTAGTGGTTGACAGAAGGGGTGACTCTGGTCCCTCAGTCGGAGCCACCGTGCCCTGTCCTGACCTGCTCTTCGGCTTGTGTTCCTTCCCCACCTTTGATGTTGCTGCTGGTGTCTTGCCACTGTCCCCTTTTGGTTTGGAGGAGCCCTTGCTTGCTGGTAGGTGCGGCTTCTCCCTCCGGCATGTGGGCACCTTCTTCACCTTGGCAAGTGGTGGAATGGCCTGCTCTTTGGCCTCGCTAGGTGGCACACTGGCAGCCCTGATGGGTGGCGCCCGCGATGAGACCGGAGTTGCTGGGACCACTGTGCTTGAGGATTTGGTGGCTGAGGTGCTGGGCTGGGACCTGGAAAGCCTGGCCCTAGAGGAAGGACGGGGCGTGTAGGGAAGAGGTGAATATTAGTCAGGAAAAGTTCCTTAGACACACTGGGACGGGAAGGTGGAGGGGGTTTGGGAGTGGAGGAAGAGGTAGTGGTTGTAGGAGGTGTACGTTTGCTGTATTTGGGTGAAGGTGCATGGGCTGGAGGTTGTTGTGAGGTGAATGGCTGTTGGGTGGTTGTGTGCCTGCGTTTGTGGACTTTGGGAGGAGGGCTCACAGACACACTGGGAGAGGACCCAGGGGATGTGTGAATGGTAGTGGGGGTGGTGAGTGCACGTGAGCGGTGTTTGGTGATGGGCGTGCTGGTGATGGAGGTAGTGGCTGAAGATGTAGTGCATGCAGGAGTGAGTGGAGACGAGACAGGGAAGGAGGAGGAGGACATGGAGGAGGGTGACACAGTGGAGGCAGCGGATGTTAGTGTGTCTGTATGGGGATGGTGCTTGTGTGAGTGCCTGTGGGATGTGTGGTGCTTATGTTTGCCATGTCCACTCTTGTGTGTTGATGAGTGTGCATGCTGGTCTGATGGTGTGCTTGGGATAGGCTGAGGTACAGGGGATTGGGTCTGGGTGGAGGAAGTTGCACGGGGAGGCTGGACACAGGGACAATGGCCGCCATCAGTGCTGATGCCAGAGCATGAAATGCTCTCTGTTGGGCCGCCTGACCAGAATGAATGCCCTCCAGGTATGCGTTTGTTTGCTGCAAATGCCTCTCAACACCCTGGATGGCATTCAAAATGGTAGATTGCCCAACAGAGAGGGATCTCAGGAGGTCAATAGCCTCCTCACTGAGGGCAGCAGGGCTGACTGGGGCAGGGCCTGAGGTGCCTGGGGCGAAGGAGATGCCCACCCTCCTGGGTAAGTGGGCACAGGAAACACGCTGAGGGGCTGCTGGGAGGGTGGTGCTGGTAGGTGGGGTGGTGGTTGTACCTGTTGATGCGGTGGGCACAGAGGTGCCCGCCACCGCAAGGGAGCTCCCATCAGAGGAGGAGTCGCTGTAGCTGGTGTATGCTCCTGCCCCCGTCGTGGAGCTCCCCTCGCCCTCCGTCCCACTGGTGCCTTATGACTCTGTAACTTCACCCTCTAGGGCCATGTGGGATGCAGCTCCCTCCTGCTCCGGTGCCACTCCTCCTCCGCCAGATGATGCTAATGCACGCAAGAACAGGGTGACAAAACAAAAAAGGGGGGGAAAGACAGAAGATACACATGGTCAGTGCATGCAACACCACTATCGTTGGTGGACACAACACACAGGGAGCAGCCCTATGCACTAAGCCATGCACTAACAGTGCTGGGGAAACGCACATGCCCAAGGGGGACTCTGATAAGACCCATTTCATGAACAGCTGGCACCCATGGGAGCTTGACTAGGTGTAGGGGACAAATACCACCTTTGTCTGCAAAACAATGAATCTACTTTTGCGCGTATGCCCTTGCCTAGGGGAACCCACAGGCCACCACCCCCACCCAGACACCTTGTCAAGCGCGCAGAGTCAGCTGAATGCTAGTGTACTCACCCCCTTGTGGCTGCTGTGATGCCCTCAAGCGCCCATCCAACTCCGGATATGCCACCGCCAGGATCCAGTACATCAGGGGGGTCATGGTGCGACGGGCACCCCTTCTAGGTTGGGAGGACCATTCCCAGCTGGGCCTCTGACGTCTTTTTGCTCCAGTGGCGCAGGTCCTCCCATCTTTTCCGGCAGTGGGTGCTCCGTCTAAGGTAGACCCCCAACTCCTCCGAAGGGAAGGCAGGGGCCGTTTCCCCAGACACTATAGCCATCGTCGCTTCCAGACACAGGTCACAGCAGCACTTGCAGTGTAGGTCCTCTCCTGTTGAAGGTCAGGTATCAAGTGATTGAAAATTTAGAAAATGGCAGCCACGTCCGCGGCAGTGCATACCGTCACCGCCGGCGTACATTGTCATTGGCTCCTGGAACCCATAGGGCCCAATGTTAACCAATGCTGAATTGCGCCGCGGTCTTCCTACCGCGACGGTGCACAACACCAGTGCAGTTACCTCATTTCCCCTTGTCCCACCTTACAGGTTAGGCAGCCGCCATTTCAGGGGGCCACATGGCAGCCCAAATAACTGCGTCACACCTATTTAGGCCAGGAATACAGACAGACAAGGGCACATGGAGAAATTGTAACGTTTTTGCAAAACAATATTGTGATTCCTAAGTGTTGTATTACCCTCTGCTCACCGTTCTCCTCCATAGGGCACGTCCGCTGGGGCAGGTGATGAGATGGCGGCATCCTCCAGTGTACAGACCCCTGGTGGACATGTCGACAATGGAAGAGAGACACATAATTATCACTTACAGACTTGATCGTGCTACAATCCAGGAACTGTATGCCCAGTTGGAGCCAGACCTGATTTTAGCTATCCGCCATCCCACAGGAATACCCCCTCTAGTGCAGGTCCTGTCTGTACTCCATTTCCTGGCCAGTGGGTCTTTTCAAACAACAGTGGCCATGGCATCAGGGATGCCCCAGCCAATGTTCTTTAACGTGCTGTCCAGAGTGTTGTCTGCCCTGCTGCAACACAAGCGCAGCTACAACGTTTCCCCTCAAGTGGGGGATTGGCTCACAGTGAAAGGTGACTTCTATGCCCTGGGACATATTCCCAACATCATTGGTGCCATTGATGGTACACATGTGGCATTTGTCCCTCCCTGCAGGAATGAACAGGTGTACAGAAACCGGAAAAGCTACCATTCAATGAATGTGCAGATAGTGTGTTTGGCAGACCAGTACATCTCCCATGTGAATGCCAAGTATGCTGGCTCAGAGCATGACTCTTACTTTTTGAGAAATAGCAGAATCCCTTATGTGATGGGGCAACTCCAGAGGCACCGTGTGTGGGTATGGGAGATTCCTTAATGTTTGGAGGATGTCTAACAGTTGTCCCTCGATATTTGCAGGTGACTCTGGTTACCCCAACCTGTCATGGCTACTGTCCCCAGTGAGGAATCCCAGGACAAGGGCAGAGGAACGCTACAATGAGGCACATGGGCGAACTAGGAGGATAATCGAGCGCACCTTCGGCCTCCTGAAGGCCAGATTCCAGTGCCTCCATCTGACAGGTGGATCCCTATACTACTCACCGAAGAAGGTGTGCCAGATCATTGTGGCCTGCTGTATGTTGCACAACCTGGCTTTGCGACGCCAGGTGCCTTTTCTGCAGGAGGGTGGGCCTGATGGTGGTCTTTTGGCAGCTGTGGAGCCTGTGGACAGTGAAGAATAGGAGGCAGAAGAAGAAGATGTAGACAACCAAAACAACATAATCATGTAATACTTCCAGTGAGACCCAGGTAAAAAGATGGAACTGCTTCCCACATCTCATACTATTGTAGGACCTAGCTTAAGCCTGGCTTTTTCACTCTGTGTATGGACCCTGACTTTTCACTTTGCCTCTCCATTTCACAGATCTGGGTCCCAATTCGTGCCCTCTGCTATGTTTACTCCTGGCCTACAGCTGTGTAACATTGGTATGTGAACAAGTACATTGACACTGCTACATTCCAGAGATTTTGCAATTACACATTTGTGAAAGCACAGACTGACTCCAGATTGTTTTGTGATTCAAGGGTGTTTATTTCTGTGCAAATAAGTGGAGGGGGGGTGAAATGGGCTGGGGTGATGGTGGAGGAATGTCCATGGCAGAGTCCAGTCTCTTGGTCTCACAAGTGCATTGTCCAATGGAGCATAGGAAGTGGAGCTATGGCAGTTTCAGGTGGACAGGGTGACAACGTGGGACAGAAAGTTGACATTCAGGAGAGTTTCATTTCCTGGTGGGGGTCTTGGCAATGTTCTCTGTCTTGTTCCTGGATCTCAGGGACCGTTTGTGGGGTGGTTCTCCTTCTGTAGGGGGTGGGGTGCTGGTGGCCTGTTGGTCCTGTGGCGGTGCCTCCTGTCCTCTAGCGCCGGCAGAGGTGGAGGGCTGTTCATCGTCCAGGCAAGTGTCAGGGGCCTGTTTGTGTGCCACTGTGTCCCTCATGGTGTTGACAAGGTCTGCCAGCACCCCTGAAATGGTGACCAGAGTGGTGTTAATGGACTTCAAGTCCTCCCTGATCCCCGGGTAGTGTTCCTTCTGCAGCTGCTGGGCCTCCTGAAACTTGGCCAGTACCGTGTCCATGGTCTCCTAGGAATGGTGGTATGCTCCCATGATGTTGGATAGTGCCTCCTGGAGAGTGGGTTCCCTAGGCCTGTCCTCCCCCTGTCGCACAGCAGTCCTCCCAGCTTCCCTGTTATCCTGTGCCTCTGTCCCCTGAACTGTGTGCCCACTGCCACTGACCCCAGGTCCCTGATTGTCGTGTGTTGGTGGGTTTGCCTGGGGTCCCTGTAGTGGTGGACACACTGCTGATTGACGTGTCCTGGGGATAGAAGGATGGGCCCGCTGGGTGGGTGCTGTGCTGGTGTTTCCTGAGGCGGGAGGCTCTGTGGTGGTTTGGGACTGTGTCAGGGGAACCGACTGTCCCGAGGTCCCTGATGGGCCGGGCTGGTCATCTTGATCCAGGCGTGCAGAGCTGCTGTCATCACTGTGGGCCTCTTCTGTGGGGGGACTGAATACGTCCAGTGACGTTGGGTAGGGGTCCTGTTGGGGTGTAAATGCCTAATTTTAGTATCTGTGTGTGCCATCTTGTGCATTGGGTGAGGTACCCTCTACTCCTGTGCTTGCGTCATTGTGTTAGCCCTTTTGTGATAGTTGTTTTGGGGTCTGTGTGGGTTTCTGTACTGGACATGCTTTGGTGATGGTGGTCCATGCATAGGTGTTGCATGCAGGGCCTTGGTATTGAGATGTGTGGGTTGTGATAGTGGGACATATGGAGTTGATGGTGTGATAGGGATGAGGGCAAGAGTGGGAGTATGTGATGGCATGCAGGCGGGTTGGGGGGGTGAAAGTAGTAAAGATATGACTTACCAGAGTCCAGTCCTCCTGCTACTTCTGCGAGGCCCTCAGGATGCATGATCGCGAAGACTTGCTCCTCCCATGCTGCTAGTTGTGGGGGAGGAGGTGGGGGTCCACCGCCAGTCCTCTGTACAGCAATTTAGTGTCTGGATACCACTGAATGCACCTATCCCCGTAGGTCGTTCCACCTCTTCCTGAAGTCATCCCGTGTTCTTGGATGCTGTCCCACTGCGTTGACCCTGTCGACGATTCTCTGCCATAGCTCTATCTTCCTTGCAATGGATGTCTGCTGCACCTGTGATCCGAATAGCTGTGGCTCTACCCGGATGATTTCCTCCACCATGACCCTGAGCTCCTCCTCTGAAAACCTGGGGTGTATTTGAGGTGCCATGATGTGGTGTGGGTGATGTGTGAGGTGCTGTCTGTTGTGATGTGTGGGGGGATGTGTTGGTGTGTGTTGTTTGAGGTGTGTGGATGTTGTATTTGTGATGGTGTTGTGTGTCTGTGGATGCTGGTGTTGTGTTAGCTAATCTCTCTCTCTGGCCTTCTTCCAAATTTTTGGTTGTAAGGGTTTGTGCGGAATGTGGGTGTGTGCTTTATATTGGACTGGGTGTGTGGGTGTGGTGTGTGTATGTGTATCAGGTGTGTGTATTTCGAATTGTCCAATGTAGTTGTGTTTTGTAAGTGTGTGTGTATTTTGAGCGCGGCGGTGTGTACCGCCATTGGATTACTGCTGTTGAAAGTCCGCTGCGTTGATTCGTGAGTCGTGATAGTGTGGGCGTATTCTTGTTGGTGTGACGGTGTCGGTTTTGGTATCACCAGTTTATCACTGACCTTTGGTGTGGCTGACTTGTGTGGGTGTCTGTATTGTGGCGGATTCTGAGATGTGGGTCGTAATACATGTAGCAGATTTCCGCTGCTGCAACGGTATGTTGGCGGTCTTCAACATGGCGGAAAGCGAGATTTACCACCAGGGTTGTAATGAGGGCCATAATTACACATCAGTCGTGGAATCAATACATTCAACCTCTCAGTAATGATAATGAAGATCAAAAATACAAACAGTACAAAGATGATCTGTCCAAGACTCAGGAAGAGATCCTGATTCTGGAGAGTCTGTGACAAAAAGTGATTGAGGTGGCTCACGAAGGACACCATTATTGTTGATACAAAGAGAGCTCTCCAAGACTGAGGCCCTCATTTTGAGCCTGGCAGTCTCTAGACAGCCAAAGCGGCGGTCTGACCGCGACATTCTGACCGTGGCGTTACCACCTTGGTGGGACCGCCGGTACTGCCACTTTTCAGCCGCCCGAAGGCCTCGTGTTGTCGGCAGTCCCAATCAGACAGACGCTGCCCTGGGGACTACGACCGCTCTCTTCACCGACATTTCCATGGAGCTTTCACCACCATGTAAAGGCTGACAGAGACAGGGTGCCAGGGGCCCCCATGGGCCGTGCAGATGCTGGTGCACCCGACGCACAACAGCATTGCCACCAGCTCTATTATGAACTGGCGTCAATGTTGTGCGCTTCTTGCTGGGCCAGCGGGAAACTCATAATAGGGCCGGCAGGAAGGAGACCGCACTGGCAGACTTCTAACCTCGGGAGCTTGGCGAGTAGCCTTTTCCACCCATCAAACCCATAATTAGGCCCTTAGTTTAGTAACCATATTTAGATGAAAGAGTTGAAAAGGAACTCATGGCCTGTCACATATGCACTTGTCTGTTAACTAAAGTTACTCAGCATACTCTCAACATGTCAGAACTCCCTAAACATGCTTGGGAAAGAATAGTAATTGATATTGTTTGGTCCACTTGATAATGGACATCATTTAATGGTGATTGTAGATAATTAATCAAGGTTTCCTTTGGTTGAAGATCTTTCACCCACAACTCATGAATGAGTTATAAAAAAACTTGAGGCATCTTTACAGTATGGGCCATACAAGCCATTGTGAAGTCTGACAATGGTCCACCCTTCAATAGTAAAGAATGTACATAATATCTGGAGCATCTGAACATAAAGCATCATAAAGCATTGGCCACAGGCCAATGGACTTGTTGAGCCTTTTATGAGTACACTAAAGAGAGTAGTATAGCGTGCAACTCGAGAAGCTCAATTTAAAAACAGTATTCAGTTCTACTCTACAAGCATATTGTTCGAGCCCCACCTCGACCACAGGTGAAAGTCCTGCGCTTTGATGTTCGGGAGAGCAATAACAACCAAGTTGCCTAAATTGACCACTGAACGAGATAAACACAAAAGTATAATTCGTACAAGAAACTTGGTTAACAAACAGAAAATGAAAATATATGTCTACATGAGGCAACATGCAAAAGATTCACTTAGAAAAGGGGATTCGGTGGTCACGCAACAGATGTGCAAAGAAAAATCTGATGCTCCTTATGATGCTGAACCTTTCCAAAGTGTGTCTACCAAAAGACACATGGTGGCTGCCCATCGCCCTGGGAGGTCTATTACTTGAGAGTCTTTTCACTTCAGGCCTGTGATTCACGGTCTTCACCTAGAGATGGTGAAAAAAGACTGGTTCTGAAAACTCAATAACTGTTGCTTATTCCTTACCAGCTTTAATAAGCTCTGACCCTGAAGATGACAGTCTACAGCTTACACTAACCAGATCGGTCGGATGAGCAGAGCACCAAGATGACTGATTGAAGAGATATAGGGGGTGATTCTGACCGCGGCGGTCGCCGCCTGCCAAGCGGTTCCCGCCGAAAGACCGCTCCGCGGTCAAAAGACCGCGGCGTCATTCTGGCTTTCCCACTGGGCTGGCAGGCGACCGCCGAAAGTCCGCCCGCCAGCCCAGCGGGAAACACCCTTCCCACGAGGAAGCCGGCTCAGAATGGAGCCGGCGGAGTGGGAAGGTGCGACGGGTGCAGTTGCACCCGTCGCGAATTTCAGTGTCTGCAAAGCAGACACTGAAATTCTTTGTGGGGCCCTCTTACGGGGGCCCCTGCAGTGCCCATGCCATTGGCATGGGCACTGCAGGGGCCCCCAGGGGCCCCACGACACCCCATACCGCCATCCTGTTCCTGGCGGGCGAACCGCCAGGAACAGGATGGCGGTATGGGGTGTCAGAATCCCCATGGCGGCGCAGCAAGCTGCGCCGCCATGGCGGATTCCCATGGGCAGCGGAAAGTCGGCGGTACACCGCCGGCTTTCCGCTTCTGGCCGCGGCTGTACCGCCGCGGTCAGAATGCCCGGCGGAGCACCGCCAGCCTGTTGGCGGTGCTACCGCCAACCTCCGCCATGGCGGTAATTACCGCCAGGGTCAGAATGACCCCCATAATTGTTTATGTTTATATATATGTGTATGACTAATGAGCTTTAAAAAAAAATATGTATTTAACAGAGGGGGAGATGTACTGTCTTGCATGATTGAGATGGGACCTTTTCTGGCTCCCAGCAGCCTTTGTATTAGAGTGACGTAGTTGCTAGAATAGTATATAATGATGGTATGGTTTAGAATGTGGGAGTCCACAGGTAAACACAGAGGAATATAGACATGTGATTTACAGCTTTGTGTGTGGCCTAGTCATTGGTAAGTACCTAGGCTGGGAAAGACCTATAAGTTTTACATCCTCATCATGAATTGCTGCTACATCAGTTGTAATAGCATTTGTGTTAATATTCCAACACTAATGATTTGTTTATCATTTTTATATGATTCTGGTAACTTTTTGCAATTATGGGCCAGATGTAGAAAGCGTTTTGCATGGTGCAAACTGCAAAATTCGCAGTTTGCGCCATGCAAAACACGCATTGCGATGCACATTCCCATTTTGCGATTCGGTACCGACTCGCAAAATGGGAATACAACTCGCAAATAGGAAGGGGTGTTCCCTTCTTATTTGCGATTCGCACCGCGATGCAGAATTGCTTTGTGACAGCGAACGCGGTCGCAAAGCAATTTGCAGTTAGCACCCATGTCAAGTGGGGGCTAACTCATTAGCAAAAGGGAAGGGGTCCCCATGGGACCCCTTCCCCTTTGTGAATGTCGCCAAAAATATTTTTTCAGAGCAGGCAGTGGTCCAATGGACCACTGCCTACTCTGAAAAAACGAAACCAAATGATTTCATTTTTTATTTTGTATTGCAACTAATTTTCCTTTAAGGAAAACAGGCTGCAATACACACAAAAAAAACTGCTTTATTGAAAAAGCAGTCACAGACATGGAGGTCTGCTGTCTCCAGCAGGCCACCATCCCTGTGAGTGCAGGGAATCACAAGGGGGTCACAAATTGCGACCCACCTCATTAATATTAATGAGGTGGGTCTTTGCGACCCCCTTGCGATTCGCAGAAGGTGTCTGAGACACCATTCTGCATACGATTTTGCGACTCGGAAATTGCGAGTCGCACCGACTCGCAATTTCCAAGTCGCAAAATCATATTTTGCTACACCTGGCCCCTAATCCCTATAATCATCAAACAAACTGGTACATGCTATGATCAGCTGTTGTTGAATATCACTTTCTAACAGGCCTTTATAGCACTCAGTAATGTTGAATTCTAAGCTATAGTAGCTTATCGCTCAACGGTACTGCGCTGTACTTATCTTGAGGCCCACAACTGTTAGTCACACAGTGAAAATCATTTCTTAAGTATAGCCATTGCTCTGTGACTGTTTATCAAATGACAGGACAGAAGAGTTGGACTCGCCTGTAGGGTAATCAGGCAGTGCACGAGGGGCTGGTCTTACTGGTCAGAGTGTTGTTGTTTCTTGTCTGCTTGTGGACCTATTTTAGAGTCTACTGGGTCATCTTTGGTGTTAATTTCTATGAAATTAAAGCAAGCATTATCTGCAGCAAGCTCAAATCCTTGCAATCTGTCATACCTTGCAAAACACTTCTACAGTGTGTCTTTACAAATTTTAAGCTGATAAAATTTGCAAACATGGGCCACTTTTTTTAGCAACTGAGTTCACTAAAGGGGAATACATCTATTTGGTGCCTGGGCCAATTGTTTGTCCCAGGCCAACCCTGAGGGACAGTCAGTAAGCATTCAATACTTTACAGCTGCTAGCGAGGTTGCACAATGTTGATGCACTTTTTTGTGCAAATTCCAAGGAAATAAGGGCCAGATTTACAAGGCCTTAGCACAACCTTGTGCCACATTCGTCATTTTTTCGACGCTAAAGTGGCTCAACAAGGCAAAGATTGCTGCGCCATATTGACATAGTTGCAAGGTGCATACATGCGCCACTTTGTGAACTCCTGTGCCACATTATGCCTGCGCCAGGAATATTGTATGTAAGGGGGTATTCTGGCATTAGGAGGCCCACAAAAATGGCGCAGTGAAATCTACAAGATTTCATTGCATCATTTTTGGTGTCATTTTTAACACCTGTTCAAAACTGGAGTTAAAAGGATGCACTCATTGAAGTCAATGGGCCTCCTTGCACTTGGCTGCACTCGTGTTAACATTTTTGACGTTAGTGCAGAAAAGCACCACAATTGCGTAAAAAATGTTGACGCTATTAACATGTGCCAAGGTGTGCTATATGTAAATACGATGCACCAATTATGTCATTAGGTGGTAGGGGGAGCAAGAAATCTGGCGCATCAGTACTGATGTGCCAGATTCTTGTAAATCTGGGCCTTAGTGTTGGGCTTCATCCCTCTCTACAGGGTCATCTCCAAACTTTTTACCTCCCCCTCCTGTTTCTGAACCCATTTTTGTTGTCTTTTAGGACTCTGTTTGCTTTACCACGGCTAACTAAAGCTAAAATGTTTGTGTTCTCTCGTTTAAATATGGTGACACTGGCTTACACCCAATTGGAACATTTAATTTATGTGTAAGTCCCTAGTAAAGTGATACTATATGTACCCAGCGCACGTAAATTAAATGTTACTAGTGGGCCTGCAATACCGATTGTGCCACCCACTTAAATAGCCCTTTAAACATGTCTCAGGCTGCCATTGCATCCTATGTATGCAGTTTTAGACTGTCATTTTGAACTGCCCACATTAAACCTTTTGCCAGGCCTAAACCTTCTTTTTAATTTATATATGTCACCCTTAGGGTAAGCCCTATACAGCCCATAGGGCAGGCTGCTTTGTATTTAAAAAGTTGAAAATGCACTTTTAACTTTTACTTACACTGATAGCGAAAACTCCTAAGTTTGTTTTTCACTACCGTAAGGCCTGCAACTCCCATAGGATAA
Source organism: Pleurodeles waltl (assembly GCF_031143425.1). Lineage (NCBI taxonomy): Eukaryota > Metazoa > Chordata > Amphibia > Caudata > Salamandridae > Pleurodeles > Pleurodeles waltl. Next base: position 1,195,783,251 of record NC_090445.1, on the reverse strand, counting down.
CACTGGGTTACCTTATCAATTTTAATAAGTGATACCTTTCAGTTGTGAGCAGGAAGGAGTGTTGAGTTTGTTAACGTGTTTGTCTCAACTCCAGCCCAGCGCAAAGCATCTAGTCCTCGATGCCAACAGCGCATGTCCTCGCAAGCACAGGAGGTTTCATTGATGCTGACACAGACCAACGTCGACACCAGTCCAGCAAAATGCATCTCGTCCCCTGCATCGACGCATCGCAATCCTCCGCAAACCCCACAGACTTCCTCGTCAATGACACAGGACCTCACATCGCACCTTTTCGCCGACGGTCACTGTCTCTGCCACTGTGTAATGCATCTCAATGCAGGATCTCACATCGCAGATCCTCTTTAATGGCTCCCTGACTCTGGCTCACGCATCTCTACGCAAGGACTTTTCATCTTGATCCTCAGGCCCCAGACCACAAGGTACTTTTTTCAGTAGACTGAACTCAGTCTTGTATCCAGCCTGTGCACCATTGCGGTCATCCTGACATGTGACTTGGACCCAATTTAGCATGACCAGATAACTATAGTTGGAGCTTTATGCTTCTTAGCACTTGATGTTCACTAAACCTTAAAAATTGCATATCTCCAGTTCTTCTTTGTCATATTGGTGTCTGATAATTTATTACATTTTTCTCTGATTTTCTACATTGTTGTGGTTGTTTTCTTGAGTTGTGATTTCACTTTATAAACTGTTTGTGTGCTGCATAAATACTTTACACACTGCCTCTAAGTTAAACCTGACTGCTCTTGTGCAAAGCTATCAAAGGACTGAGCACAGGTTAATTTGGAGTTTGCTTATGTTTGACCCTGACAAGAACTGTGGTTGCTGTTTGAGTAGGGTTTCACTCCTATTGACCCCCCACCCCAACCAGTAACCCAAGTTCTCACACTAGCATCAATTTTATTTTTGGTGCAAAAAATTCACACTGTGGATATTTCGAGTTGCAAAAACATTTGTTTTTCACAATGTTACTCTGGTACATTGGATTTTTGTCTTTCTACCACGCAATATAGGAACATTTCAGAGCAAATACTTTGAGTTGGAGGAAACCTTGTAATATAACTGGCCCATAGTTACAGCATTATATCATTAAATCTTACACCTTTTAATACTGTTGAAAATGGCTGGCTTGTAAACATCTTCAAGAACACTCCAGAATGGTTTGTAAATTCCGAATAAGTCAGCAATTTACTCCAATTATTGCAGTAATTCTACAGGGGTGAACTGCTATATTTGTGCCGATACTCCTTACCCTTCATTGTGCCACAAGTGAATGAGAGAGAAGGATAAAGCCATTAAGACAAGGAGTGAGATGTAGAGCAGGCAGGCCAGAAGAGAGAACAAGACACACCATTACACACATGTGCTCACCCATGCATGCACAAACACACATAAACACACACACACACACTCTTTCTCCCTCTCTCTTTCTCACAACCTTAACCCATTCTTTACCAATAAACTTTACCTGGCACTTATCACTACGTATTTGAATGGCATTTTGGGAAACAAATAGAATGAATTCATAAAAACAAAAGAGCATATAGCTAGAAATTTCCTTTAGGATTCAAATCCCCTTGCTTTCAAAAGTAACCTTCTGATCTACTGAACAAGAACACAACTATATCACATCTATTCAAAAGGGATTCCCATATATTTGTCTTTCTATGTTCAGCTTCACTACTTAACCTGGAGAACTTTAAATCTATACAGATAAGGGGTGCCAGAAAGCCAACAACAAAGATGGCTACCTGAGCTGAGTGTTCCAGTGGCCTAGCTGTACCATCATCACTAAACACGCACCCCACACGGCACCTTATGCATTACTGTATCCAAATATGGTTATAGCCCCTCGCATTCTGAACATACTGATGCACATGGCCCCAATGTGGGCTAGAGGCACATCTCCTCAAAGAGATGTCTGTGGCATTTGATAAAGTATTTATACATATGACGTAAAGTTGGGTAGATAGCTCAGGGCATGTAGTGCTCCAAGATCCCCTCCATGCGTGTAGCACACTAATTTCCCTCAGAGTTTAGATATGACCTTTGCCTTTGTCTCTTTTCAACATTCAAGGGCTGTTCGCTAACAACTGGTGTTGGCATTGGTGGATTTGATTTGTTATGTTTGGGTTGTTGTTCTTCTTACTTGTTGTTATCACAGCCTATCTAATAGTTCTAGGCACACTTCTTCTACACTATACTACACTAGCTGCAATTGTCACCTGTATACACATATGAAAACACAACAAATTGACAAATAATTCAAACAATTTTACTACTAAACAAACAAAAACATATGATATAATAATAAACCCAATTCTTTCTTGATGACCTTCGGATATTTCTCCATCCACGACAGGTTGTCAGCTATGTACACTCCTGGCTTATCCTCTAGAACCTGGTCAGGATGGTTGGGATCCAGTTTGAGCAACTAGGTTCAGTTTCAATATGTCCCTAGTTGCTCAAACTGGATCCCAACCATCCTGATTAGTTTCTAGGGGCAAAGCCAGGAGTGAACATAGCTGAAAACCTGACGTGGGTGGATAAATATCCAGAAGTCTTCAAGAAAGAATTGGGTTTGTTTAAGAGGTTTGCACATAAGATTGTTTTAAAACATGCAGCATGTATTCCTTCTATTCACTTGGTTATATCTCCTTGAGGAAACTGTCACATCTTTTTTTCTTCCTGATGTTTTGCACTTAATTCCATAGATATTTTTCACTTTCTTAGATTCACCTGCAGCTATCTTCTTCAGTCCTTCAGTGGTGTTCTCTGCCTTTTTGCTATATCAATAGACTTCTGTAGTGTTAAGCCTTCTGTATTTAAAAGCTTTTTTGATTCCTCTTGTCCAACAGCTTTTGCACAAGTTGATCCGGTAACATGACATCCAAAAAGCTTTTGTAATTACAAGTAGACGCTAATGATCATGGCGCAACCATAAAATTGTCCCCTGACTCCCCAAGTTGTTCAGTTCTTTTCAAAAACTTAAATCTCTCCACTACCTCATTCCTTTTTTCCAACATTATAGTCCAATTTCAGCACTGGTGTCTCATGTGCAACCCACTGTGAATAGTCCTAATCTTTCACAGGCAATGAGGTAAGAAGTTTCAATATGCGTCGTCCATCCACTCCTAGACAGTGCTTGAGCATGGCTAACTTACGCAAAACAGTAAACATATCTCCTCCTACTGCTTCTACATAGGTTTGGAAGCCTTCCTTCCAATCCTCACATGCTACAATTGGCTCCCCTGGTATGTCCTAAAACAGAGTTCGTGCAACTATTTCTTTCATGATGAAAACCAGTTATTTATATATGATTGTATATGTTCCCTTATATTCAATTTTTTCTCAATGCATTTGTTTCTCTTGATTCAAACAACAGTTTCTAGTACTATTATAGGTCTCACTATATTCATTAAAATAGCTTCCGTGTTAACTGACACATTTTAATGTACAAGGGACAGTGTTTAAAGTGTTCAGTCAAACTATCATATTGGTCATAATCAAAGCTAAGTGGCTATAAACTTGTATTCTTTTATTTTAGTCAATCCAGCACAGGTTGCAGCTTGCTTGGACGCAGGCTACAACAGCTGCTGCATTTAGAAGAGAGATTATGTGTATGTGTACACTATCTGTAGCTGGTTAGTTTGAGAGTGAAAGTAAGTATTGTGTACTTATAATCACGCCCATGTCACAACCATCACTTTCACTCGTTTGTGGGCTTGCCGTTTAAAAATCACTTGATATCACTGCACTGGTAAATGCTTTCCATTTGTCCCACCTTGAGGCTGTTTTTGTCAGACCTTGCAGACTGCTACAGTTACATGGATTATTGCACGATTACCTATAAACTTCAGCATGGGTGAACTATTGATTTTTTCTCTCCTCTTCGTGCTGCTTGGCGGCCATGGTGCTCCCAGCTTGAACAGGCACAACAGCGTAAACTTGATCAGCTGTAATGTAGCGCTGCCCACATTGTTCACAGTTACCTAATCAGAGTCATTTCTTGGGGCTCTCCCCTTAAATCACTTAGAATTGGTGAATGCGATACCTAAAACAGAAATCGTCAAAGCGAAAGCGGCTCTCCCGGCACAGCAGGAGAGCCAATATTACAATATTCACTACACCTGGGAAAACTCAACCCATAATGTTTGGCAGGGCATTTTTTTACAAAACATTTTTGCTCACAACTCAGCATGTGGTGGTCACAGGACAATGGGACCACCACCAAAACGTACATGAACGACATGGTTTTTCTGTCTACACCATGTCTGGATCCCCGCACTAGGTTATTGGGGACCACAAAATAATAACCCATCCCACCAGTCAACATTTGTTTAAGCTTTTTCATGGCTAAAACTTTTGTTTTATAGCTGAGAATAGTTTGAGTTTTAATGGTCTTCTTTGTTGTATTTTTGTTGTATGCCTGCTATCTGTGAATATATGTAATGTGCTATATTCTCTAGGGGTTAAATGTATGGTTACACTGTATTATTAATTGTAATTTTCTTTTTGTGTGGTAATGCTTTCTAGGGGCTAGCTATAGAGTTACAAAACCAAGTTTTAAAAAAATGCTATATTCATTGTGGTGCTCTGTAGGGGCTGTTCTAAGAATTACACTCATGTCAACATATTAAAATATTTGTGGCATGCAAACCTGTCCCATAATGCTTTGCAGAGCATTACTTTTACAAAACATTTTGTGTTCATAACTCAGCCTGTGGTAGTCCTAGGACAATGGGACCACCTTCAAAACATTGACCACGTTGTGTTCTTTCTGTCTGCAACATCTCTGGGTCCCCACACTATGTTAATGGAGACTCCAAAATAAGAACCCCTACAACCATTCGTTATCTTTTTTAAGTGTTGTCATGGCTATAACGTTTGTTTTACTGCTAGGAGAAGTTATGTTTTATGGGCCTTGTTTGTAATATCATTATGATAGTCCTGCTACCCTTGAAAATCTGTAATGTGTTATGTTCTCTATGGGCGACATATATGATTACACTACATTACATTCTTCCATTCTTTTTTTTCATGTGGTTATGCTCTCTAAGGGCTGACGGTATGGTTACATGACCACGTTTTTTCCAAATGCTGATTTTATTGTGGTGTCCTCTAGGGGCTGTTCTGAGCATTGCAGTAGACATACTGTAATATTTGTGGCGCGAAAACGCGCCCCATAATGCTTAGGAAATAGACGTGGACGAGTTTTTGGTCCTGTTCAAGGGTTGTTTGGTTTTTAGGCAGTATATTCCTAGCAAGAGGGCACAGTATGGAATTAAGATGTATATGCTATCTGACAGTAGTACAGGATATGTTTATAATTTGCGGGTCTACACTGGTAAGAATTCCAGTACTGACCCCCCTGGTTTTCCGTCCACTTTTTGAGTTAGTGAGATAATTATGTGGGAACTTGGTAGATGACTGTTTAGCAAAGGTCACCATTTGTACCTAGATAACTTCTACGCTGGAGTGCAATTTGTTCAGAGTGGACACTGTTGCTTGTGGCACAATCCTCCCTAACCGTAAAAGGCTATCCAAGGGAGCTTGTGTGTAAATAACTTGAGAGGGGACAGTGCAGTCCCTTGAGCTATCATGAGCTGCTAGCAGTGAAATCTGCAGACAGGAGAGGTGTCTACTTGGTGACTACCATCTATGATGAGCATACTTTCCCTGTGACTGTGGTCAGGTTACTGAAGTGTGCAAACCTGCATGCATTTTAGACTACAATAAGCACATGGGTGGTGTAGATAGAGTAAGATCAGAGGTAGCTAGAGGTAGAGAGATGTAGATAGAGTAGATCTGAGGTTGGAACCTTACACTGCTGTTCGTAAGTCTTACGTTTGGTTTAAGAAGCTGGCTATACATCTCTTCCTTTTAGCAACTTTTAATGTTTTTATTGTGTTCAAGGATTGTTCCCCTAAGTCAAAGATGAAATTTGTTAAATTTAGGACTCTGTGATAGAGAGCCTTGTCGTGGTGGAACAGGCAAGAGTTCCTAGAGAAGCAGTGGTGGAGGATGTGGCTAGATTGAACGAACGCCACTTTCCTGAACATATTCCTCCTATGCCCAAAAAACACTTTCCCGCTAAGAAATGTATAGTCTATGCCCAAAGAGGTATCCGGAGGGAAACTCATATTTACTGCCCCAATTGTCCTTCTAAGCCTGGACTGGTTGTGGCTGGCTGTTTCAGAAGTTACCACACCTAACAGAATTATTAGACACTACGGTGAGCGTAAACTGCCTGTTCTATATTGTTTTATATTTTTTGTTCAGTTTCACTGTTGGCATTACTTTCATATATTTAGTTAAAGCTTTTGTGTTTGTAGGTTTGTACTTATAATTAGTGTTTTCTTTTTTGTTTAAAAAAAGTGAGGGTGGTGTGCGTGGAGTGACGCTTGGCTGGCGGTGTGCGTTGAATGGCGCTTAGCTGGCGGTGTGCGTGGAGTGGCATTTGGCTGGAGGTGTAAATAGTGACTTGCTGTTGGCCATGACAACACACTGCTAGGCAAATGCCAGTCCACAGACTCCATCAACTTGTGTGATTGTTGTGTCAGGCATGTGGGCTTATGAACGTGATGGGCCCTTGAATGCCGCTGTCTGTTGATGTGAGTGTTGTAATGTGCTGGACCTGCGGCGTGAATGATCTTGTGCATGTCACGTATGAAACGTGTGTGATTGGACTGTAAAGTGGTTGGTGCCTTGCCATGGCTTTACAGCACATAAGCTGTGAGTCATTGGTTCAGTTTTTTGGCCTTTCAGTTATTAACAGTGCATTTCATTTTTGTGAAATCTTTTGTCAATAAAATGTGATCTATTGAGCCATCACTCACCCCGTGTCATATCCAAAAACTATGTGTGGTAAAATAAAAAAATGAAAAACCCACTCTGCTGTAATCAGGCGTAGAAGCACACCTATGACATGCATGGTGTCTTGGGTGGGACCCCAATGATGAAGCATGCCACCAACTAGGATGGAAGGTGAGGGGTCTTTTTTAGCATAACCTAAGGGCGTTTGTTTTCACAAATTGAGTTTTGCAACATCACAGAAGTAAGAATCTTGATAGTGTGCTTGCTTCTTCTCTAAGGAAAAAGTACCGACTCTAGACTAGTTCGAAAACTGGACACCCTGTGCAGTACAGGGAGGTGTGCCTCTTGTGGATCCCAACCAGTTTCTTAGCCACAATGCCCTGTAAACTTTCGAATGTGACTTAAAACAAAACAAAACAAAACGATCTATTGCAAAACTACCTGTTTTTGCAGGGGGGTGGGCATTTTGGGTCCGGGCGCTGTGGTCACCTAGGGAAACCTACCAAACCCAGACATTTTTGCAAACTAGACACCCGGTGGAGTCCAGGGAGGTGTGACTTGTGTGGATCCCTCAACATTTTCTTACCCAGACTCCTGTGCAAACCTCAAAATGTACTTAAAAAAGCACACTGTCCTCACTTTCCTTTGTAGGATCACTGCACCAGCACAGATTTCCTTTGGTAGGTTTCCCTAAGTGCTGGATGAGCTACAGCCCAAAATCCACAGCTAGGTAGTTTCCCAAAAATTCTTCAGTTTTCAATGTGAAAATGTGATGTGTCCATTTTGCGTTTGGGGTGTTTCCTGTTGCATGCACTAGGCCTACCCACACAAGTGAAGTACCATTTTTCTGGAGACTTTGAGGAATGCTGGTTGGAAGGAAGTTTGTGCCTCCCCTCAGATTCCAGATAGTTCCATCACTGAAATACAAGGAGAAAGTGTTTTCTTGCCACATTTTGAGATCTGCAAAGGACTCTGTGTGCCAGAACCTGATGAGAGCCCCCCAAGTCATCCCATCCTGGATTTCCCAATGTATCTAGTTTGAAAAATGAGTGGGTTTGGTAGGTTTCCTTAAGTGCCGGTTGAGCTACAGGCCAAAATCCACAGCTAGGCACTTTACAAAAAACAGGTCAGTTTTCATTAGAAAAATATGATGTGTTCATTTTGTGTTTTGGGGTATTTCCTGTCAGGGGCACTAGGCCTACCCACCCAAGTGAGATACCATTTTTAACGGGAGACTTGGGGAATGCTGGGTGGAAGGAAGTTTGTGGCTCCCCTCAGATTTCACAAAGTTCCATCACCGAAATGTGAGAGAAAAGTGTTTTTTTTGCCACATTTTCAGATTCGCAAAGGATTCTGGGTGCCAGAATCTGGTGACAGCCCCACACGTCATTCCATCCTGAATTCCCATAGGTGTCGTTTTGAAAAATGTGTGGGTTTGGAGGGTTTCCCTAAGTGCCAGTTGAGGTACAGGCCAAAATCCACAGGTAGGCACTTTAAGAAAAACAGGCCAGTTTTCATTAGAAAAATGTGATGTGTTCATTTTGTGTTTTGGGGCATTTCCTGGTGCCTGCACTAGGCCTACCCACACAAGTGAGGTACAATTTTTATCAGGAGACTTAGGGGAATGCTGGGTGGAAGGAAGTTTGTTGCTCCCCTCAGATTCCAGGAGTTTCCATCACAGAAATGTGAGAAAAAACAGTTTTTTTGCCAAATTTTGAGGTTTGCAAAAGACTCTGGTTAACAGAACCTAGTGAGAGCCCCACAAGTCACCTCATCCTGGGTTCCCCTAGGTGTCTAGTTTTCAAAAATGCGCAGTTTTGGTAGGTTTCCCTAAGTGTCGGCTGAGCTACAGCCCAAAATCCACAGCTAGGCACTTTCCAAAAACCCCATCAGTTTTCAGTGTAAAAATGTGATGTGTCCACTACCCACACAAGTGAGAAACTGTTTTTATCCGGAGACTTGGGGGAACACAGAATAGAAGAACAAGTGTTATTAAACATTGCTTTTTCTATCAATTTTTTGCTTCCAAATGTAAGACAGTGTGTAAGAAAGAAGTCTATTTGAGAACTACACTGTAATTCTCATCCTAGTATGGGGTCCCCCGAATTCAGAGATGTGCTAAAAACCACTGCAAATCAACATGTTATCTTGTGCCCATTTTGGAAATACAAAGATTTCCTTGATACCTATTTTTCACTCTTAATATTTTACCAAATGAATTGCTGTATACCCAGTACACAATGAAAACCTATTGCAAGGTGCAGCTCATTTATTGGCTATGGATACCTAGAGCTCTTGATGAACCTACTACCCTATATATCCCCTCAACCAGAAGAGTTTGGCAGAAGTAACAATATATAGCTTTCAACACTCTGCCATAGCTGGAAAAAGTTACAGTAGAAAATGTGGACAGAAATGACTGTTTTTTCAACTAAATCTCAACATTTTTTTTTTATTTCAGCTGTTACTTTCTGTAGGAAATCCTTGAAGGATCTACACAAATGATGCCTTGGTGAATTCAGAATGTTGTCTACTTTTCAGAAATGTTTAGCTGTCCGGGATCCACCATTGCTTTCACACCCATTTCTGGCGCTAACTGGAAGGAGGATGAAGGCACAAAAAATAGTAAACATGAGGTATGTTCCAGTAAAATGCCAAAATTGTTTTGAAAAATGTGGCACAGAGGGTTACTGCTTTTGTCACAGAAATTCTTTTGTTTCTGTGCAGTTCATAAATTACAATCATAATCTAGCACAGTGAGCTATGAACTGCCATTAAAGAGCTGCATACAAACTGTATGGCAGAAATTAAAAAGTTGTTTTCCCCAGTCTTTCCTTTTCCTTATGCTGCAAAAATGTTTTTTTTTGCGTAGAAATAGATTCTTATTATTAAAGTCAACGCTAACCACTGTTTTGTGTTTTGAATCCTGAATTTGTGCTTTTCCAGACCAAGCGCTCTTAGAAAATGCCTACCAGTGTGTATAACCTCAATCCTACACCTTGTCCTCCCCTTTGAAGTGCTCCAAAACTCTGTACTAGTATGAGAGGTAATATAAAACAAATTAATTATGTGTGACAGAGCGGCTATGTAGAGATGAGAGGCCCTTATGGTTTTACTTCCTTTCCCTGCCACATATTTAGGTGAAAACCTTTCTCAGATCTTAATGCCTAAAAACTAAAAACAAAACTCGCTTGGGAAATGTAGAATCTGACCTGAGGATTAAACTTTCATAAATAGAGCCAAACATTGAGAAGTTAGTTGCCGAGATGAAGTGCCAACCTTCCCATTAAAATGTTTCGATTTTTGGATATTTTTTCCGTATAAAAGAATCATTTGTTTAGTAAATTGAGTATTTGTTTGCTGTGTACTTTGTGTATTTTTTGCGAATTACTGTTTTAATGTTTGAAATTTAAGTCGTACAAATTGATTGGGGGTCCCCGGCTTCAGTAATGATTTAGTGGGGGTCCTCAGGAGTCAAAAGGTTGGGAACCACACTGATCTTGTGTTTTCTGTACCTCCAACAAACAATCAATTAGGCAGTGTCCCCACCCTGTGTGTGCTTGACCACTCATGTTTTGTACTGGATGTTGATGTACAAGCTGTGACTATTTAAAGTTGTTATAATGTAAAAACTGAATAAAAACAATTTGAAGTAAATCTATAAATATGTAGCGCCTGCTGCAGTAGAGAGCAGTCAGATAGTTAACATAGGTTTAGGTTTCAAAACACAGCTTTATTGTCATTTGCAACCTGAAAAGGCATGTGCTGCTGAAAGAATCTGGAATCTGCCCATGAGTGTAAAGAATTTCTATTGACATGGAAGGTTTTGTACCGAAGTGCTAATTATTAAACATAGAATGCCACCGCAGCATTTGGAACAGGAAAATAAACAACCATGCATGAAACAGAGGCCACATTTAAGGACCTGAGTTTTCCAGCTTTGTAGGGAATATGTGCATCATGTTCTTTAATGAAGCTTCCTATACTCGTAGTTTGAGCCATCAGATCAAAACAAATGTTATGCTGCACTGATTTGCAAGCTCTGCTTATGAAAACCAGACTTCTAAAACATTTTGTTACGTTTAGGAATTTCCAATGCACATTTTTTTCATTTTACTGTAAAAATAACATTATTAGTGGAAAATAAAATCATTGGACAGTAACGCCTACATTATTAGGCAGAATTAAAAACTCCTCATACACGCATACAAGGCCCTTCATGACCTAGGACCCACCTACCTCAACACCGCATCACCTTCTACTACTCCACCAGACCTCTCCGCTCTGCTCAACAAGCACTAACCACCTTACCCTGGATACGGAAGACCTTGGCGGGTGGAAGTTCCTTTGTCTACCTAGCGGCAAAGAGCTGGAACACCCTGGTCCTGCACCTCAGGCAGTCACAATCACTACCTCAATTCAGGAAGGAGCTTAAAACCTGCCTCTTCAACTGAAGCTCAGAGGACAATCCCCCTTAGTGCCTTGAGACCCTTGCAGGTGAGTAGCTGACCTCTATAAACTCTGATTTGATTTGATTTTGATTTGATTAACATCCAATCAAAAAATTGTATAGGTACATGAAAGCTGGCTAAGTACCATCATATTTAAACCATTCATCCTTTTAATGATTAATACAATATTTGCTTTTAGAAAGGATTGTTATATATGTAGCCATTTGTATATCATCACCTTGTTCTTTGGCTTCCATGTTTATCATTCCTGTCAGCCTTAGCGAAAAACCTACAAAGCAGCAGTAGCAGTCCGGGTATCATTGAGCCAATACCTTAAACTAGATGAAGTGAAATACACAAGTGCTTTGAGTATACTGATATATCCGTCACACAGCTTCATGTCAAACTAGTAAGAGCCTTGTACAGTCCCAAAGCATAAGGCCCAATACACCCCTAAATATTCTGTAAAAATGTGACTCTACAATACACAGATGATGAGTAGTAAATGGAGTTAAGTAGAAATGAGTAGTATCTTCTTCTATAATGAAAATTAAAATCCATTATATTGGAGCCAAGGTTGAGCTGTGGATTTCTAGGTTTGTCCACTTGAAACAAGCTGTACTTAACATTCCAAGTTCTTTAGTCTACTTCTTCAACATAGGTTAAATCTTATGAACCACTGCATCCAATAATATCTTGTTTGTGATAAACTTAAGTAGTTTTGGCTCTTAAGGAAATCGATTAGTCAACATAATGACTATTCATGTCTTCAATGTTTTCAACTGAATGCACCCTAGTTCTTTTCTTCTCATAGGCTTCACCTGTACTTCAGTAACGCAAAAGAGTGCAATGTATCATTCAAACTTGAATCAAGAACTCATAAAGAAAGCCTCATGGACATGACAACAAATACACCCAAGGCACACCTTCAAATCGGCGATTAGGTGAAAAAATTACTTTCTTCTTAAAAGGTGGAAAAGAATGGAAATTGTTTTCAAGGAAATCATCTGCTGACAATTTAGGAGATGTGTTGCCTATGGCTGAGGCAGAGGTTGAATTCCCAGGCCAAAATTTCATAAATTGCCAGATTGGCCCCTTTAAAGCCATATTCAACTTCAGTAGCGGATGAAGGCTCCTGAGAACAAGCCAGAGAAGATGAAAGCAATTAATATATAAGCCCTTCGCTGCAAACACCTTTAAGATAAATCTGAGACTGCACATGATTAAGGAAAGCAAAGAGCACCAACTAATCTACCTTTTTTATAAAGGGGAGCTTTAATGTGCAACATACAAATCTACTGTGTGTACAATTTTTTAAAATTGTATGCATGAAAAGGATTATTTTGGGTTGTGCTAGTTAGGTTGACCAACTGGACTGACTTCCCCATTTGACCTCGCTGTTTGATCCAGAAGCAAAACACAATATCGTCAAATACCTCAGGTGTTGTATGTGAAAAAGTGCTTAGAAATGGGGTGGTGTAATGCACCAAATACAATTTGTACTAAACTCAACATATCAGTACATTCATATTACTGATGAACCAACCATCTTCTACAGGAGTTTTGCTAGAAAGACATCACAGATATGTAACGGCCTCCTTCCTTCTCCAATGGAATCTACACCCACCCACAGTCTACAGTCAAGTCCCTGATCCATAACAGTTAGTTTACGTGCCTCACATTGAAGGGGACCATTATACTTTGTGCACTCAATCTGTGCAACTTTCAATGTTGTGTGCATCATTGCCTTTCTCTAAGTCAGTGTGTGGTAGCCAATTATATTTTGATCTTGTGATAATACTGCCCATTGTTTACATGCTATGTGTCTACAGTGTCTATCTTCTGAGCGTGTGCATGGTATCATACCATAATGTTGTTGTCAGAATATCATCTAATATAATGTGTCCTAAATATGATGTACAACTATATTGCCTCTGTTGGGATGGAGAAAGACCCCCGTCTGGCTCTGGAGGGTCAACACCCCTTCCTCGAGTTCATCATAGCAAACTCTACAGTTATTTGACCCACTACCTTAGCACACATGACATTCATAAGTGTGCACTGGGGAACCTTTTTGTGACATGGAGTTGACCCAAATTGAGGCTCTGTGGCCTGGAGTGACACACCACATGAATTCTCCTTTCTGAGTAAGACTATTGTCAGGTCACTGGGTTGTAGAAGATTGACAGTGGTGGCATGAATATGATAGTAGTGGCTTTACAGAGCTTTTTACAAATCTCTATCAGAAAGATTTTCTTACTGGACACTCCTGCATTGTTTGGATACTACTGTGTGTAAAGGATCTGTGTGAATTGCTGTAGCCACACTAGAGTCCATTTTGTTTGTATAGAAGAGTGGAGACAGAGGGACCCTTGAAAACCTGGGGAGTTTCCATTGCCTTCTCGCATACTGTTCACTGGAAGCGGTATGCCCCCACAGGTTGACATATAGTCGAATGAGACAGTTTTGCTGTCTTTTCTGCCCTTGTTTTGATTCCTCCTTGACAGGAGACACTTAGCTCCACCCCATCTTTCTCCAGGCAATTGCAAACAAAGTCTGTGGTTTGATCAGTCTGAATGGAATACGCAACCAATAAGAACTGACAAAACCTGTGTCAGAGATGACTGTTTGGACACATAAACACTGTTTGCAACTTTAATATAACGATGGACCAGAACTTTATCCAGTGTGCCAATATTTGTGTGACCTAGGTTTGGGGCATGTACTGCCAACTACCCTTGGGAGGTTCAGGGTTTAGAAGTCAGAAGTGGCTGTCTTGACCCTCTTTCAAAAGAGGGAGCTCTCCAACTGCTCAAGAGGAGAACCATTGGTTCCCTTGCACAAGGAAGACATTGCTCAGAAGAAGACAGACTGGGAAGAATACAGGGACAAGCCCAAAAAATCTGCTGTAACAGAGGGATGGATTTTCATCACTCTTCCAGAGAATAAGGCCTGAACTCCCTGGGCCTTTCTGCACTGCTAAAGCCTAGGTCCTGTGACTGCAACATAACAATAAACTCAACTTCGTGCGAGCTATGATCATGGACCTAGAAGAATCCAGGGGGCTTATGAATCTTGACAGCGTTCGTTGGACTCCACTGAAAATACAGAATACTAGAAGAGAAAGCCATTCCTCTTTGTAGAAGAAGACTTCAGGCAACCTGAAATACTCATCACTGCAATCCAGTGTGGGTACCTAGTTTATTTGTATGGTCGGATTTTGTTTGGGTCCAAAGAAGAACGTAGGTGGCAAGATCCACTGGACTACAAGCAATGTGACCCTGGCGCAACCTCCTTTTACCTGGTACTGGAGCTGCCACTGCTTACCTGAATCAGTGTGTGCAAGAATGCTAGCTGCGGACAGCTGCCATTTCGGGTAGGCCAGGACAGAGGGCCAAGGATCACAACTTGCTGAGCCATGCCAGGTGCATACTATCTTCAGTGGCACTGTACCCGCCAACCGCAAAACAATAAAGTTGTCAGCTCTACCAGAATGTACCAACAGAAGGTAGTGGGTAATGGCGAAAGAAGAGGCCTACAATAGTTGTAAATATAAAGCAGTTTTGAAAAAATACAAAACAGCCCTCTTATTGGCTATAGGAATATTGGAACCAAGACATCATTGAAGCATCCAAACTGTTCCTTGCTCTATTTAAGCAGTTCTCCCAAGCTCTAGATGGCTCGTGCAGATCTTCAAAGATGACTCCCTCTAAAGACCTCTGTGGCAGCATAAATATCTTTTAAAATTAAAAAAACTGATAGGTGTTTCTCAAAGCCAGCAGCATTCTACATCAAATAAGTGGTAGAAGAGAAGTTCAATGCTCTATTAGCCAATGTTACCACCAGCGGCAGCTCGGAGGAGCGTTGCCCCACTGCTTGCAGCAGAAGGAAGGAAACATAAAATTATAATAACGAAGAGTTATTATCATGTTATTTTTAGCTAAGTCAGGTTAGGGCGGGCCTTGAGGAGGAGCCAGCCAAACAGGCACACACACTTTGCATTTCTACTCCCGGCTGTATTTCACAGCCGGGAGGAGAAAGTGCACAGGCTCCCATTCCCTGTGTGAACCAAAGCAGGCCACTCACACCAATCACAACCCTGCTGTCATGCTGGTGCCAGCAGCATCGTAATATCGCAATTAGCTGTGGGGAGTCCGGGAGCCTGTGTGCTTCTGGACGAGGACGAAAGAGACAAATCTGTCTCCATTCAAAGCAGGTAAGTGTTTTTTTTGTTTGTTTTATTATTGTTTTTTTTTTTTTACCGCCCGCCACCCACATTCAGTGGCAGCCCTCCACTGGTTAACATGGAAAAATTCACTTAGCTATCCTGCTACAACTTTTCTCTTAACACATTCCATGATATTTCTGCCTGTGATTTATTATTTTATCAATTCTTTTATTCAGGAATCACAAATTCTAAATTCTCGAAAGGATGACTTCAAATAGCCCTTCATGCAAAAGCCCAATCTGTCATTATTTGACCTTACAATGTTTTGCCCCATTACCACCTCATTGGTGCTTGCTAGTATGCAGGAAAAAGCTATTACAACATTTGAACTCTTGTACCACTCTGTACAATAAGTAATCATTCTTTCATGCCATTTATGGGATGGAAACCCCATTACTGGATCTTTGGTAGGGCACCTTGCATTTCTGAATGAGGGTGCAGCTTCCTTTTTAGTTATGCTTCATGTATCCATAGTTTGTTGCACAGTGGACTGTCCATTCTACTGGAGCATTTGGTCACTGTATTAGGAGGTAAGTATGAAACAGCAGAAAATGTCTGAATTGTCTCTGGAAACAGGTTAAAGTTAGCACTTTTGTTTGAGATATTTGTAGGCCTGAGTTTGGAGTCCAGTGGGGTTCTGCAATATTATCAACCCCGTCCCTCTTTTTCAGCATTTATTTGTGCCTTCTTTTAGATTTCAGTTCAAGCCTATGTACCAATAACATCTAAATCAGGTTCTCCTATGACCCAGCACCATGGAGTGAACTCGGACAATTTGTTAGGGAGCTGAATTGGGATGAATACCTTTCTTTAACTTAAAGTTCAAAATAGTGGTGATTGTTTTTGGCACTATTGGTAGGCCAACTCGTCTTTCATATCCTAACATCTTTACCTCACAAATACAGCTGCCGACGTTTAAAATGTGATTGTTAGGTTTGATGCGGAGGCATTTCTTGAGCTCAACTTATTTCAGTAGTTAAAAAACTGCTTCTCTCAACTCTGCAAATTAAACCCTATCTTTAACTCTTCTCCGAGAAACAATGTAGTACGTACAGAAAATAAATTGCCATTGGACTACTACAATGCAGTGTATTATGGGTCACCCATGTGTTTGTTAGCAAGAGTTTAGAGGGTTCAAAATGGAGTAATGAAGGAATGATTGGGCAGAAAAAGCTGTGTGTCAGGAGTGTGTAAAATAAATCTATGGCTTCCTGTGCATGAGCATTTAAACCTTTTGAAATCACATGTATCACTATTAAAAAATGGTTGGATTGTGGGGGTTCTAGAAAGGATACAGGCAGGTAATTTTATGTGCACCCATTCCTTTTCTCTTGATGGATAAAAACAGATAAAATATATATTTTTAACTTGTATAACAAACAAATCAAATTGTAAAGATTTTCTTGGGCAAGCCACCCTCTGGTTTCCCACAGTGCAGGCTGTCATGGACTCTTGCCTCCCTCAGAGCTGGGGTGGGACTACAAACCCCAAAGCTATCTAGATGCCACATTAGTGAGAGACATAACGTTAAGCACTTAAAAGCGTCTTTTCACTCCTGCAGCACGGGACACACCAGCCTTTGTTCTTAGTCTGTCATGGACTTTTGTCTCACTCAGAGCAGGGGTGGGACTACAGCCTCCTGCTATCTAATGGCCACATCGAGCAGAGGTGCTAGCGCAGGTGTTTTAATAAAAATATTAATGAGTATTCTTGTACTATGAGTAATGGATTTGTGTAGAAAATGTAATAACGTAGAAAAACAATGTACGCATTTGAAAATGTGATCACGATGAGTGGCATCCAATGTTCACAAAGTACTTATTGATGGCTTATTAATATGAAATGTTGAGTATATGTTTGATTAATGTAGTAATATGTCATATCAAGGATTATGCATTATGTATTAGTTTTATTAACTGTAGGCCTTAACTCAGAGGAGGTCTTGGCCTAGTTGTACGGCCTTCAGTCAAGCTGTATTTCTTAACATTTAATAAAATGACTGTCTTAGAGAGTTAAACTATGATTTTCCACTGTACTGTCTAAATGTGCTTGTAGCTAAAAGTCCTTCTCATGAGAACCGACTGCTAGAAGATTCTGTTCTTGCTAAATGTTACATAAGTGTAATGTGTTTAAGACTGATTTTCTCAGGAGAAGAACAATAGAGACACTGAGTGGAGTATAAGCTACAACAATATTGTTACCTGACAAGCCGGATGATGAGGACATTACAGGAGCAGCCAAACAGCGACATGTGAACGGAGTAGTGGTAGAATTCATAGATTTGAAGTTTTAGTTTTATTGGACAAAGTGTGAACATGAGATCCTTTGACCAATAGGGACTTGGAAATTAGTTTTAGGGAATTTAACTTAACAGGACTGCACTGAGGGAAGACAGCGCACTGCCCATTTTCTTGCTGGCCAAAAGGTCCATATTTTCTTGTGCATCTTGACAAGAGACGTGCTTAACCTTACTGCTTAAAGACTGCCTTTTCTGAACTTTGATGCTGAATCCTAATATCCTGCTGACCGAACTGATGTCCTGATGACGAAGACTATCTTAGCTTGATGATCCAATTGAGGAATGGTATTCTTGTACACGTGTGTGTTATGCATATATGCTTTTTCTTTCTAGGTACCAACCGAACTGTTTTGATACAGCCATAGTTAGATGTTTTCCAAATTTGTGTTTACTAAATTGTTTTGCATTTAGCCCAACATGCTGATGCTAATCTGGTTTTAATCAAGGAATCCATACTAATGAGAATTCACCATAGGGAATAACATTGATGAATTTCTTTGCTGAATCTAAATGTATGTGATATTGTTTGCACAATTATTCTTATTATTAATTGGCACTGTAACCTTAGAATGTGTATGTGACGGGCTGGAACCAGTTCGCCCGCACATGGCTCCCACTTGTGCTGACACTGCCCCTGTTACTCCGAGGCTTCCTGGTCTCTCTTCCCGTGATTGGTGGGAAGACCGGCAGTGGCGGGACGCCGGGAGGTCAAAAGTGCAGCTGACAGAACTTACGGCGTTCAGAGGTTGGGAGGAGAAAGCGGGAGGCAAGAAAACAGCCGTGAACCATCCATCAGAGAAGGAGAAACCCAGCGAGAGAGAGGCGAATGAGAAAGACAAGGAGCGGAGCCCACTCGAGATCTGGAGACAGCGGTACTGTCCGAGCACCAGAGAAGAAGGCAGAAGATGAGCGATGGAAGACCCTGTTCCAGGCAACCGGGAGGACGAAGTGCAGCATCCCGCGACGCTTCAGAAGAAGCGTGGCCATTCAGGTGCGTGGGACCACGTCCCTGAACGAGAGTGAGAGAGAGAGAGAGAAAGAGAGCGGAGTGAGTGGGGGAACGGAAACACGGAGAGAAGGGGGGGAGGACAAAACAGGGAAACATAAAAAGCACGAGCACTGGGGGGGGTGGAAAAGAGAAACGGACAAGGACGAGGGAGAGAACCAATCGGGAGGGATAAAATACATACCATCGGGCACCGTAGAGCACCGTCACCAAAAATATTCCAGCTAAGACCCGCGCACAGGAACGGTTGAGCACTGAAGAAAAATAATGAGACAGAAGGGACAGGAGTTAGATCACTAAGAAACAGATGGAAGAAAGCACATACTAACCTGAACCAGTCTGAGAAATGTAACCTTGTCAAGAACAGTGAGACAGGGAAAACAAAGAAAGCATAAGGAAACAAAATAGATACAAGTATCACTTTCACTTACCGCTATTATTCTCTTCTCTCCACATGCGCTTCCCAGGGGACGACCTGTGAACCAGGGAGACAGAAAGAGAAGAGTGAAGACTAAACTGCAAGAACATCCCACCACCCTAAACCCAGCAACCAAAGACTTAAGTATACTCACCTGATTCATACCACATCCAATATCACCAGTAAAATTCCTTTTCTCAGACTATAACGCGGTCTAGAGGGATTCATTCACACCCATACGGTTACAAGTGGTGTCAGAAGTGGGATCTGTGGAGAAACCGCCACCATGGAAGAGAAGGCAACAATGGCAGATGAAATCGGCCAGTTGGCAGAAGGGCAACGGCATCTCCAGTTGATATGGGAACAACAAATGGAAGAAGCCAAAGAGGAACGGGAGGCGTTGCAAACAACACTCAAGAGCCAGGCAACGATTATGGCCAATAACCAACTGGTACATGAAACAGCACTGGGCAAGCTTACCAACACCATCGCCCATACAAAAGTACACCGCACTGTAACAAGTAGTGTGTTGCAACGTTATCAGGAGCAGGAAGACCCAGACTCTTTCTTCACAAACTTTGAAAGAGTGGCCAGTACTGCTAATTGGCCTGAGGACAAATGGGGTCAGTATATCGCCCCCCTACTCACCGGCCACTTACAAACAACATACCAAGCTATTAATCCGAGTGGTAACCTTCCATACAAGGACCTTAAGAAAACCATTTTAGAAAGAGTAGGTTTGGATAGTGAGAGTTAGCGCACCAGGTTTAGACAAATGAAATAGCAGCATCAGGAGAACCCCCGTACCTTATATTATAGAGTCCAACATGCAGCCGGGAGGTGGTTACATCCCACGGAGAAAACAAGAGAAGGTATGTTTGACATGATAGTCTTAGAACAGTACTTGGATGCTTTACCACCTACCACCCGGAACTGGGTACGACAACATCCTGGACTCATGAATGAGACGGCCGTAGATCTTGCCTGTGCTTATCATAGAGGCTCGGACTTCCGGGCTACCGTTAGTCGGGCTCCTACACCTCCGGTCGGACCGGCCATACCTAAAATACATCTGCCGCGGCCGGTAATAAATCACGGGGCTGACCGATCTCAACCAGCGGGCCCGGGTCCCTCTGGATTCTCAGGCCCTGGTCCCCAGTGCTATAACTGTTCAGAGTGGGGCCATATTGCCCGATATTGTCCACATAAGAAAGACGCAGAGGAGCTCATGGAAATAGGTCTGACCAAGGGAAGAGTGTTCTGGACAGGAGGAGAGAAACCTAAATATACCCTCCCTATCATCGTCAATGAAGTGGAAAGAATGGCCCTAATCAATTCCGGATGTAGCCAGAGCGTGATCAGGGGAGATTTAGTATTGCCAGGGCAGGAAGATACAGAAACCCAGGTCCTCATCACTTGTGTACATAGTGATCAACGGTATTATCCCATTGCCACTATAAGGTTGAAATCGAAAGAACGAAACGAGAACCTCCGGGTAGGGGTACTCTCCACCCTCGATGAGGACATAATCCTCGGGACAGATTACAAGGATTTTCCCTCCTTATTAGAGAAAGCTGGACAAGAGCACCTTTTGAGGGATTGGTGGACGGAGGCACCTAGTGGAATGGTTACAGAGGAATCCAAACGGGTACGAATTACCCTCAGCAGGAGACAAAGGCAGCACCCACGGGAGTCCCAGGACACAGGGACAAAGGAGTTGCAAAGGGTGGTCATCGCAGCACTACACAGAAGGATCCCACGCCGCCGGAGAACAACGCAGAGAGCTGTGCATCACAGGATGGAGTGCTAGGGACCTGGGCTACACTGTGCATGAAGAACTTTTGGAAGAAGTGCACAGAAGCCAAAGGAGCTGCAGAAGACATGATGCACAGGGGTACTGTCTGGCACGGGGAGGCAAGCTCCAACCTCCACCAAATTTGGACAGCTGGACCTTTGGATAGTCAAGGTCATTTGGTCCACCACCTGTGTTCCAGGGATCACGTTCGTCAACAGGAGAGGAGTCCCAGAGTACCGGTTGTGGTCACATAGAGGTGCCTGCTGAAGCAGGGAAGTGACTCCGTCATTCCACGCAAGATTCCTTCGATTCTTCTGGTGCACAGTGAAGACAGGCAGTCCTCAGAGTGTGCACATCTTGGAAACTGTTGCAGTTGCTGGCTGGAGCTGAAGATACTTTGTTGCAGTTACAGCGGTTTCTGGAGCAGTCTGCAGTTGATCCGACAGTCAGAAGCTGAAGCAGAGAATGCAGAGGAGTCCTGGAGGAATCTTGCAAACTGAATCTGAGGAAACACCCAGAGGAGAGACCCTAAATACCCCTGAGAGGAGGATTGGCTGCCTACCCAGGTATGCACCTATCAGGAGCGGTCTCTGACGTCACCTGCTGGCACTGGCTCCCCACACCTTGGAATCCAAGATGGCTAATGCCAGGGACAATCTGGAGGAGATCTGGGCACCACCCCTAGGGTGGTGATGGACAGGGGATTGGTCACTCCCCTTTCCTTTGTCCAGTTTTGTGCAAGAGCACAATGTAGACTGGATGATGCAAGGAGGGCATCATTTGTGCCCTTCAAAGCATTTCCAGAGGCTCTGGGAGGATACCCCTCCCATGCCTGTAACACCTATTTCCAATGGGATAGGGTGTAACTACCCTCTCCTAAAGGCAATGCATTGTTCTGCCTTCCTGGGATTGAGCTGCTCAATCCCCTGGAGGGCAGAAACCTGTCTGTGAGGTGGCAGAAGCTGGGGCTGCAGTGGAAACCTCAGAGAGCTGGTTTGGCAGTATTGGGGGTCCATGGCAGAGTGCATGGAATTGGCCCCCCAATACTAGATTTTGATTGTGGGTTCAATTTCACAATCATAGACACCTCACATGGCCTTAATCGGAGTTACCATTGTGAAGCTACATATATGTATTGACATATATGTAGTGCATGCTTATAATGGTGTCCCCCACACTTATGAAGTCCAGGAAATTGGTCCTGGACAACATGGGTGCACCTTTGCTAGTGCAAGGGTGCCCTCACACACAGTAACTTTGCACCTAGCCTTCAGTAACTGAAGGTTAGAAATATAGGTTTCTTATAAGTTACCTGATGCAGTGAAAAATGGCTGTGAAATAGTGTGTGCAGTATTTCACTCAGGCTGCAGCGGAAGTCCTAAAGAAAGGTTTGTATGAGCTTCTTATGGGTGGAAAAAGAAATGCTGAAGCCCATAAGGATCTCCTGGAACCCCAATGCCCTGGTTACATAGGGACTTATAATGGGGGGTCCAGTGGGCCAATCAGAATTTGAATATGGAGTCACTGAACTATAGTGACACATTTGGTACACAGAGAGAGCATAAGCACTGGAGTTCTGGTTAGCAGAACTCAAGTAACACAGTCAAGCATACTGACAACACATATAGGCCACACACTATATGCACTGGGGTCCTGACTAGCAGGATCCCAGTGAGACAGTAAAAAACACACTGACAAACAGGCAGAAATTGGGGGTAACATGCCAAGAAAGATGGTACTTTCCTACACAACCCCCCCACTAAATAAGGGACAAATGGCTAACCTTGCCCAGATGAGTCTTCATTGTCTAAGTGGAAATATCTGGAGAGTCCAACTGCATTGGAGTGGCTACTCCCAGGCCTATGTTCCTCTGTAAAGTCCATCCCCTATAGGGAAATGGACCACCTCAACAATTTAGGGTTTTCTCCATTCATCTGTTTTAACCATAAGAGAGGTTTGTGATTTGTCTGAACTATGAAGTGAGTCCCAAATAACTATGGTCTCAGCTTCTTTAGGGTCCAGACCACAGCAAAGGCCCCCCTCTCTATCGCTGACCAACACTTTCCTCTAGGGGTCAACTTCCTACTGATAAAAGCAACAGGTTGATCCTGGCCCTCTGAGTTTATTTGTGAAAGCGCTGCCCCAACCCCCAGTTCAGATGTATCTGTCTGGACAATTAATTCTTTAGAGTAATTTGGGCTTTTTAGGATAGGTCCAATACACATAGCCTGCTTAAGCTCATCAAAAGCTTTTTGACAGCTGGCTGTCCACAATATATTTTTAGGCATCTTTTTAGAGATGAGGTCATTAAGAGGGGCAACAATGGAGCCATAATTCTTAATGAACCTCCTGCAATACCCGGTGAGACCAAGAAAGGCTCTGACCTGGGTCCGAGTAGTAGGGGGAGCCCAGCCTAAAATAGTCTGTATCTTCCCCTGTAGTGGTTCAACCTGTTCTCCACCTACCAGGTGGCCCAGATAAACCACATTCCACTGCCCTATCTGGCATTTTGAAGCTTTGATAGTGAGGCCTGCCTTTTGCAGGACCTCCAAAACTTTCCATAGGTGGACCAGGTGGTCATCCCAGGTGGAGCTAAATACAGCAATATCATCTAGATATGCTGCACTGAATGCTTACAGACCTTGGAGGACTGTGTTCACCAGCCTCTGGAAAGTGTCAGGTGCATTCTTCAGACCAAAGGGCATAACTGAGAATTGATACTGCCCTCTAATGGTTGAAAATGCAGTTTTTGGTTTAGCATCCTCTGATAATTTGATTTGCCAATACCCTGCAGTTAAATCAAAGGTGCTTAGATACTTTGCAGATGCCAGTGTATCTATGAGCTCATTCATCTGCCCTGGGTATAGGGTGAACATCTGTTTTTGTAACTGTATTGAGCCCTTTGTAGTCTACACAAAACCTAATTTCTCTCTTTCCACCTTTACTATGAGGTTTGGGGACAAGCACCACTGGGCTGGCCCAGGGGATGTCTGAGTGCTCAAAAACACCTAGATCCAACATTTTCTGAACGTCAGATTTAATACAGTCTCTGACATGGTCAGGCTGCCTATAATTCTTACTTTTGACAGGCAAACTGTCTCCAGTATCAATGGCATGTTCACACCAAGTAGCTGTACCAGGTGTGAATGAGATGAGTTCAGAAAATTGGCTTAGTAAATTCTTAATGTCCTCATTCTGCTCTGCAGTGAGGCAGTCTGCAAGTACAACTCCTTTCACTAGGCCATCAGCTTCAGTGTTGGAGAAGAGGTCAGGGAGAGGGTCACTATCTATTTCTTGCCCCTCATCTGTGGCCATCAGTAGGGTCAAATCTACCCTATCATGGTAGGTTTTAAGGCAGTTGACATAAAGTACCCTTAGGGGACTTCTTGCAGTACCAAGGTCTACCAAATAGGTGACCTCACCCTTCCTTTCCACAATAAGATGTGGTCCACTTCATTTGCCGTTGAGTGCCCTTGGTGCCACAGGCTCCAAACCCACACCTTCTGTCCTGGGTGGTACTCAGTCAGGACAGCCTTCTGGTCATGCCATTGCTTTTAAACCTCTTGGCTGGCCTAAAGGTTTTTAGTGGCCTTTTTCATGTGCTCAGCCATTCTTGATCTATCTTAGGCCAAGCACATAAATCCACAATGACTTGTTTAGGGGGCTTTAAGGGTTGCTCCATCCCTGTTTGACAAGAGCAAGGGGACCCCCAACAGGGTGACCAAATAGGAGTTCAAAGGGGCTGTAGCCCACTCCTTTTTGGGGTACCTCCCTGTAGGCAAAGAAGAGGCATGGCAGGAGGACATCCAATCTCCTTCCACATAGCTTTTAAGTATGCAGACATGAAGTTACTACCCCTGTCTGATACTACCTCTTTAGGAAAGCCCACCACCCTGGAAAATATTCCCAGGAGTGCCTTTGCCACTGCAGGACGTGTAGTGGTCCTTAAGGGGATAGCTTCTGGGTATCTTGTGGCATGGTCTACTACCACTAAGATGAACCTGTTACCAGCAGCAGTTGGAGGGTCAAGGGGGCCAACAATGACAACCCCTACCCTTTCAAAGGGCATCCCAACCACTGGCAGTGGGATTAAGGGGGCCTTTGGGGTGCCACCAGTTTTTCCACTGGCTTTCCAAGCCGACATGTGAGGCCAGTGAAAGTGAGGGACAAGTCTTCCCCAGGTCTTACTTTGCCCCAGATGTCTAGCCAGGGGAATATCATGTGTAAGAGTTAGGGGGAATTCCCTATACTGCAAGGGAATGACCAGTCTCCTGGTAGCACCAGGGTTTGGGTCCCTTGCCTCAGTATAAAGGAGGTTGTTCTCTCAAAAAACTCTATGTGAGTCACTGATATCCCAATTTTGCTGTTTGACAGCTTGCTGTCTTGGACCCTCTAGTGTGGGATATGTCTGCCGTGTCACACCCAGTTCCTCCCTGGCAGGCCACCTTGGAACCAAGAGCTCAACTGGGGAATCTTCTGGAGAGGGAGGGATAATGGACAGGAGTTTGCCTTTTCTACCCCTGGTTTTTGGGAGCACTTGGCCTATTGTTCCAGGATCCAAGTTTCCCTGTCCTGTTTGCTTCTTGGCCTGAGCCCTGGTAAGAGCAAAGATGTGCTGTGGAATGCCTAGCATGGCTGCATGGACCTCCAACTCCACTTCAGCTGAAGCTGAAGGTTCCAAATCATTGTCCAATAGACTCTCTACAGGTAAGTCAGTGGAAACCACAACCTCTTTAGGACCAGTAACTCCCCCCAGTTGAGATTCACAACAGCCATGGGGTGGCTAACAGTGTTGTTATGGGTGTCAGTAACTTGGTAGTTGTAGAGTGTTTCCAACCACCACTGCTATTACTAGGGGCACTAGTGGAAGCAGTGGGGGTTGTGGTGGTGGGAGACTTGGCGTTTCTCTTGGGACAAGTGGGATCACTTGCCCAATGGCCTTTGTGCTTACATAAATAACATCAAGGCTTTTTCTGATGGTTAGAAGAGGATTTTGGCCCACCAACCCCAGAGGATTTCTGTGGGCCTGATGAAGACTCTCACTTTTTATCTTTGTCCCCACCCTTGTCATATGACTTACCATTCTTCTTCTTGCTGTTCTAGTCACCCCCTGTATGAGCTTTTCTGCTCACCCTTGTTCTGGCCCATTTGTCTGCCTTCTTTCCCAATTCTTGGGGAGAGGTTAAATCTGAGTCCACGAAATAGTGGTGTAACAAATCAGACACACAATTGTTAAGAATATGCTCTCTCAAGATCAGATTATATGAGCTTTCATATTCAGACACCTTGCTGCCAAGCAATCAACCTTCTAAGACCTTCACTGAACAGTCCACAAAGTCTATCCAATCTTGTGAAGACTCTTTTGTGGTTTCTCTGAACTTAATCCTGTATTGTTCAGTGGTTAAGCCAAATCCATCTACGACTGCAGTCTCCAGAACATTGTAATTGTCTGAGTCATCTTCTCTGACAGTAAGGAGTCTATCTCTCCCCTTGCCAGAGAAGGACAACCACAGAATAGCAGCCCACTGTACCTGAGGGACCCTCTGAACTTCACAGGCCCTCTCAAATGCAGCAAACCACTTGTAAATGTCATCCCCTCCTTGTAAGGGGGAACAATTTTCTGTAGGTTTCTAGAGTCAAATGTGTGCTCTCTAACACTGGAATTTCTAAAACTGCTGCTGCTGCCACCATGGAGAACTACCCCAACCCCTGTCTTTCCCTTTCCACAGTTAGGGATTCCCTATCTAAGGTCATCTGTTGCAGCTGTAGCATCAGTCTGGCCTCCTCCAACCTCAGCTTTCTGAGTTCCCTATCTAGGGACTGGTCCTCAGGTTTGGATGTGTGGGACACTTTTGACACAGAAGTGACACAGGAGTGAGCAGAGGTTGATCTTTACCTAACTTGTGTAACCCTAGTGACCTGGCCTCTAGGGGGAAGGGTGCCCTACTTGCGTGTGCCCCCTTCCCACTACCAGCTACACTAGGTGGTTTGTTGAGAGAAAGATCTGTGGAAGGACGCTCCCCTGCATCTTCAGGACCCTCTCCCGAATCCACCTGGTCAGAATCTCCCTCTACCTCCCCTTCTGGTTGTACATGACGATCAGGATGCTTCTGGTCATCTTGTAAGAGGAGATTCAAGAGGAAATCCTTATTAGGGTTCTTCCCAATCCATATGCTTCTTTCTAAACGGAGACCCCTCAGACTTTAAAAATTAAGATTTTCATAAGTGGTCTAGCCTCAATAGAAGACATAGGGGGTGATTCTAAGTCTGGCGGGCGGCGGAGGCCGCCCGCCAGACTTCCCCCACCAAAATACCGCTCCACGGTCGAAAGACCGCTGAGGGTATTTTGGGATTTGCCCTGGGCTGGCGGGCGACCGCCAAAAGGCCGCCCGCCAGCCCAGGGCAAATCAACCTTCCCACGATGACGCCGGCTCAGAATTGAGCCGGCGTAGTGGGAAGGTGCGACGGTTGCACTGGCACCCGTCGCGTATTTCAGTGTCTGCAAAGCAGACACTGAAATACAAAGTGGGGCCCTCTTACGGGGGCACCTGCAGTGCCCATGCCATTGGCATGGGCACTGCAGGGGCCCCCAAGGGCCCCGCGGCACCCCCTCCCGCCAGGAACAGGATGGCGGTAGGGGGTGTCAGAATCCCCATGGCGGCGGAGCGCGCTCCGCCGCCATGGAGGATTCACAGGGGCAGCGGAAAACCGGCGGGAGACCGCCGGTTTTCCTTATCTGACCGCGGCCGAACCGCCGCGGTCAGAATGCCCTGCGGGGCACCGCCGGTCTGTCGGCGGTGCTCCCGCCGACCCTGGCCCCGGCGGTCAATGACCCCCATAGTGACAGAAAAAGGTAGAGAGAAGAGTAAGAAGTAAGCAAACTAATTCAACTAACTGTTTAAAGGAAAATGAAAACTTTTCAGAACTTTGCAAAACTTTTAAAAAGTTTGAAAAACTTTTTGGAAGTGAGAAAATGACTGCTAGGTATAATTGTATATAGCTCTAAGTATTGAAGTACACTTTTCTTGTGAAAAGCACCAGTGACAAAGTGGTAAAGCAATTGCAAATACTTATCCCTCCACTGCACCACAAATGTAGGAGGCTGGCCTGGTTTGCAGTGGGTACCTAAGGTACTTACACCTTATTCCAGGTCCAGTTATCCCTTATATGGGAAATGTAGGCAGTGACTAGCAGCTTAGGCTGTCTAGGGGTAGCTGTAGCAGAGCAGCCAAGGCTGAACTAGCAGACATGCAAGGCTCCTGCAATACCACTATAGTCACACAGTACTTATACACAATAAAAGACAATACTCAGTGTTACCAAAAATAAGAGTACTTTATTTTTGTGACACAAGGCCACAAATATCTTAGAGGCAATACTCCTTCTGGAGGTAAGTATTATACACAATACATACCCTAGTAACCAAAATCAGGTAAGTAAACAGTCACAGAATAGTGAAAAACATAATAGATTGCAATGTGCGTCGGGGCAACACAAACCATATGCTAAAATAGTGGTATGCAAAGGTTTGATTCCCCCTTAGGCAAGTGTAGTGTGTGTGTGGGGGGGGGGGGGGCGCACTGGGAGTGTTGGAAAACACCAATGGTAAGTAAAGTACCCCACCCCAAAGCCCAGGAACGCAGGAGTAAAGCACAGCAAGTTTCCTCAGAATACACTACAAGTCATGATGAAGAATTATGCAGGAACCAAACAAGACTGCAAGCAACCAATGATGGATTCCTGGACCTTAAGACCTGTGGAGAGGGGAGACCAAGTCCAGAAGTCGATGAAGAGGCCAGGAAGAACAGGAGCCCCTGCCCACCTGCAAGAAGGTGCAAACGTGGATTCTTTGGGTGGAAGAAAAGTATAGAAATGCACAAAGAAGTTAGCTGCGGGTTCCTGCTTGGTGCAAGAGATGTCCTACGTAGAGTTGTTGGATGCAGGCCGTTTGCGTCTTTGGATTCCGCCAACAAGCCTGGGCCACGCAAGTACGCATTTTGCATCAAAGAGGGGCTTCCCGGACCCAAGAAGGCCCTGGGAGTCTCAGCTTGGACTGAGGAGACAGAGGGAGCTCTGAGCACTTTAGAGAGCCCTCAGAAGACCCAGCAGCACCCACAGGAGTCCCAGGACATGGGGACAAAGGAGATGCAAAGTGCGGTCATTGTAGCACAATACAGAAGGATCCTACGCCGCCGGAGAACAACTCAGAGAGCTGTGCGTCGCAGGATGGAGTGCTGGGAACCTGGGCTACGCTGTGCATGAAGAACTTTTGGAAGAAGTGCACAGAAGCTCAAGGAGCTGCAGAAGACACGATGCACAAGACTACTGTCTGGCACGGGAAGGCAAGCTCTTACCTTCACCAAATTCAGACAGCTGGACCTTTGGACAGTCAAGGTCATTTCAGTCCACCACCTGTGTTACAGGGATCACGCTTGTCGACAGGAGAGGAGTCCCAGAGTACCGGTCATCGTTGCAGAGAGGTGCCTGCTGAAGCAGGGAAGTGACTCAGTCACTCCACGAGAGATTCCTTTGATTCTTCTGGTGCAGGGTGAAGACAGGCAGTCCTCAGAGTGTGCACCCCTTGGAAAAAAGGAGTGCGCGGAGGGTTTGGTAGCATACAGTGTCAAAAGCTGCAGAGAGGTGTAGGAGGATGAGGGTGACGGTCTCGCCCTTATCTACTCTGGTCCTGATGTCGTCTGTACAGGCGAGGAGGGCGGTCTCAGTGCTGTGGTTCTTGCGGAATTCAGACTGGGAGGCGTTGAGTTTGTTGTTTTCGTCTAGGAAGTGAGACAGTTTGTGAGGTCATCCGGGTCTGCTTTAGGTTTTTTGAGAAGAGCGTTGACTTTGGCGTGCTTCCAAATATCTGGGAAGGTTGCGGTGTTGAAGGAACTGTTGATGACGGCACGGAGTTGGGGAGCGATAATTTGGCTGACCTTGTTGAAAATGTGGTGGAGGCAAGGGTCTGTTGGGGAGCCTGAGTGGATGGAGTTTATGGTTTTGCCGATTTCTTCGTCGTTGGTGGGGGTCCAGGTGTTTAGTCGGTTGGTGCGGCAGGGTGTTGTGGTGTTGGTTGTGTCGGAGGTGGTGATGGTGGGTGCTGATGATGTGAAGCTGTCGTGTATGTCTGCGATTTTGCAGTGGAAGTAGTTGGAGAGGGAGTTGCAGAGGTCTTGGGAGTGTGGAGGGTCGATGGTACTGGATTTGGGTTTGGTGAGTTCTTTGATGATGGCAAAGAGTTCCTTGCTGTTGTGTGTGTTGTTGTCTATGCATTCTTTGTAGAAGGACCGTTTGGTGGTCCGGATGAGTTGGTGGTGTTTGCGCATGGCTGTTTTGAGGGCGGATAAGTTGCTCATTGAGGGTTCTTGGCGCCAGGCTTTCTCAATTTTTCGACATTCTCATTTGAAAGACTGGAGTTCTGTGGTGAACCAGGGGGCGGTCTTGATGGTGCGGGTGTTGTTGTTTGTTTTCAAAGGGGCGAGGGAGTCTGCGCTGTTGATGGCTTTACCACTTACATCAATTCCAGGCTCTCAGGGCAGGGTGAAGGGAGGGCTTATTACCCTTTTTCCCTTGTGCTATCGGCCCAAGTTATACGGTCAACCCTTTGTTCAGCTTATTACCTACATATCCTGTTACAAAGTCTAACCAAGAAAACATTATTGATAAACTTCTATAACAATGTATTTGCCCCAAGCAATGTTGAAGTGGGTAGATCATTGTGTGAGTACATTGATAGTGGTTTTAACAAGAGGTAATTATGTGACTGTGTTTTTGGGGGATTTCAACATGAAGTACTGACAATTATCTCTGACCAAGTCTTGATCCGGTGGTGTATGATGCAGGGGACCCTATCACTCATTTTTCCCACACCCTGTTTGGTGACAATCTGGTGCTCATAAAGTATGATCTGGTATTTGCTTTTCATTCCCTGTGTGTCCATCCAACGATCACCCCCACTTTAATTGAAAGGGGCAACCAAAGCCAAACTGATTTTATCATAATTTCAAAGGATCTAAGAGATTGGGTTGCAGACTATATTGTGGCAGGAATCTCCTCTTAGTGACCATAGGCTATGAATAAAGGGCTGATTATGAGCTGGGCAAAAGTGGATAATGATTCTTTCTTGGCTGCTTTTGTGGTTTCAACACTCCTAGACATTTTTGACTTGTTTGTATGATAATGCGAATTCTAGGGGAGATGCAATAGTAACTGGGTTCAATAGAATCTGTGGTGTGGTACACAATTTGTTCATGCTTACAAACATACCTACCACCAGGAAGCAACCTAAATAGTTTGATGCAAACTGCACCAAGGCTCATAATGAATTGTTAGCATCTCTCAAAGAAGCCCCTAGGAACCCTGAGTCTGTTCGCAGTTACAGGCTTGAGGATAAGAAGGCTTTAAGTGGGGAAGTCTATCACTCCCTAGTGCAGGCTAGTTGTCTGAAGGATAGCAAAGACTTTTGGAAGGTGGTAAACCATAGATATTTTGAGAAAACCCAGGAGGCTGGTCTGGATAGGGTGATCTAACCAGAAAAGAGGGTTGTTCATTTTACTCATCTTTATTCAGACCTCATCTATAAGGAGGGCTTAACCTCTGTAGATAATAATTCAAGCTTAACCAGAGATTCCCCAGGGCTTTAATCCATTTCTCTGCCTGCAGCCATGCCTTCTTACGGGCTAGAGATTGGGATGAGTGAGGTAGTGGAAGCAATAGACCAATGGCCTGCGGGAAAAGTCCCCAGGCTAGACGGGATACCAGTAGGTCTTTATAGGGCTAATTTACCACTGTGGGCACCACTCTTGACCAATGTCTTTAAGACCATTTCAGTAACAGGGCCTCCAAAGGCATGGTCCCATACAAATATTGTCCTGATCTTTAAAAAATGCTTTAAGGACAATCCATGGTGCTACCGACCAATAGCATTGATTGTTCCTCGGCCAAGATAATGATCAGAATTATGTTGGAGCGCCTGCAAACCTGGGCAAATGAGGACAATGTGTTAGCAGACCTTCAGTTCAGTTTTAGACTAGTTCTAGGGACAGTTGAGCAATGCCTCAACTTATACTTACCGATGAGCAAATATAGGGTGGCCAAGAAGAGTAAGCTGTACCTGGCATGGATCTAAGCTCAGCTTTTAATTCTGTAAATAGAATCTTGCTGTTAAATATTATGGTGGATTTTGGGGTGGAGCCAAATATTGTTTCTTTTTTTAGAGAACTTCATATTGAAGTGAAAGCCATTGTCAGGTATGCCCTGGGGGTTGGGGAGAGACAAGCGAACCCTTTAAACTCGCCAGAGGCATATGTAAGGGTTGCGTTCTGGCCCCTTTCCTCTTTTCCCTGTAAGTAAATTGCCTAGAAGAACATTTGCTGGATCTTAACGCTAACAGTCCGCGAATAGGTAAGTACAGTATCCCCGTCCTTATTAATCCGGATGACACAGCATTAATAGGTAGGACGCAATCACTTTACAGCATTTGCTCAACCGCTTCTGTTCCTTCATGACCTGTCTGAATCTTCTTGTCCATCAAGCTAAAACTCAAGTTATGGTTTTTGGTTTCAGCAGGAAGGATAAAACTGCTTTCAAGGTAAATAACAATAGAGTCAGAACTTTTCCAATGTTTCCTTATCTTGAGTTACCATTGATGAAAAACTGACTTGGTGTCCATTGAAAATAAGCAGGGCTGTTGCTCTTGCTAAAACCTCAGAGGCAGACTTCAACTTTGCCAACAGAATAGGAAACTTAAGCCTATTACAGCACTCAATACTACATATATCAAGCTAAGTGCTGCACAAATGCCACTTATGAGACGGGTGTCTGGGGCTACAATGACCACAAAGAGCTTGTGAGGTCTGGAAATGGCTTCATTAAATGATTGCTAGCAGTTCCAATATCTACCAACTCCTTCATCTGCCACTCAAAACTAGAATGGGGTTTATCAGTGATGTCATAAAATTGCATCCACTGCTTTTATAGTTAAAGATCTCGAGAAAACTGAAACCTCATTCAACCAGGGGGTTCTTACTGGCTGCCTACAATTGGATCATTGCTTGAAAATTCCCTGGATTAGATATAGTCACAACACCTGCATGAGCCTGGATGTGAGTGATCTTTTCAAGACCCCAGGAACATGTCAAGCTAGCTTCGAGAAAACCCTGAAAAGAATGTTTTTGGATAAACGTAATGAAAAGAAACTTTGGTCAGATGTCAATAAGCCTACGGTCTAGGCATATGTAGAAATCTGAACCTGTAATGGCATTGAGCAGTACCTAACCTGGATTACCAACTTGTGCCATAGGTTCCTGTTGGTGAGATTAAGGCTGAATATTGCTGGTTTCTTAGTGGCCTATCCTATGCAGGGCACCTACCTTGCTAAACTACCCCTGTGCCCATGTGATGGCCTCTCCAAACAATGCCACTCCACTTTATGTTCTTTTGCAACTATTATGCAACTGCTTATTTTACACTTCTTGAAACAGGCCAACCTTAGATACTGCAGGGCCGCCTTGGCTTTCTTACAGTCATTGACAAAGGCGAGGACTTGCTTTTTAACTGCAGTGTACATCCAACGTGCCATACGGCAAAGGGTATCTGTTTTATTATGACATTTTTTTTTTTTATACAGGCTATTCTTATTAAATGCTTTACTGTTTTTTAGGATTTCCTAAGTAGCATGCAGATTGATCTGTCTGATTTGCAGTATCAATTTTATCTCAGTTTTTTATGCTGCTGTTTTATATGCACTTCTATGGTCTTTGTTGGCCGAATAAAGAATATATTTGATTCTTAAAAGCTTGGAATGATGTGCTGTACTTATCAATTAAGATATATTTGATGCTCTTCTGTGATAAAACTGAATAAGCTATTTGACTGATTGACAAAAGGTAGTGCAAGTATGTTTTTACTAGGGAAAATATTGGGAGAAAAAAGTTAACAAGTTCATATGTCTTCATTTGGGACATTTTCCCATTTGTAAATTTACATGGTGTACGGATTTAGGAATGTCTCCATATGTGAGCAAACAGGAATTCATAAATGTTTCCAGAAGTCGATGTTTGAAACCATCATTGTCAAAGCTTCCCAAGTGTACTCCTTCAAACCTTAATGAAATTCCAAAACATTGGAAAACTACTCCTCACATAGTGGGAACTTTGGGAGTGTCGGACTTGGCCTTTTCTGCGCAGTCATCCTCAGACTGCCTTCACTTTCCTGTCTTCTGATCCCATTTTGGTTGGCCTTTAGGACTGTATGCACTCTACCACTGCTCACCAATGCTGAAGTGCTTGTGCTCTCTCTTCTAAACATGGTAGAAATGGCTTACACCAAACTAGAAGATTTAGTTTACTTGTAAGTCCCTAGTAAAGTGGCACTACATGAACCAAAGGCCTGTAAATCAAGGCCTACTAGATGGCCTGCAGCACTTATTGTGCCACCCACTTAAGTAGCCCTGCAAA
Organism: Pleurodeles waltl; assembly: GCF_031143425.1. Classification (NCBI taxonomy): domain Eukaryota; kingdom Metazoa; phylum Chordata; class Amphibia; order Caudata; family Salamandridae; genus Pleurodeles; species Pleurodeles waltl. The sequence continues at coordinate 1,195,748,763 of NC_090445.1, read as the reverse complement.
CATGTCTCATGCCTGCCATTTCAGCATGTGTTTGCAGTCTTTAAACTGCCATTTCGAATTGGCAAAATAAGTATTTTTCCAGGCCCAAACCGTCCTTTTTAATGGATATACGTCACCCCATTGTAGGCCCTGAATAGCCCAGAGGGCAGGGTGTAATGTATATGTACTTTTAACTTCTGCATGTCTTGGTAGAGGGAAACTTCTAAATTAATTTTCAGTACTGCAAGGCCTACCTCTTCAATAGTTTAACATTGGGTTACTTTATTACATTTAATAAGCGATAACTTTCAATTGGGAGCAGGTGGACAAGTCGATGTTGGTGTCTATGGAATTGCAATTAAGAGCACTTTTTAATGGTAAAGTTAGATTCATAAGCGCAATTCCAAAAATTGCACTTTTAAAGTTGGCATTTTCCTGTACCAACCATTTGGTGCCTGCTGCCTGCATCTTGGGTCACAGGACTAGGTATAGCTGGTAGTTGGTCTCTGTGTATTGCTCTCGGGCAGTAAGACAAATGGAAGCTAGATGTTGGCAGGATAGGCCACTCTGACTTAATGTGGGGGAAGAACTATCACGTACCACACTTGCACATCACAAAGGCTCCTCCTGAGCACACTCACAAAGGGCTTTGACACCAGCATATTGTGATCCCAGATAGTCTGGAGTCAGGGCAGAGAGGCAGGTAATTCCAAGCAACCACGGGCGGTGAAAACTTCTTGAAGTTTCTCCTATTTCAAATTGGACATCAGAAATAAGTATTGGACCTGCCCTGCTGACCTGCTGACCTGCTTTGCTGCCCAAGAACTGTTCTGCCTCCCAAGACCTTTTGTTGCTGCAGGAGTACTCCTGCTGTGAACTGACCTGCTGAAATTGGCCTGTGTGAGTGCCCCAGGACTCCAAGATCTCCCAGGGTCAGTCGGCTGACCTTCTGTTCTCAAGTCACAGGGGCACAACAGGCTTCTCTGCGCCATGTGTCTTCAATGCAGGACACTGCATTGTCTCGCCAGCTCCGCCAGCCGCACCCAGCTCAACACAGACAACTTGCCAAGTCTGACGCAGCTCGGTGCATCTCGATGCAAGTCCTTTCAAGCCCAGGTGGCTTTACTAGCCCTGGCCTAGTGCTGTGCACCTCATACTCAGCACCAATACATTGCTACACAAGACTTTGCAAGCCCCAGAGGCCTACTCTAGGACGACAGAGGACCTCACATTGCATGCTCCCATTGACGGTCACTGACTTTGCTGCGCAATGCATCTTGCAAGCTCTATGTTGATGATTCCTCAAAATCATCCCGTGCAACTCAATGCAAGGACTTGGCATCAGTCTGCAACCAGGATGTAAGGTACTCTTCTTCAATGGGCTTGACTGGGACCATGTAGTTTGACCACGCCCCATCACATCTGGCCTGAACCTGTGACTTTGTCCCGACAATAACAAATGGAGCTTTTGCTTTTTGGCACAATTTTCACCAAAATCTTTAAAATTCCATATCTCTAGTTCTACTGATCAGATTATTGTGGTTCTGGTCTTCAACTATTTATTCAAATGTACCTTTTTTTCTCATTTGGCATGGAATTCTTCTAGTGTTGTGTTTCACTTTATTACTATTTGAAGTACTGCATAAATACTGTTTGCTGATTCAGTGCCTCAAAGAATTGAACACAAAACATTAAGCTTTGATCTAACATGGGAGAGACAATTTGCTAACATTGCAGTGGTTGAATTGCACAAGACCCTTGCATCAATCCCATCTTCCACTTGACAACCTTGTGTGACACTAGGTAATTACTTTTTTCACTGTTCCTCTTTTTTCTTCATAACATAGGAGAACTTTCAAACACATCAGTTTGTCGTGTCTGCAGCACAAAAGCAAAAACTGTAATTATAATCCGCCCATAGTAACACCCTATTGTTATTTTATGTTACATTATGTTGATTTATATTGCGCACTAATCACCCAAGAGGGTATCCAGGTGCTTGGGCAAGATGTGAAGGTTTGTGGTCTCAAGGTACTTATATAAAGCACAGGTATTCAGCTTCTCGTGGAACTTAAGAAGTGAGGATGAGGCTCTGATGTGTTGCGGGAGGTCATTCATATCTTGGGTGTGATGTAGGAGAAGAGCGACATCCAGTTTTGATTTTGCAGATGAGGGGCATGTGTGCGAGTGAGAGTGAGGCAGAGCATAGGTGTCTGGTGGATTGGTGAAAGTGTCTGTGGCTGTTCAGGTATTCTGTTCCTGTGTTGTATAGGGCTTTGTATGGGTGTGTGAGAAGTTTGAATTGGCGGTGCTTGTGAATGGGGTTTCAATGAAGCTTCCTGAACTGCGGTGTGATGTGGGTGCGGGAGGTCAAGTATGAGTCTTGTGGCTGCATTCTGGATGGTCTGGAGTCTGTGCAGGAGTTGTTTGGAGATTCAAGCATAGGCATTGTTACTGTAGTCCAGCCTGCTGGTGATGATTGCTTGCTTGGCAGTTGTAGAACGTGGAAACAGGAGGTGCATACTGAGTTGACTTGAGCCGTCATGTATAAGGGACGAAAGGCAGCTTTCATCTTGGTTCACTAATATCATCAACAGGGTGAGGTTGAAGGCATGAATGTTCCTAAATTCATGATTAGAATCTATCATTTAATCAATTGTCACTCAATGCAACGGTATAATTTATTTTACTAATCTGAACTGTGTTGCAATGATCAAATTTTAAAGAAATACTCTTTTTTGAATGTTGAAGAGTATATTGTTTATGTACTGCACTTTCGGAGCCAAGCAACAGCAGACCACTCACCTTCCTCTCCAACACCCTGAAGGTTATTGCTGCTCCAAGCGACCCTGCAGGATACTGGGACCACTCAAGTGTAAAAGTAAATGTGTTTGTAAGCACACTGTATTTATATCATTATTTTTAAAGCGCTGCAAGCAGGAAATGCAGCTAAATGTCCCCAGCAACAAAACTGACCCCAACCAGCAGTGAAACAGGCCTCAAACCTGCCAGCTGAGAGAGCGTAGCTTATAAAATCTATATTTACGTGAAATGTTTATGAACTAATGTGTGATAATGCTACATAGAAATTGTATTAACCTGTTTTGCTAAAACATGCATTTGAAATGTGACCACGGGGAGTGGCTGCCAATGTATACGTTGATTTATAAAAATGACTAATGCCTATGAATATCTGAATTAAAGAATGGTTTGCACTAATTTTTAATGATTATGCTATTAAAGTTATGCTAAATAAAATCTTTTAGGCCTTAAGTTAGCATGAGCCGAAGCTTAGCGGCCTGGCTCTCATATTAAATGTGTTTTTCTAACGTGCAGTGTGCTGACTCGCAAAAGGACATGACCTCTTGTTTTCTTCAAACTAGAAGCTGAATGTAACCATAATGGATCCGTTCTCATGAAATTCATATTGCTTGTAGAAATGTTTAATCGAAATGCAACAGTGTAGACTAATATAATGTACAAGGTCGTTTAAACCGGTGAAGACAATGGAGCTACTGACCAAAAGATGTGCAAAGAATTACAGAAGGATGAAATCATACCAGACGTGCTACCTCTGAAGCCGTCAATCATATGGACCAATAAACTGTCTGTGAACTATCGTGGGGTGAGAAAGTTGATGAGCTAATTCAAAATTATTTGGGTAGAAATAGTGGGGTGCAACCCCTTAGCCAATTAGATTTTAGGGTAATGTACAATGAAAAAGGGATAAAAACCCATGACACGGGGAGCCTGAGAGAGGTGTTAGGGAATGCTATTGATTTTATCCAGAAACTCTGTCACTCTGGTGACTGATTGGTTTATTAAACCACCCTCTTCCTTAGATTGCCCATTTACACTTTACCTCCTTATGAGGGAAGTGCCCCTTTTTGCCCCGGAGCTGAGTTTTGACTGATGGCAAATTGACTGATGTCCTGAAGACGAGGACTGAACCTGAGTGCTGACCTAAACCTTGGAGGTTAACTATGACAATGAAATTGTGATTTATCTGTTTGCTTTTCCTTTCTAGGTACCAACTGCTTAATTTTAACAGAGACCATAGTTAGATGTTTTCCAAATTGGTGTTCTAAATTGTTTTGCATGAAGCCCAACATGCCAATGCTAATCAGCGGTTAGGACAGGGGTTCACTAAACTGACACAAATAGACATACAACTGAATCTATGCTTTGTTGAACCGACGCGTTAAAGACACTCAAATTGATCAATGTTCACGCTGTGTTATGTTTTGATGTTTGTGATCCTTGCCTTGATTAAATCTTATCAGAGTTGCCATATTGTGACTATGCTATTTTGCTTCTTGGATTTGAGATTAACACATTTTCTCTTAGAATTGTAATTAATAGGGAATAAAACTCATAAAATTCTACTAAACTGGTGTGGTTATTCATGACTGCCAGGTCATGGTGGTGTCTTGAATTGATTAATGTCTTTGACTAAAGTGAAATGCATTGTTGTAATCAATATTGATGACATTATTGACGTATTGATTGACATATTGATTAGCTATCTCGCCCTAATGTGTAATAAATTATCATAAAGGGACGCGTTATCAGTTCTGGTAGCAGAGCGACGGTTTGGCCCTTTAGGGCCCTAGGACGGAGAATTGTTGTTTAGATTGTTTTTCTGAGATAATGCAAGTTGGAAATATGATGTGTTTCTAAATTCTCCATGACTCTCCCGGGATCTCGGAGCCTGCCTAAGTGAGTTGGGAATGTTCTCGGCATCTTAGTATGTGTGGTGTAGAATTTGCGCTTATTCAGCTTATGCATTTTGCAGGTGATTTGTGAAGATTATGTGTGTTTAGGCCAGGTAAATGTTGTAGGAGTGGGCGTACTCCACAGAGAGTAGGGAAGTCGGCGTACTTCATATGAGATTGGTGCTTTTTGCTAAAAAATTATCCATGTGGTTGGTTGTTAATGTACGGACCCGTCGTGGTCTAAGACTCCGGAGTATATTGGTAAAGTGTAGGAGACACTTGGATTTATGTTGTAATTTGTGCAGTTTAATAGGTCAATCGGGCGTGGTTGACAAGTTGAGTTTGAGTCTAAATGTGTGAGTGAAACCTTCGATGGAGATTTTGCAAGTTCTATAGTGCACTAGAACGAACCATTGACAAGTCGAGAGTAGGATTTGCAGGTCGAATTCTGCTTGTGTATGCGGGAACTGAGAAGGAGAAAGTAGCGGCCAAGGCTTAAGTGAAATCTCTGTAAAGTTCTAAAGCGATTGTGTACCCTTCCTGTAGTAAACCGGCAAATTTGAGTTGTTGTTCTGTTAAAAGTGCTCGCAGTTATTTTGCATTAGTTTGGTGTGAATCCAGTGACGGGCGGACAAGCCGCAAGACTTTGTCAGCTGCAGTGTGTGAGTGTGACGTCAGTGGTGCAGCGCTGGGATAGGTCAGTTGCCAAGAGGGGTCGCGCACGGATTGGCAGCCGTCCGTGAGAGGCAATAGGTTGAGAAAGGTGGGTGAAGAGTGTCCTGGGAATTAAAGTCACTTCCTGATTAAATACAAAACAAAGTAAAGACGCAAAGATGAACTTTATTAAGGCTTTTAGGAGCGCTCTGAAAGGAGACGCATATATTATGGCGAGTGAAGGGGAGCCTACGCCACCTGAGGGTACCCAGCTTATATAGTAATGGAAGAAAAGGGAGTCACGCCTTTCTTATGGATGAAACAGTGGTGCAAATTGACAAAGGGAGGGATGTTTGGCATTTCCGGAACACGGAACGTTCAATACAAGGATTTTAGAGAATTTGAGGTGGATGTAAAGTGTACAAAAGGCACCTCAGAGGCCAGCTCAGTACGAGGCATTAGCAGTCTGGGATTTAATGGCTATTAAACAAAGACAGCAGAAATTTGAGAGAAGAATGAGGAGGGCAGAAAAGACTTTAGCCGAGGCTAGATGGGACAATGAGAGCAAAATGTGGAGAAGGGGAATAGTTGACGGACTAAAATAGTTCCCAGCAATAACACAGGGAGATGAAACACAGGGAAAGAAAGCCACCTGCAAGACAGACAAAGGGGGTCATTCTGACCCTGGCGGTAATTACCGCCATGGCGGAGGTCGGCGGTAGCACCGCCAACAGGCTGGCGGTGCACCGCTGGGCATTCTGACCGCGGCGGTTCAGCCGCGGCCAGAAACGGAAAGTCGGCGGTGTACCGCCGACTTCCCGCTGCCCTTGAGAATCCTCCATGGCGGCGGAGCGCGCTCCGCCGCCATGGGGATTCTGACACCCCCTACCGCCATCCGGTTCCTGGCGGTTCTCCCGCCAGGAACAGGATGGCGGTAGGGGGTGCCGCGGGGACCCTGGGGGCCCCTGCAGTGCCCATGCCAATGGCATGGGGACTGCAGCGGCCCCTGTAAGAGGGCCCCACGAAGAATTTCAGTGTCTGCTTTGCAGACACTGAAATTCGCGACGGGTGCAACTGCACCCGTCGCACCTTCCCACTCCGCCGGCTCCATTCTGAGCCGGCGTCCTCGTGGGAAGGGTGTTTCCCGCTGGGCTGGCGGGCGGACTTTCGGCGGTCGCCCGCCGGCCCAGTGGGAAAGCCAGAATGACCGCTGCGGTCTTTTGACCGCGGAGCGGTCTTTCGGCGGGAACCGCTTGGCGGGCGGCGACCGCCGTCCGCCGCGGTCAGAATCACCCCCAAAGACTCTAATAAGCCTAAAGAGACTAAGAGGGCCTGGATAGAAAGAAGACGACTCAGACGATGAAGAATTTCTTAATCAGTTATTGCATGATCGCCCGCCACCTTATGCAGTAGACGACAATGCCCGAGCACTAGTGCGGGTCCTGGGAACCAGACGCAAGAAAAGGAAGTTACAGATACAGTACAGACTAGTGATACGGGTTTGATACAGAATGGTGTCAGTGTACCCACTGCGCCAGACATGCAGATACAGTTGCAACCTCCACCGCAGATACAGAGAATCTATCCAGACGTCCCAGTACTAGAGACTACTACGAATCTAATAGTGCCGCCTGATCCAATATACACAAAATCGAGGCTAGTGCAGATTGAGCCAACTCCGCAATTGCTGCTCCAACCGCATCAACAGCTGATTCCAAGTTATAGTTCAGTGGCAGGATCCCCATTCGTACCTACACCAGCCACTGGGAGCCAAGCTTTGGGAGTTACTGCTCCACGGAGTTTAGGATCAGGGCAGACACCAGCTGCCATATCGTTATCAATTACTGTTGGTCCACCTGTACCACTGTATGCACAAGGTAAACCTGACACATGTGATCAAGGGGTGGGGACCCAGGAGATAATGTGAGAGGAATTCACAGGAACCCCTTGATCAATATCGCCAAGATCGCAAACAGCCGAGCATCTCAGATCTCTGTTAAGCCTTAGCTCAGTTGGGGCTCCTTTAAAGGCAATGAGACAAGTAGGGTCAAGTGTGTTAGCCCCGCAGACAATGAGTGTGGAGACATCACAGACACCATTAATGCAGGCAGGAAATATCATGTTGCAAGGTTTTTCTGTGCAGCAACTAAACGAGTGGCTGGGAAATAACAAAGCTTCACAACCTGCTACAGTGGTCGCAGAGAGATCAGAGAAAGATGATTACTTAAACTTTGTAAGACTGGGTGTGGAAGCTGCTAAACTAGTGGAAGGGACAATGGGGGTGAACAGATTAGAGTCATACACAGAAGCAGAATTCAGATATTTGTGCCCCAAAATCACTAAAAAAGTAGGTAAGGTACATCAGAGGTTGGCAAACCTGGCAGACAAATATAATATTGATATCGAGAATACTAAACATTTGAAAAGAAGCTACAGATTGGACTTTGACTCTAAGGACTTTGAGCACATGAGGTCTGCGGGAATGAAAGCGCATCTTAAAGAAATACTGCAAAGTGCGCAGATTTGGGGAGCTCTAGAGAAATGGGAAGGCAGATGGGCAAAGAAAAGAGATAAGGAGAAAAGCGATAGTCCGGGATCAAGTCAAGCTAAAACTTCACCAGATACGGGATCAGTAAAGATGTTACCGATGAGAGAAACAGCTGGTGGGGTTCTAATCCATGTACCGTGGACTAGGGGAGACATTCTGTCATTTACAAATGATTATCCCAGGTTGAGGGAGAAACCGATAAAGTGGTATCAGCAGACAGACAGGTTTGTGAAACTTGCGAAATGTCTCTGGGAGGACTTGAATACCTTGTTCGAGATCATTGTTCCAGCTGATCTATGGCTTGAGTGCAAGAGGGGTGTGGACTGGCCGACGCAGGAACCGGCAAGGGATAAGGTGACTAGAGCACCATCTGAGGAGGTGATGAAGTATTATCATAAAGTGATTGAGTTTTTGAAACAGAAAGTGACGCCGAAAGTGACTGATTGGCAGAAAATCGACCGGACCTCACAGCAGGTTAAATAATCAATCCATGCTTATTATGAAAGGTTGTTGAAAGCGTTCAAACATTACAGTGGCACTGAGACTATTGAGCCAAAAGACGTGAACCATTTTGTGTTCAGATTTGTTGAAGGGCTGAGACCAGAGGTTAGCCAGATGATTAAGAATCATTTCATCTGTTGGCAAGCGAAGCCTATTGATGAGGTGCTGCAGTATGCGAAGTACTGTAGTGACGAGATTGAGCTGAAGCAGAGAAAATTGAAAGAGAAAGTGATGGTGATACAGATTAAGGCAGCACAAGCAGGTATGCAGGGAAACGGAATCCAGCAGATGATACAACAGCAACTGCAAGGGAATAGCGTGTTTCAGGTGCAACCGAGAGGCCGAGGTCGAGGTTTTGTGAATCGCAGTCCAGGTTTGAATACTGTTGTGGTTCAAAATGATGCTCAGGGGATGAAAAAGATGTCACCATGTCACGCGTGCGGGGGCATGGGGCATTGGAAGCGGGAATGCCCAAATGTGGTGCATGATGGTGTCATTCAACAAAGCACTGATGTTGGTACGTTTCAAAATGTGAGGGGTCCAAAATTGAGAGGTCAGAATCAAAACTTCCAGAATAACATGGTCCAGATGCAGGGGTTACAGCCCATGCAGCAAATACAAATGCCGCGTGTACAACCAGCACAAATGCAGCAGGCACAACAGCAGGTTCCCATGGTACCTAGACAGCTAATGCAATGACCATTAGCTCCAATGGGACAGCAACAGGTGATGCTTCCTCAGCAGGTCACAGGTCAAGTGATGATCCAAAATAACACAGTACAATTCCCATTGCGTGGTGAAGATGGAATGAATGATGAATGGTCAGATGACAGTTCAGACAGTGAAGAGTGCAGGCTTGCAGCATCCCTAGAAGTAGATCAGATAGGACCCTATGTAGAGGGAAAGGTGATGGGTCACAAGGTTTCATTTTTGGTTGACACAGGAGCTACACGCTCTACAGTCAGAAGAACGAGTTACTTACCTTCGGTAACGACTTTTCTGGTGGATACATTAGCTACCTGTGGATTCCTCACCTAATGAATACTCCCAAGGCGCCAGCATTCGACGGAAATCTTCTTACTAGTCTCTGCACGTCGACGAGGACGTCACTCTAGCCCACGCGACGCCGTCTGACGTCATACAGGCAATAAGAGGTCCTCGACGACGTGCGGACGTCAGTACCAATCATTTTTTACGTGCATGAGAACAACCAGGCAATGCAATGAAAGAGCAAGGCAACATCCCATTACATTGTAAAAATACACAACAGTGCATGAATAACTGTAAATCTTTTATATATATATATAACTCTCTCTTTTTAAAATATATATACACATCAAGTATATACACAAAGATATATACATATATACATATATATAAATATATTATATACAACATCTATTGCACCCTCAAAGACCAAGAGGAGCGTACTCAAGGATTACTTGGTAAGACCAGAAAGGCAACGGGGAGGCGGGTGGGACCGTGAGGAATCCACAGGTAGCTAATGTATCCACCAGAAAAGTCGTTACCGAAGGTAAGTAACTCGTTCTTCTGATGGATACAACTACCTGTGGATTCCTCCCCTAATGAATAGAGTCCCAAAGCAGTACCACGCCCGGCGGTGGGTGCCTAAATGGTCAAACCAAGAAATCCTGCAGCACTGACCGTGCAAAATGGCCGTCCCTTCTAACCTCAGAATCCAAACAGTAATGTTTTGCAAAAGTGTGAAGGGACGACCAAGTTGCGGCCTTGCAGATGTCGACCACAGGAACACATCTGGCCAAGGCCGAAGTGGCCGACTTAGCTCTGGTGGAATGAGCTCTAATGCCCTCAGGAGGATCCTTCTTTGCCAAAGAGTAACAGATTTTAATGCAAAGAACAACCCACCTGGATAGTGTTCTCTTGTGGACTGCCTTTCCTCTCCTCTTGCCCACGTATCCAATAAACAGCTGATCCTCCAGCCTGAAATCCTTTGTTCTATCAATAAAGAAGCTCAACGCTCTCTTTGGGTCCAGACGGTGCAGTCTTTCTTCCTCTTTGGAAGGATGAGGCGGAGGATAGAACGTGGACAAAGTAATTGCCTGAGCCAAATGGAAGGGTGAAACAACCTTCGGGAGGAAAGCAGCCTTGGTCCTCAACACCACCTTATCCCCATAAAAAGTTGTATAAGGGGGCTTTACTGATAAGGCCTGCAACTCACTCACTCTCCTTGCTGATGTTATAGCTATCAGGAAGACTGTTTTTAAAACCAAATACCTTAAGGGGCAAGAATGCATAGGTTCAAAAGGGGACCCCATAAGGAAAGTCAGGACCAAGGACAAACCCCATTGCGGCATAACGAATGGCTTTGGAGGATATTTCTTTAGAAGACCTTTCAGGAATCTGATAACAATAGGGGATTTAAATAAAGATGGTTGGTCTGGAAGACATATGAAGGCTGACAAGGCCGATAAATAACCCTTAATGGTAGCCACTGCACAACCTTTCTGCGCTAGAGACAGAGCAAAAGACAAAACGTCCGATAGATGAGAATGCAAAGGATCAATCTGCCTCTCTCCACACCACGCAACAAATTTAGACCATCTATTAGCGTAGATAGATTTAGTGGAGTGTCGCCTGGCCGCTAATATAACATCCACTACCTCAGGCGGGAGAGAGAAGGAACTCAGGTTGCCCCGTTCAATCTCCAGGCATGTAGGTGCAGACTCTGGAGGTTGGGGTGTAGAACCTGCCCCTGCGACTGCAAGAGGAGGTCTGCCCTGAAAGGGAGACGGAGCGGAGGGCACATTGAGAGTTGGAGAAGGTCGGAGTACCATACCCTCCTTGGCCAATCCGGAGCTATTAGGATGACTAGAGCCCGGTCCTGGCGAATCTTCCTCAATACTCGAGGAATCAAGGGTATGGGAGGAAACGCGTAAAGCAACTGGCCGCACCAGGTTATTTGAAACGCGTCCCCCAACGCTCCCTGCATCGGATACTGGAGGCTGCAGAACAACGGACAATGCGCGTTCTCTCGAGTGGTAAACAGATCTACCCGAGGAAACCCCCACCTCTGGAAGATTAAACGGACTTGATCTGGATGGAGACGCCACTCGTGGTCTGCCGAGAAATGGCGACTGAGACTGTCCGCACGCACGTTCAAGACTCCGGCCAGATGGTTTGCTATCAAGCAAATCTGATGGTCCTTTGCCCAGGACCATAGTCGAAGAGCTTCTCTGCAGAGAAGGTACGACCCCACTCCTCCCTGCTTGTTTATGTACCACATCGTGGTAGTATTGTCCGTTAGGACCTGTACCGACTGACCACGAAGGGAAGGGAGGAAGGCCTTGAGAGCCAGACGTACAGCCCGTAACTCTAACAGATTGATGTGAAACATCTGTTCCTCTGGAGACCAAAGACCTTTGATCTCCAGATCCCCCAGATGAGCTCCCCACCCTAGAGTGGAAGCATCCGTTATGACTGTGGCCACTGGTGGCGACTGCTGGAACGGCTTTCCTTGTGAAAGATTGTTGCTTGCAATCCACCACTTCAAATCCACAGCAGCATCTCTGGAGATCTTGACAGTACCCTCTAGATCCCCTTTGTGTTGAGACCACTGCCTTCGGAGGCACCACTGAAGAGCCCTCATGTGCCAGCGAGCATGCGTGACCAACAGAATGCAGGAGGCAAAAAGACCGAGCAGACGAAGGACCTTGAGGACTGGAACTACCGCTCCATTTTGAAACATTGGAACCAAATCCTGAATATCTTGAATCCGCTGAGGCGGAGGAAAGGCCCGACCCAATGTTGTATCCAGTACTGCCCCTATGAACAGGAGGCGCTGAGAGGGCTCTAGGTGAGATTTGGGCTCGTTCACCGAAAAACCCAGGTCGAACAACAACTGGGTTGTTGACTGCAGATGATGCGACACAAGCTCCGGGGACTTGGCTTTGATCAACCAGTCGTCCAAGTAAGGGAATACTGCTATCCCCTTCCTTCTGAGTTCTGCCGCAACCACCGACATCACCTTCGTGAAGACTCGAGGTGCTGAAGTAAGACCAAACGGAAGGACCGCAAACTGATAGTGTTGCGATCCCACCACAAACCGGAGATACTTCCTGTGTGACTTGAGTATCGGGATATGAAAGTAAGCATCCTGCAAGTCGACAGACACCATCCAGTCTTCCTTGTTCAACGCCAAAAGCACCTGTGCTAGGGTCAGCATCTTGAATTTTTCCTGCTTGAGGAACCAATTCAAGATCCTCAGGTCCAGAATTGGTCTCAAACGACCATCCTTCTTGGGAATCAGGAAATACCTTGAGTAACATCCTCGACCCCTTTCCTGCTCTGGGACCAACTCCACCGCGCCCTTGGAAAGGAGGGCTTGTACCTCCTGTTCTAGCAACAGGAGGTGTTCTTCTGAACAATAAGAAGGGCGGGGCGGGATGAGGGGCGGGAACTCCCGAAAGGGAAGGGTGTAGCCTTTTCCCACAATACTGAGAACCCAAGTGTCCGTTGTAACAGTCTTCCATTTGGTGAGAAAATGCTGTAATCTTCCCCCTACAGGAGAGGAGTGAGTGGGAAATGGTGGAAGCCTAAGGCTGCTTCCCCTGCTGCACCCCGCCAGAGGATGAGGAAGAGGCAGAGTGCTGCTGAGAGGCTCCTCTGGTGCGGACCCTACCTCTCCCCCTGAAAGATCTATAGGGATGGGAAGAGGCAGGTTGCTGATATCTTCCCCGAAAGGAAGAGGAGGAAGAGCCACGCCCAAATCCACGAAACCTCCTGAAAAATCTGGAAGAGGCCGTGGAAGAAGGAGTTTGGAGCCCTAACGACTTAGCCGTGGCCCTGCTTTCCTTAAAACGTTCCAAGGCCGAATCAGCCTTGGCTCCAAACAGTTTGTCCCCATCAAACGGGAGATCCAACAATGTGGACTGTACATCTGCAGAAAAGCCCGAGTTACGGAGCCAGGCCTGTCTCCTTGCCACCACAGTTGTGCCCATTGCTCTGGCTACCGAGTCGGTGGTATCCAGTCCTGTCTGGATAATCTGGGTCGCAGCATCCTGGGCATTTGAGACAAGATCCAAAAGACCCTGGGGAAGCTCTGTAAACGATGAGGAAATGTCATCCATCAGAGCATGAATATACCTCCCCAGGATACAGGTTGCATTGGTGGCTTTTAACGCCAGACTGCAGGACGAAAAAATCTTCTTCGACTGCGCCTCTAGCTTCTTTGAATCTCTGTCCCCAGGCACCGTCGGGAAAGAACCAGGCGCTGACTTGGATGAACAGGAGGCCTGCACCACCAAGCTCTCCGGCGTAGGGTGCCTAGATAGAAACCCAGGGTCAGTCGGAGCCGCCCGATACCTCCTGGCCACGGCTCTGTGAACTGCTGGGGAAGATACCGGCCTCTTTCACACCTCTAACACCGGATCCAGCAGAGCGTCATTAAATGGCAACAGAGGCTCCGCCGCAGCTGAGGCCGGATGTAGCACCTCTGTTAAAAGGTTTTGTTTAGCCTCCACCACCGGCAAAGGCAGGTCCAAAAAACTAGCTGCCTTCCGTACCACTGCATGAAAGGAAGCAGCCTCCTCAGTATATTCCCCCGGGGACGAAAGATCCCACTCAGGGGAAGTGTCCAGCCCACTGGCCGACTCCAGTCCACGCAGCCCATCACCCGAGTCCTCTAGCTCTCCTTCCTACAGGGCTCGTTGGTACTCCTGCTCTTCTAATACACGGAGAGCACGTCTCCTGGAATGAAGTTGTTGTTCAATACGCGGAGTCGACAATGCCTCCGCCGAAGTCGAAGATCGGCGCCGATCTTCAGAAGCCACCGACGCCGCGTCCGGCGCCACAGGTAACTTCGGCGCCGACAAAAGAGCAGCTGAAGCAGATGGACCCACCGGAGTCACAGGCCGAAATCCCGACGTCGACGGGATGGAAATCCCCGGGGCCAATCCTTCTGAAGCCACCGGAGCGGCCACCGGCGCCGACACTGGCGCCGAGCCCACGTTCCCAAAAGGGAGAAAGGGCATAAAGGGTGCCGGCCGAAGAGGCGCAGGATCACCCAAAGAAAAGGCCAAAGGCCCAGCCGGAGCACCCCCTGGAGCCATCTGTTGGAAGATGGCATACATTGCATTCAAGAATGCGGAACTATCGGCTCCAGGGGTGGGAAAAGCCGGATACTGAGGTGCCTGTCTCGGAGGTGACCCCGACGCCGGCCTCGACGTCTGCGCCAGAGAAAACACCTGAGGCTCCAATACCTCAATCACCGACGCCTGTCCAGGTGAAGTTGGAGACGCCGGAGAGGGCAACGGCGTCGAAGGATGCGGCGTAACCGTGGGACTGATCTCCCATGTCCTTCGGCGCCGATCCGAAGACCTGGAACGAGTCTCCTTCGAATGACGCCGAGATTCTCTACGGCGCCGGGAGTCTCGATGACGCCGATGTCTTGGAGAAGAAGACTTCTTGTGATGCTTCTCCTTCGATTTAGCCATAAACAGCTTCGCCTCACGTTCCTTGAGGGCCTTTGGATTCATGTGCTGGCATGAATCACAAGTCGAGACGTCGTGGTCGGAGCTCAAACACCAAAGGCAATCGGAATGAGGATCCGTCACCGACATCTTGCCTCCACACTCACGACAAGGCTTAAATCCAGACTTTCTCTGCGACATTATTACCACAGCGAAAGACTACGCAGCAAAAATACACTGTAACCAAAAAAGTAACAGTTGCTCCCTCGAAGATAACCGTTTCGAATGCACGGAAAAAAGGGAACTGACGTCCGCACGTCGTCGAGGACCTCTTATTGCCTGTATGACGTCAGACGGCGTCGCGTGGGCTAGAGTGACGTCCTCGTCGACGTGCAGAGACTAGTAAGAAGATTTCCGCCGAATGCTGGCGCCATGGGAGTATTCATTAGGTGAGGAATCCACAGGTAGTTGTATCCATCAGAAGTTCCGAAATTACCACTGTCAGGGCATACCATAAGAGTGGTAGGAGTAGCAAACCAGTCCCTGACAAATCCGATTACTGACCTGGTACAAGTTGAGATTGGCAACTTCCAGGGACTGCATAAGTTTGTAGTCTGCTATTCGAGTCCCGTGTCCCTACTGGGAAGAGACTTGCTGTGCAAGATGAAATATTCGATTACCTGCTCTAATGAAGGGATTGAAGTGCAAACCAACAGTGATGATGAGGGAGATGATGGGCAGTTTTCAGAACCAGAAAAAGAGACCGCAAATGAAGACTACCCTCTGATAACCTTGTTCCCAATGCTTACAGTAACAGACTTGCCAGCTGAGCTGCAGGGGACAGTGACAGAGAAAGTGTGGGACCTGACAGGAAAGGAAGTGGGACTGATAAAGGGAGTAGAACCGGTCAAAGTACAAGTGAAGCCAAATGCAGTGTTCCCCCAGGTGCTGCAGTACCACATGGCACAAGATGTTCTTATTCAGGTGTCACAGATAATTGCGGACTTTGTAAAGCAAGGTGTCCTAAAAGAGGCATTGAGCAGCCCATGTAATTCGCCAATAATGGGTCTTAAAAAGCCTTGTGGGAAGGTTCGAATTGTACAAGATTTGAGAAAAGTAAACAAGATTGTGGTAAAGTGCTGCCCCATAGTGCCAAATCCAGCAGTGATTATGTTCCAGGTTCCAAGTGATGAAGAATGGTTCACAGTTGTAGACCTGTCACAAGCATTCTTTTCGGTAACCTCTTCATGAGGACAGCCAATTTTTATTCATTTTCAAATTCCTGGACAAGGTGTACAGTTGGTGCAGAATTCCTCAAGGGTTTTCAGAGTCACCTTCCATCTTCAATCAGATATTGAAGAAGGACTTGGAGTCGCTAGAACTGCCTTTCAGTTTGACTCTGGTGCAGTACATTGATGATTTGTTGATCGCGTCCAGAACAAAAGATGACTGTAGGTATGACACAATTGCCTTACTGAACCATTTGGGAAAGAATGGGCATAAAGTGTCCCCAAAGAAGCTGCAGTACTGTCAGAAAGAAGTAAAATATTTAGGGCATTTGATTGAGAAAGGGTCCAGGAGAATATCAAAAGAGAGGGTGACGGCCATATTGCAATGAACCCCCCGACAACAAAGAGAGATGTTAGAATGTTTTTGGGAATGGTGGGTTACTGTTGTCAGTGGATTCCCAACTTTTCGATTATCTCTAAACCATTGATAAAGCTGACAGGCAAGGAAACTAAGGATGAACCGTATGCCATAACTCTATCTGAGGAAGAGCTTGAGTCATTCAAAGAATTGAAAGAGTGCATGTGTAGGGCACCAGCCTTAAGTATGCCTGATTATACTAATCCTTTTCTACTGTTTTGTCATTAACGTGATGCTTGTTCTCTGTCTGTCTTAACACAGGTCCCTGGAGGTGCAAACCACCTTGTAGCATATTTTTCAGCTACTCTGGACCCAGTCGCAGCAGCCTTACCGGGTTGTTTGCGCGCAGTTGCAGCAGTTGGTCAGAGCCTCACACAATGTGAAGGCATAGTGATGGGACATCCCCTAACAGTAATGGTTCCGCATTCAGTTGAAATTTTGTTGACCGGAACTAAAACTCAGTACATGACAAATGCCCGACTTACCTGATATGAGACAATTATTTTGGGGTCACGTAATGTCTCCTTAAAGCGATGTACTGTATTGAACCCGGCAACTCTACTTCCTGTTGAAAACACTGAGATTAATAACACGGAGGAAGTGGAGCATGACTGTCTTGAGGTAACAGAACTATGTACCAAACCCAGACCTGACTTCAAAGATACGCAGTAAAAGGGAAAATGACTGCATTATGTTTGTGGATGGATCATGTTTGAGAGACTCTGTTGGAATTCTGAGAGCCGGATATACTCTGTGTACAATCACTGGTATTTTAGAAGCCTCCTGGCTCGAAAGAGTGTATTCCGCACAAGTGGCTGAATTAATTGCCCTTACTAAGGCATGCCACGCAGCTGAAAATCTGAAAGTTACTATCTATACTGACAGCCGATACGGATTTGTAATTGTACATGAATTTGGCCAATTATGGTCACAGAGGGGTTTCATGACCTCTTCTGGTTCACCAGTGAAAATGGCGAACAGATTAAGGATTTGTTGCATGCGATTCAGTTACCTCTTGAAATTGCTGTGTTGAAATGCAATGCTCATGTTAAGTCACAAGACTTTGTGTCAATGGGAAACGGCTATGCAGATCAAGTCGCAAGGTTTTGCGCATTGAACTGTATATCGTTCAAGGATCAGTGGGAATTGTTACCGCAAACAGAAAATGAAATGTGCTTAAACTTTGCATTAAGAGTTGTTGACACATTAGATGAATTGAAATCACTGCAGGGTCATGCTAGCAGGGAAGAAAAACGCTCCTGGCAGAGAAAGCAATGTGTACATAGAGCTGACGACTTGTGGGTCTCAGAGGAGGGGAAATTGGTTTTACCAAACAGTCTTTTGTCACAATTTACAAGGTTGTACCATGGACAGGCACATCTTGGGAGAGACGCAATGATCAGATTGTTCAAAATTGACAGTTTAATCTGAAATTCAGACAAGCCGCAGAGGTTACCTGTCACAGGTGCATCATCTGTCAACAGATGAATGCAGGAAAAGGAACTGTAGTGACTTTGAGCCACAAAGGGAGAGCTGGAGGTCCATTTAGCAAGATGCAAATGGATTTCATTGAAATGCCTGTGTGCGGAGGCTTGAAGTACGTGTTGGTAATTGTGTGTGTTTTCAGTCACTGGATTGAAGCCTACCCTACACGTAGGAATGACAGCCTCACAGTAGCAAAGCTGTTGCTTAGAGAGCTAATACCAAGGTTCAGTTTTCCGGTCTCTTTAGAATCAGATAGGGGCAGGCACTTCGACAATGAGGTGATAAAGCTCTTGTGTGCCACATTAGACATTGAACAGAAGCCTCATTGTAGCTATCGCCCGAAGCATCAGGACTAGTGGAACAGATGAATGGTACCTTGAAATCGAGAATGGCAAAAATGTGCGCAGCTACCAACATGAAATGGCCTGATGCATTGCCCTTAGTATTGATGTCAATGAGAAACACACCCGACAAGAAGACAGGATTATCTCCCCGTGAGATAATCATGGGCAGAGCTATGAGGTTGTCCGCAGTACCTGCAAATTCTCTTGTGAATATCACAGATGATATGGTGTTGGACTACTACGAGGGTTTGGCTGATGTGGTCTGCTCTTTTTCCCACCAGGTGGAGGCCAATACGTTGCCACCAATCAGTGATCCAGGTCACACTACGAAAGCCGGTGACTGGGTGGTTGTCAAGAAGCATGTAAGGAAGTCGTGTTTGGAGCCGCGCTGGAAGGGGCCATATCAAGTAATACTGACAACAACCACTGCTGTGAAGTGTGCAGGAGTTCCAAACTGGATACATGCCAGTCACACAAAGAAGGTAACATGTCCAACTGATGAGGAACTTGAAGTGCCCGAAACAACAGCTCCAGAGAGGGAAGTCTCAGGTCCGGAGAGTATTCAAAGGGAAACTGAGACTGTAGGAGAGCTCACTGAGGACGGCCTAGTCCCTCAAACAGTAAATGAGATTGAGAGAGGTGATGGTGAGCCTATCTCAGTAGAGGCAGCAGGAGAACCGCAACAAGGAGAGGTTCTCCCAGAAATAGACGGATACGGGTTAGAGCTTGAACCCGTTACAGACCTAGAAGACGAGGGAGATAGAGTAGAAGGAGATCAAAACACAGACATACCTCCTGAGCCTATTGCAGGTCCGTAAAGAGAAAACACCATAGTGCAAGAGGAGGGTGCTGTTCAGCATTCTGAAAGGCCAAGCAGGAAGAAAACGCATAAAGGTGATAACTGGCCAGAGAAACAAGCTGCAAGGAAAGAGGTCGTCCCAGGTGAAACAATAAAAGAAGAAATTGACACAACCAGAAAAGAGGATCTTAGTGAAGGAGAGTTGCGAAGTGAACGCAGATTGAAAAGAAAGAGAATCGCAAACAGAAGGTACGCAGGTCCTGAATGTGCGTATGCAACGACATCTGAAATGCAACAAGAATTCTTAGCATTTTGCTTTGATCGAGAAGTACCCGGCCAATACTACGGTACCTGAATTCAAACAAGAAAAGACTGTGTTAAAAATTGAAATTGAAATCGAAATCTGAAAGCTGAGAAAAGAGACTTATAAATTACCAGATGTGACATATAAAACCTGAATTGACTCTGAAAAACCGATTATGACAAGTTGCTAACCTGATTTGACAAAAGGGTCCTGGGGTGAGTGAAACGCTGTAAATACACGCAGAAAGAGAGAAAAAGAGACTTTTGATTAAGAAAAAAAAAAAAAAGAGCTTTTACTCGTCCTCAAGTTGATTGTTTGTTTCAAATTATTTTACTATCTGATGCTTTACAGATCATGACTTACACTAGAGGTAGTAACAAAAAGAGTAAAGTCTGCGGTTGGTTAAGTGTTATATTGGGTATTGTGTGTGCAATAATAATTGTGGGTGTGATTGTGGGAATGCCATGGTTGGATAAGAAAGTGACTAACAATGCTTCGAAACCTGAAACTACAACACTAACACCATGGGAGAAGTTGGAGCAAGATAATAAATATTTGCATGAGGGAACTAATTCAAAAGGGGAACTCTCTACTAACGTCTTCTATCGCTTGCTAAATGAGTATGTTGACACTATGGATGCGAGAAACTGTTATGTGTGCACAAAGATTCCTTCATCAGTACAAGAAGGGGTCACCTACCATAGTCTTCCATTAACTTACGAGATAAGCTGAAGTTTGCTACTAACAAGATTCTATGACCAGGAACATGTGCAATATTTTTATTCAAATCTGGATGTAGTGTTTTCTTTTGTACCTGTGATTGAGTTTTGGAATAAGTTAGCTAAAGAACACAGTATAAAATTAGTTAGAGGTTTCTTTGAGCCGACACTAACATTTGACACAGCTTATGCACACCGCAACAATCTGACCTGCTTATTAACACCTGTAGAGAAAAGTTTCTTAGATCACACTGATGATAGATGCAAAGCACTGAAAGAAAGATTAGAAAAAGGGCTAGAGAAACGCACATATGCAAATGATTATGCTTACACCGCAATTAAAACACAGGGAAAATTAGCTATAGATGCACTGCATGTAGGCAGGCTTTGTATATATAGGCCGAAATCTGATCATGACACTTTATTTGTGGGAACGAGTGAATGCAGACATGTGTTTTTGTTTCAGAGTAAATGGACATTCATGTTAAATGGACAGGATCCAACGATCCCTGGGATCTATTATATCTGTGGACTCAATGCTTATTACCGTCTCCCGAAGGGATGGTATGGGACATGTTATTTGGGGATAGTTTTCCCAAACATTTTCCAGATTGATGACTTGAAGCAAATACCTAAAATGTCTGAATTACAACATGGTAGACAAAAATGAGAGACAGCGGCTGCTGTCGTTGGTGACATATTTGGAGCCATAATTCCTTCAATAGGGGTTATTTTAAACTCCATAAAGATTCAGAAGTTGTCTACTATTGTGGATAACATGCTGACAAGCTTCACAGGGGCTATACTCCTGATGGATACTGAACTTGCTGCGGAAAGAGCTATGATTCTTCAAAATTGGCTTTCTTTTAGCAAAGAGCGGCGGAGTCTGTAAGATGCTTAACGAGCGTCATTGTTGCTCGTTTATTCCGGATAATAGTAGAAAGATTATGCTTACTAACCTAACAAGAGATAGTGCAGACATGAAAGATTTGAAGGAACCTGGAGTTTGGGAGAAAGTTGGAAAAGGAATTACCAGAGTAGGGAGCTGGTTTACCAATATTTGGAATGGGGTGCTTGCAAAAATATCAGGGGGTCTATTAATTGTCCTGGCTTGTTTATTAGGTCTATGGGGAGCATGCAAAATCAATGAGAAAATTAAAAGAAATTGGACCAAAAGGAATAGAAGGAACGAGGAAAGTGAAAGGGAGAAAATGTTTAATGAAATTTGGGAAAGTTCACACAAAGGACAAGGTGTTGAAATGCGCATTATGCGCAAAGTGAAAAATTAAAAGTGAAAGGTCGAAAAGAGAAAGGTTTGTGTGATGACGAACGTCATCAGAGGAGGGACTGAGAGAGCGTAGCTTATAAAATTTATATTTACGTGAAATGTTTATGAACTAATGTGTGATAATGCTACATTCTCCTATTCTCTTTTCATCTTTTACCTCGATGTCTGTGGTAATTCTAGAGCTTACCTCGAGATGAGTACTGCGAACAGATCAAGATCAGTCTGAGCTCACCTGCCTTCTTTAGTGGTTCTAGGTGACCTTTGCCCGGTCACAAATCCCCATTGTGGCTACAATACATTTGGATTCTACATTATCACCTTGTGATGGCACTTTCTGTGTCTATCATGGTGACCATGTCTAATGGAAAGTCAGAGTTTGATTTCAGAGAGGAAGTTACCATATCCAAGGAAGGCATCAGGCCTAACTTTGACTGGGGTAGGTAGTGACTTCTTCGAGCCTTGAAATTGGAATGAATAAACTTTAAAACATTTGACAAGAATTCACATGTGACTGTAGAACAGCATCAAACCAATAAACTATTGTTGCATGTAATGCCTTGTGGCATAAACATATTCAGATTTACATGCTGGCATTGATTATATAGATATATTATACCGCTGTGGAGGAGGATTTGAAGAAAAAGTATGCCAAACAAAAAGTTTTAAAATTGACTATCTACATAAGTGTCATAGGGTTCATAGGGTTCCCATGGAGATACTATCTTGTGGGGGGGGGGAGAGTGATCTTAACTACTCAACACACTCATGCCAATCACTGTGCTAGAGGATTATATTGTATATTATGTCTTTCTTTTAGTACATTATGGGGGTTATTCTAACTTTGGAGGAGTGTTAATCCGTCCCAAAAGTGACGGTAAAGTGACGGATATACCACCAGCCGTATTACGAGTTCCATAGGATATAATGGACTCGTAATATGGCTGGTGGTAAATCCGTCACTTTTCCGTCACTTTTGGGACGGATTAACACCTCCTCCAAAGTTAGAATAACCCCCGATATCTTAAACTTATTAGTCTGATAGTTCCATAGTCCTTTTTAGATGGTTCTTTTGATTCCCTGTTCTCTCTCTTCCAGGATCTTCTCGGACCTCCTGTATCTCATCACCGGACATTGATAAGAGAAGAGACAAAAGGCACGTATCAAGGAAGTGGTATTTTCTCTAATTATGCATGACATTTAATGGGGGAAAAGGAGAGGGGGAAAAGAGGTTACGATCGTGGAACTGGGAAAAATGGGAAAGGACACACCCTTGTGAGCCCTTGTGTCTTTCTTTCCTCTTTTAACTGTGGAGGCCAATGTTTTCCCAAAAATCAGCACCCTCGTGTGAAGTCTCCGGGAGTTATTGTTTCCTCCAAGGGGTGTGCTGTGATGGTTAGCTATGTTAATTGTTCCCCTATTTTCCCTCTCCTCCCCACTTCCCTCCCTGGTACCGGGCAATAAAATTAATCCGACCGCGCAAGCGGTCCTGTACCTAAGAGAGCCACAGGACGTGGCAGGTCTCTGCGCCTAGTCTGGCTTATGTTTCAGGCTGCCCTGGTCCTGCTCTTTTGCTGTGCGGTGTCATCCCTGCAGCATGGACTCCACTCTCTGTTGCACGTCCTCCTCCGCCCCCTCCTCTCCTTACGGATTTCCTATCTCCATCAAGGCTGTTCTGCTATGCGTGCCGACATAACCAGGCCCTCAGTCCGCCTGGGGCACTGTACCAGACGTTTGGGGGTGCTACTTCTGTTCCCTGTAAGTCAGTGGCGATCCCATGTGACAATAAGCTTCCATTTGTGGTTGTTTATCTACGTAGTAATGGTTTGCAAAAGTCTGTTTTGAAGACCATATGTCTCCTGTAGAGATTGTGTTTAGTGAAACTCCCCATAAACACCAGGGTTACAAGATGGATAAACTCTGTTTTACAAGGTAATGTTTTGCTTGCTAAAGAATAGCATAAATTGATGGTTTGAACAATCTACCTTGCTATGTCTCTAAACCAAAAGGAAAATAGAACTTGCTGTCTGCAACAGACATTCGGGGAAGATAAAGAAGGGGGAAAGCAGGGAAAGTAGAAAGAGAGCTGTAAACATTGAACTCTGTTTCAGAACCTCAAGGGTGGTACCTCAAGGACAGTCAAGTACAATTGTTGAAGCAATTTGCAGAGTTAACATAACTGTATGACATGAACGTATGAGTAAGTGTATTACAATAGGTAGGAATTACGATCAGTGTGAGGGGGCCAGTGTTTTGCCCAGGAAAAGCAATATGATTGTCAAGTATTTCCCAAAAATAGAAAACATTGCCACCAATTTATCAGTGCTGGGATCCAAAACAATTGCATATACAGACATAGTCACATAGATATTCATTCTTAGACAAACAATATCACTTTTACATATGCCCACAGTCAAACCTGCACGCATAGATGCGTGTTCTCATCTGAAGGTACATAAACACAGTGCTCATGATTTTTTTTTTTTGTACCTTACCCTCTGGCACCACCTGTACTGGTCAGCAAAGGCTCCTTCTCAAGGCTCTGTTTCTCGGCCTCCCATGCTTTGCACAGCTCACTCTCTGACTACCCATAAAGTAGGATGCCTGAAGTCACAGGTACAGTGTGAGTGACAGCATAAGGCCTCATAGGGATCTGCACTGACAATCCCACTGTGGAATGCCAAGCCTTGCTAATAGGAAACTCTATTATAGAGCTGTGGAGCATGTTTGCAGATCATCCTCTTCACAATTCTGTTATTCACGGGCAATGCTCTAAAGCAGTGGTTCCCAACTGTGGTCTAGGGACTCCTAAAGATCTGTGAAGCCTCCTCAGGGGGTCCGCAACTGCTTACAAAATTAAATAATATTAACAAATTAACAGAAGGGTATATAAATAAAGTGGCTAAAAGTGCAATTGAAAATCTTAAAAAGTACTGTAAATGGCAAGGGATTCGAAATTGAAGGCTAAAATTAAATGAATATCCTCAGACTGATTTGTGGGAGCAGTACAGGTGCATTAAACCGAATATAGTGTGGGCAATGTGTTATTTAGAAAAGTTCCAACCTTCCCATTAAAATTAAAAAAATTATTTTTGTATTTATTTTTATTTAGAATTGCTTGCCAGAACAATTCAAATCAGCAACAATGTTTAGGCTGGGGCCCATGCCGTCCAGGAATGACTCAGCGGGGTGTGTGTGTGTGTGTGGGGGGGGGGGTGGGCCTGGGGTGCCAGATTCCAATATGATTCCGGAGGGGTCCCCTAGTTTCAATAATGATAAAGTGGGGGTCCACAGAAGTAAAAAGGTTAAGAACCACTGTCCTAAAACACTTATGAGTGATTGGCCACTGCTGTGATCCCTTCTCTACAACTGGCATGTCCCCCTTTAAGTCTCCTTAATTTCCTACTCATTTCTCCAGTCAATTATCTAATCCATGCTTTCTGACACTTTAGCCTCTAGGCATCTATGACAGTAACTTCACAGACCTCTCTTTGCAATTCAGACACCTCAACACCACCTACCCCATTCACACATTAAGGGGCATATTTATATTCTGTTTGCACCAAATTAGCGTCATTGTTTTTACTCTAATTCGGTGCAAAACTAACTCCATATTTATACTTTGGTGCTAGATCCGTCTAGCGCCAAATTTATGGAGTTAAAGCCATTTTTTGGAAGTGGAAACCTACCTTGCCTTAATGAGATGCAGGGTAGGCGGTCCCATCCAAAAAATTACTCTATGGCCTTAACCCCATATTTATACTCCCATGCAAAAATGGTGCACAGGAGGGAGGAGGGGTCAAAAAATGGTGCAAAGCTTGCTTTGCCCCATTTTTTAATGCCTGGGTTAGGGCAGGCGTTAGGGGACCTGTGGTCCTATTTCCATGGTGGAACGCCATGCAATTAGCCCACAGGTGCCCTCCCCAGGGACACCCACACCAGAGGGACAGCGGAGGATGGGGGTCACCATCCCAGGTAAGTACAAGTAAGTATTTTATTTTATTTTTTAAAGTGCCATTGGGGACCCTGAAATGGACCCCCCTACGTGGTACTGGGTGCATCGGCCATGCCCAGGGGACCCTGGTCCTCTGTGCCAGCCATTGGGGTGGTGGGCATGACTTCTGTCTCTTCTAAGACAGGAGTCATGTGGTATGGATGGTTTTGCATCAGAAAATGACTAGGCAGGTTAGAGTCATTTTTTTCACTCTAACCAGCCTAACGTAATTTTTGGTGTAAAAACCCCTTCTTCCATACTGCGAGCCCAACCCGACTAAAGTAATTTTTTTTGCCGCTAGCCTACCCTTTGCACCGGCTTGCACCATTCCATAAATATGGTGCCCGGCTGGTGAACAGAAATGGTGCAAGCCGTGCTAAACTTTTTGGTGCAAAATTGAGTTGGTACAATTTTGCACCAAAAAGTATAAATCAGGGCCTTAGTATCAACCACTCCCTTCACCTTTATCTGAAATATACAGATTAGAAAAACTCTTGAATTCTTTGAAGGGATACTCAGCATTTCATCCTAAAGGGGTCCATAAATTGAGAACCACAGAATATTGAAGGCAGCAAGTAGCATGTTTAAAACAATTGATATTGAAGTACTTCGCCAAAAAAAACAACCACCAGTCTCATGCTGTACATGCCTGTTACCTAGTATAAATTTCCAGCACATTAGATGCAATACTTTTGTTGCTTTTGTAAAAGTGAAATTGTTCCACCCATTGCATCGAGAAAACGTCTGGGGCGCGGTGGTGCAATGTGGAGGCACTGCCCTGCTGGCATCTTCCTACGCAAAATCTGCACAAACGTTGTCATGCTTGTCCTAGAAACGGCCATGCTGTCACTGAAATCATGCCGCTGCAGAAAATGCACGACTAACATTATGCTTCTCTGATAAATCAGTCTACCAGCGTATTTACGGCATGCTTCAAAAGGCATAGGCTAATTAATACAAAAAGATGCTCTATAACGCATTCAAAAACACGCGTTTACTTTTATGTTGAAAAAAATCCAAATTACATTTTCAAAAATAAAAAAGCATGGGAAAATAGTGTTCTACTCTTTTTTGGCAGGGAAACAGTCCCGGATGGGTTCTGGCATGTAACCCACGGAGAACGGGTCTCATGTCACTGCTATAGCAGCATCAGTAACTCTTCTGAAGCACAAAACACTGAAAACACAAGCCGCAGCAGTGTCACCACATAAATAAACATGTTTTGATCAACTTTCGAAAATGACGATATGCAAACTACAGGGTTAGGTTTATATTTTTTTCTCTTGACCTTTTTCCCAAACTATCACCGCATCTACGGTCATCATAGTTATTTCGTTACCTTTTTTACATAGCCCATGCTCATCAAAATAAATAACGGCACTGTGTTAAAGCCAGTCACGGTGGAACTCCACAACCGCAAACTCATTAACGCTAATGAGATAGAGTGTCATTTTACAAAAAAAACCTTCTAGACTGTTGCCTTTAGGTATATATTTGCTATGCTGGGAGGCAGAGTGATAGCTAATTGGGGCTCCGTAACTGAACAGTCATGGTGGATTCCCTTTTAAGACAAATAACAGGAGCCATCTTACTATCAATGAATATCAGAAAACAGTATTGGATGTTCCATTTGTCAACGAGAAGGGTCACACCCTACCTCTGTTCAATGTGGAAATACTCTACACGGAAGAATGACTGGAATAAGAGGACAGAGATGGATGTGAGGTAGTCACAGAATGACAGAAGTAGAGTTCCATGGTTGCGAACAAGTGGTGAGGTAGAGAAAGAGGCAGAAGGAGAAATGAGATACAGAACATTTTAGGTAACCAGGGTAGTGAGGCGGAGAAAAAAGCTAGTGCAAGAGGTGTCAAGTTAGAGAGAGAGAGAGATGAGTTGTTGAAAGAAAGGAGTAGAGGTAATTACCGAGGTGGAGAGACTGTGAGGTA
Organism: Pleurodeles waltl; assembly: GCF_031143425.1. Lineage (NCBI taxonomy): Eukaryota > Metazoa > Chordata > Amphibia > Caudata > Salamandridae > Pleurodeles > Pleurodeles waltl. The sequence goes on along the minus strand of NC_090445.1, from coordinate 1,195,721,394 downwards.
GAGAAAGTGACGCAGTAAAAATGGAAAGGTGAGGTAGAGAGAAGTACAGAGAGGGGGAGAGAAGTACGTGAGGGGGATGTAGAGAGCATGAGTTGAAATAAGGCACAGAGAGAGATGAAAGAAAAAGATTAAGACAGAGAGAGAAGAAAGAGGTAATGAGAGGTAATGGTAGATTTTTAAAAAAGTTAGACAAAAAGAGTTATCATGAAAAGAGATAGGTTACATAGTGAGAGAAAGAAAGGGAGGGGCGTGGTAGAGAGAGATAAGGTATTATGTGACTTGTGAGGAAGTGAGAGAAATGAGATAGAGTGGCAGGCCCGGTTCTAGCGGGTGGGCCAGGCCAGCCAGGCCCACCCAAACATAACATTTGGCCCTCCCTGTAACAGCAAAAGAGGCCACAGAGAAAGCACCTGTTAAGTGCTTCCTTCATGTCAGCAAATGGGATTTTTGTTTCACTTTTGTTAACTTTAATTATCAGTCAGGTGTCAATAAGAAATCTCCAGAATACATTTTATAGTGCATTTTTTTAAAATAATAGCTGTACTTGTGTACTGATAGGGAGAACAATGCCACCTTTAGATGATTTTCCCTATTTTTCAACTGTCTGAAACAAAACTCTGGGCATGCCAGTAAAAAGAAAACAACCAGGTGGAGAGCTTAGCTCATGTCTGAGGCAAGTTGCAGTGGGGAGGTGAGTGATGGGAAAGAGGAGACAGGGGTTTACCTGCCAATGATGCAGAAGGTGCAGTGGCACCAGAGCCCACGTTGTAGGCTACCTCCATAATTGTCGAAAATTGGGCACACATTGGCCCACCCGAACGCATTCTTGGCCCATCCAGATATCAATTCCTGGAACCAGGCCTGTGGAATAGGATTAGGGAGAGGGTGGTGAGGCAGAGAGTGGGTGTGAGAAAGGAAAGAGAGAAACTGGCAGGGGCAGATCCTCCATAAGGGTGGAGGAGTGTCCCCCCTTACCGCTGCCAGCAGCAGAAGCTGCAACTCTTTCATCACAAAGGAATAATAAACTAGGTTTATTATTCCTTTGTGGTGAAAGGGGTGGGGCATAGGGGATGACAGCCTCAGAGGGGAGTGCACAGAGCACTCCCCTCAGCGCGAATGCATGTTTGCCTGGTCCTCTCGGGCCAGCCAGACACACATGCGCTGTAGGCTCTCTCCAGCCCAGTAACACAGTTGCCGGGCTGGAGAGAGCCTGCACTGGCTCCCAGTCTGCCTGGAAGCGCCCTGGCTGCTCTGAGCAGTATCAGGATTGGCGCAGGGCAGGCTGGATGCCTGTGCCTGCAGCACCAGCGACGAGGGACAGAGGAGCAGCGGCAACGGAGGAGGTAAGATTTTTCTTTATGATTTTTTTTTTTTACTATTAAATGTGCCGCTCCCTTCCCCACACGCCGCACCCGCCCCGCCCTGTTCTTTCAAATAGGAGCAAGCCACGACTGGAAACTGTTGCGGTATATAGCGATAGAGAGAGAGAAGTGGGGTAAAGAGCGAGATTAGAGTGAGAGAGGTGAAGTAAATGGAGAGAGGCAGTGAAGTGAAACAGAACGAGCAGTGTGGTGCAGAGAAAAGGGTGGTGCTCAAAGAGAGAGAGATGTGAGGCAGAGAGAGGGGGGAGCTAGGTGGAGATTGGGAGGTAACCACAGAGAATGACGAGGGTGGTGAAGCTGTGAAAGAGGGAGATAAATATGTGGCACAGAGAAATTTGTTTTGGGGAGAAATAAGTGAATTAGACAGGGGTGAGTAAAGGAGTTGAGAAATAAAGAGAGGGATAGGCAAACAGAAGTAAAGATAGCTAAGGAGAGAGAGAAACGAGATGTGAGATGAAGTAAGGGGAGCGACATGAGACAGAAAGATATATAGACATGTAGAGAGAAGGCCAGGAATTGGTAAAAGATGAAGCAGAGATATGTGAGGTACGACAGTATAGAAAAGTAAAGGGGGAGGTGAAGCAGAGATAGGCGGGGTAGATAGAGAACTGCGAAGTAGAAGTGAAGACAACATAGAGGGAGGTAGGTAGAACAGATGCGGTAGGGATAGGTAGAGAGAGACAGTCAGAAGTAGAGGTAGGTAGCGACATTAGAGAGGTTAAGCTAGGGAACTGAGAAAGGTATTAAACAGAAGAGAGCTCACTTTACCAGGGTCCCTTGCAATGCAGAGTCCCTGGTAATTGCCAGCTTTGCTCATGCCTTAAAATGACATGTCAGCTAATCTCATCTGACTCCATGCACAATTCCAGCTCCGATTTTCCTCAGCTTTTTAATTGTCCTTTATGTTATCCAGGCCTTCCTGCGACCCGCATTTATACTTATTTCCCACTATTCCTTTATAGATTCAGCCTGCCCTGCTCACACTTGGACAAAGGCTGCTGACTTCCCAGTTGCCTCTCTGCATTATCCCCTTTGCTAGCTTAACAAACATACCATGCACACTTTATTTCCTGTGAGCCTTTCTTCTGCGACCTGCCTACTGCGACAACACCTATTTTCATTGCTTCTTTACACACTATTCTGCTTCCATAAACAACTCTTCTAAATTCATTTCACAGACAGGGTGATTGGTATTTTCCAGTGCATCAGGGAATGATACTGCCTCTTGGAATTCCTTCTGAGCATCGCTGTCCCAGTCTGTCTCGTCACCAGCCACTCTCCCCATATCCGCCCCCTCTGCATGGGCCTGCCTTGGGGATGGGCAGACCACTTGGACTCCTATATGATTTTGCTGAAAAGGTTCTCACATTATCGAGGCAGCATAAAGTTCACACGTTGCATTCCCAGCCATCTGCTGAACACACTAATACTGTCCCTCTCATCATACTAATACTTTCAATGACGCCGCGGGCACATGCAGCCTTGTCCCGAGTCCTGTAGGTGCATGTGCGTGGCCTGGCCCTACACCAGCTCAGATTTCCACAAGGCCCACTGGGCACATGCTTTAGTCATGTACACGTGCACTGTAAATGACCTTTTTAGCACGATTTGTGGGAATAAAAAACAGAATTTGCAGACTCAAGTACATGTTATCAAACCCAGACCCAAGTCCACGAAGGCTGGGTCAAAAAGGTTTGGAGGGGGGAGCAGGAGTGTGAGTCCATCTGTGACTACCGCCACCCCCCAATTCACATTCTCACTGGAGTCAGGACACCATTATATGTACCTGGTATCCTGTAAGGGTTCAGGCAAAAAAAGATTGAAAAAAAAATCAGTTGCTGTCAACCAACTGGATTATCCGGATGTATGCACCCCCAAGAGTCCGAAGATTCTGCATCTGGGCGGTGTGAAGAAATGTCCCCCCCACAATCACTTATGTTTATTTTTCACATTTGCGTCTGATTGTGCCTGAGGGTTTTCTTCCAGGACCTTTCCACCTGCTTCTGGGTCTCTGCCTCTTTGCTTTCACTCTCCAATGCTCTCATGTTTACTCTTCAGAGCATATACCATGGTTGGCGGTATACCCTTTGTACCCTTGACGACATAAGTGCAGCAGACTTCTTTGACTTTTCCTAACGTCTCTTGCCATGAGGAGACAAGCGTCTAGAGCAGTAGTTCCCAACCTTTTGACTCCTAAGGACCCCCACTCAATCACTACTAGAAGCCGGGGACCCCCAAGCATTTTGTACGACTTAAATTTCAAACGTTGAAGCAGCAATTCACAAATAATACACAAACAAGTATACACTAAACAAATGTTTGAATTTCTAAAGATATAAATATTTTATATAAAAAAAATGCAAAAATGTGAACATTTTTAATAGTAAGTTTGTTGCTGCATCTCGGCAACTAACTTTTCAATGTTTTGTTTTATTTAGGAAAAGTGAATCATCAGTGCAGACTCTACATTTCCCAAGAGATTTCTGTTTTTATTTTTTAGGTACATAAGATCTGAGAAAGTTTTTTCACATAAATATGTGGTATGGAAAATAAGTAAAACCATAAGGGCCTCTCATCTCTTCATGGCCTCTTTCACATGTATTTAATTTGTTTTATACCCCCTCTCATACCTAGGGTGTCAGAGCACTTTACATGGGACTACAAGGTATAGGATTCACATGTCATCCATACTGATAGGCATTTTTAAGAGTGCTTGGTCTGGAGAAGTACAAACTCAGTATTCAGAACATAACACTGTGGTTAGCATTGACTTTAATGAAAATGTATTTGTACGCAAGCAAACCTTTCATTTTATCAGCATAGGGATAATGCAAGACTGGGACAAAACATAACTTTCTAATGTGTTCCTTGCAGTTTCCATGCTGTTCTTTGATGGCAGATCATAGCTCTCTGTGCTAGATTACAATTTTAACTTATGAACTGCAAAGTAACAACAGAATCTGGCAAAAGCAGTAACTCACTGTGCCATGCGCATAAAATACTGTTCTTTTCATGATACACGTTCATTGCATCAGGCATATTAACCATCTGCCCTACCTTAGATGATTCAAAACTGCAACTAAACAAAACTCCCATCTCTCTCCAGCAGGTACATTAACCACCAGAGTTATCTTGACACTTATTTTTGCCGGAAAGCTGCTGGATGTACAAGTACTTTGCAGTGCTTTTAAAACCACTACACAAATTAAGTAACGAATATCAAAACATGCACATTGTTTCTGTATTGAGGCCCCAGCTGGAGAAGTGCCTTCCTGCCGGCCCAGGCCTGCGGACACCCTGGGAATGTGTCAAGGACCCCTGGAGGTCCGTGGACCACAGGTTGGGAACCACTGGTCTAGGGGATTCCGGACTCACGCTAACCATGTCTTCTCTTCTCTATGGGTAGTGTGTGACTACAGGGACATGCCCCCCCCCTTGAAATGGATTAGTACTGACCCAAAGTGGGTGAGTGCAGGAGTAATTTTATTAGCGTACATTTGCTTTTGTCCAGACATTCCTGATACGATGTTATCTTCACGGCGTGTGCCTAAGAACAGCACGCCAACTTTCATTTCCACCAATACTATTTAAAAAAAAAAAAAGTTATGTTACGAGTGTAACTACACAAGTTTAACACCTGCCAGCATGCGAATGACAGGTTAACAGCAAAAAACACATATTTTGGGTTTTTTATGACCAGGATCACATGCATGTGTGTATGTATGACTAAATATGCTTGTGTGTGAAAGAAGTACTTCACATGTCGGTGCACCCTCAAAGGCTGCAAAGAATGCTATTTGCGCACGCTATGGAGGATCGTTTAAGAGCATGAAATCCATGTTGGAAGTCATGAGGGTGCACGCAAACTGTGGTCACAATTGATGTGTTGTGTTCTCCACATGGCCTCATTTTACATGGTCCCTCTTTGCTTTCTTTATTTTCCATTTATGAATACACCAGCGTTTGAGGAGATAACATTGAGCTGGTTATCTGTTTGTTTGTGTGTCTTTGTCTTTTTACAGGCAATTATTACTCTGCCAGCAAGTACTGACAAGTGAGTTTCTTTATGCTCTGCAAGATGTTAACACTGCCTGCTAGTTGCACAAAAAATATCCACTGTTGCAATAAATCTGGGGCAAACAAGTATCCTGCAAGCCCTGATAAAAGTCCAGGTCCTCGTGTACGCCAGTTTTAGGGCTGAAACACGTTGACAATGTATGTGAGGGTCTTCAGACCATAAGAAACCTAAATAACCCTCCTCTTGAATTTTTAACCATACCATCGAAGGCCGTATAATACAGAAAGGATAAGTTACTTACCTGTAAATCCTAGTTCTCTTCCAGGGGTATCCTCATCAAAGTCATAAACATTGAATATTCCCGCCCTTGTGCGGGGACCCTGGAGCATATATCAAATATACACATATCATACATGTGTAAAAAATAATCATGCAGGCTATCATGTTAAAAACAGGCTAAAAATGCTTTATTTCTATGAAGTTTTTTTGTATTTTTTATTTTTATTAAATACTACAATAGAGCATAAATATATACCCAAGCTCCTAAAACTAGGCTTAGTGAAGTGAGCAGTAGCAAACTCTAGAGAAAAAATAGAAAAAACTGCATTGAAAAACACAGAAGCATTCTTAGCCAATAGGCTGCATGCAGGTTAACACAGGAGAACCATAAAAACTTTGGCACCGTGCCTTTAAGACCCTGAGCACCTCCAGTATCCCACCATGCCTCAGGGGTGAAGGAAAGGTGACAGTTGGTTCACAGTTAGGTCAGTTCTTTTTACGGTGACAATTTGTATAACTGATTCAAAACACAGTCTGTCCTGCACTTCTAGGAGACGTGCGTCCGGGGAGGAGGGTGGGTTGTTTATGACTTTGATGAGGATACCCCTGGAAGAGAACTAGGATTTACAGGTAAGTAACTTATCCTTCTCTTCCAGGGGATCCTCATCAATAGTCATAAACATTGAATAGATTAGCAAGCCCATCCCTAAACCCAGTGGACTGTCCGATAGAAGTGCAGGAATAGATATGTCTTACGCAAATAGATTTCTTAGAGAGGCCTGCCCCACTTGGGCATCCGCTCTTGCATCTGAGTCTAAACAATAATGTCTTGTAAACGTATGGACAGACTTCCATGTAGCAGCTTTACAAATCTCAGATATCGGAACATTGTTAAGGAGAGCAGCAGTAGCCGCTTTACCCCTTGTGGAATGCGCTCTAGGCCGCGCTAGCAATTGTCTATTAGCTAGCTGGTAAGTATTAACAATGCAAGAAACTATCCATCTTGATATTGTTCGCTTAGAAGCTGCCTCTCCTGTCCTTAAATGACCATAGTTTACAAACAAGCGGTTAGAGTGTCTAATCGATTTTGTCTTGTCCAGATAAAATTTCAGCACTCTTTTTAAGTCTAATGAGTGCAATGCTTTCTCTGCCGGAGTCTCCGGATTGGGAAAGAACGTCGGTAAAGTTATGGTCTGATTAATATGGAATTCTGACACCACCTTCGGAAGGAAAGATGGGTGAGTTCGTAGAACCACTCTATTGTCATGAAAAACCGTGTACGGTTCTTTTGCAGACAAGGCCTGGATTTCACTGACCCTCCTCGCTGAAGTAATGGCCACTAGAAAAGCCGTCTTCCACGTAAGGTGTTGTAAAGAGGCCTTATGGATAGGCTCGAAAGGAGGGCCCATAAGTTTTGCCAGGACTATGTTCAGTTCCCATGGAGGAGAAGGCCTCCGAATTGGCGGAAAAACTTTCTTCAAACCTTCTAAGAAATCCTTGACTACAGGTTTTGTAAAGAAGGATTCCTGAGAAGGCGATTTGCGATAGGCAGTAATAGCAGACAAATGTACCTTAATAGATGATACCTGCAGACCGGACTTCGCTAGATGAAGCAAATAGGACAGTATGACATCCTCCTGCGCCCGTATGGGATTATGACCTTGCTGACAGCACCAGATGTAGAATCTCTTCCACTTAAAAGCGTAGGAACGCCACGTGGAAGGTCGTTTGGACTCTTTCAAGATGCTCATGCACTCCTGCAAGAGTCCTAGGTGCCCATACTGCAGGAATTCAGGAGCCATGCTGTTAAGCTCAGAGAGGGTAGGTTGGGATATAGAATCCTGCCCTCCATTCTGCTCAGAAGATCCGGTCTGCACGGCAGCCTCCTGTGAGGTTCTTCCGACAGGTTGAGGAGATCCGTGTACCAGAACTGTCGGGGCCATTGCGGCGCTATAAGAATCATTCTGGTCCTGGATCTGTAAAGTTTGCTGATCACTGCCGGAATGAGGGGAATCGGCGGAAAAGCGTAAAGAAATGTCCCTGACCAGTCGATCAACAGGGCATTCCCTCGAGATCCCGGACGGTAGAACCTGGATGCGAAGTCTGGGCATTTCTTGTTTACTTCGTCTGCGAAGAGGTCCAGTTGAGGCCGACCCCATTGCTCGAAGATGTATTCTGCGACTTCGCCGTGCAGGACCCAATCGTGAACGTCCTCCAGGTGTCTGCTTAGAAAGTCTGCTTCCACGTTCTGCTGACCTGGCAGGTGAACTGCTGTAATTGACATTCCTCTGGCCAGGAGCCAATGCCATATCGCTTGGGACTCTCGCGATAGGGGTAGGGACCTCGTTCCCCCCTGTTTGTTCAAGTAATACATCGTGGTTGTATTGTCCGTCTGTATCAAGAGAGTTTTCCCCTGAATTAGCGGTATGAAGGACTTGAGAGCGAGATGGACCGCTCTGAGTTCTAGCAGATTGATGTGGTACTGCTTTTCCTTGTCTGACCACAGACCCTGTGCTTGAAAAGGACCCAGATGAGCCCCCCATCCCTGAAGAGATGCATCCGTTACTAGGGTGTCGGATGGAAGCACCTGGTGAAACGGAGCACCCACTGACAGGTGAGGTCTGTGCATCCACCATCTCAATGACTGAAGTGCTACCTCCGGTAGCCGCACCGTGTCCTCCCCGCGACCTGTTCTCTGGCTCCAGTTGGTCTCCAATGCCTCTTGAAGGGGTCTCATGTGGAGTCTGGCATTTGGGACAATAAAAATGCACGATGCCATAGAGCCCAGTAGTGATGTCACCTGACGTGCCATAGGTGCGATGGCTCTCAACAGGTCCTGGCACTTCTTGTTTATTGAGGATAGTCGTTCCTCCGAAGGATACACTTTTTGTAGTTCTGTGCTTATGATAGCTCCTAGGTAGTGAAGATTCTGCGTTGGAGTCAAGGTTGACTTCTGGTAATTGACCTGAAGACCTAGAGCTTCGCAAACTCCTAGAACAATGTCCCGATGGCTTCTCGCCTGCTCCGGAGAAGAAGCCTTTAGTAGCCAGTCGTCTAGGTATGGATATATGTATATCCTTTGTCTTCGGAGATGTGCCGCCACCACTGCCATACATTTCGAGAAAACTCTTGGGGCAGATTTCAGGCCAAAGGGTAGAACCCTGAACTGGTAATGCTGTAACGCTACTCGGAAGCGCAGGAATTTTCGATGTTTTGGAGCTATTGGGATGTGAAAATACGCATCCTGCAGGTCGATGGAGCACATCCAGTCTCCCTGATGCAGTTGAGGGAAAATCTGGTGGAGCGCTAGCATTCTGAACTTCTGCTTCCTTATGTATTTGTTCAGCAGCCGTAGATCCATGATTGGCCTGAAAACGCCCTCTCGACCCTTCTTTGCCACTAGAAAGTAACGGGAGTAGACCCCCTGTCCTCTTCGTGCAGGTGGAACCTTTTCTATGGCATTCTTTCTTAGGAGGGCGAGAGCCTCCTTGCGTAGCAAGCTGAGATGAGATGGATTGTCTTTGGTTGGTGGCAAGTGTGGTGGAGACTGTTTGAAAAGAAGAGAATAGCCATGTTCGACAATACTGAGCACCCATTTGTATTTTGTGATAGAGTGCCACTCGTGAAGATAAGCCGTAATACCTCCTCCCACCGGAGTGGTGTACAGTGTCGAGGGAAGCGAGATTTCATTGCTTGGTGGGTGCTTTTGGAGTGGATTGTTGAGGTCTGCTTGACCCTCGCTCCCTTGTGTTTCTTCGTTGAAAAAGAGGTCGTCCCTGTCGCTGCTGTGACCTTTGCGCCCAATGAGGGGTTTGAACCCTCTGCTGGAAAGGGTGCCTATCCTACGGCCTGTACCTCCTCCTGAAATCTTTCTTTCTTTCGAGGCCCACCGCCTTCAAGGTATCCACCTCTGTCTTCATGCGGGCCATCTCTTCGTCTGCATGGGCACCGAATAGAGAGTTCCCGGCAAATGGGAGGTTTAGGATGCGTTGTTGTGCTTCCTGTTTCAAGCCAGTGAGCCTCAGCCAGGAAGATCTCCTCGCACAGATACCATGTGCGTACCCATGAGCAGCCAAATCCGCCCCATCCGCTGCCGCGCTGATAACCTGGTTGGATACCAGGCATCCTTCTTGTAGTATCTCCTGGAAATCTTGTCTGTCTTCTCTGGGCAATTTTTCTGTAAATCTACTGAGGGAATCCCACAGAGAACGATCGTACCTGCCCAGGAGCGCAGACGCACTGGAGACCTTCATTGCTGAAGACGCCGTCCCGCATATCTTCCTCCCTAGAGAGTCTAGATGCCTGCTCTCTTTATCCGGGGGTACCGTGGATGAAGATGCCACCGAGTGGGTCTTACGGGCGGCAGCTATGATCACCGAGTCCGGTGGCGGATCCTTTCTAAGGAATAAAGGGTCTTGTTCTGGAGCCTTGTATTTCTTAAGAATCCTAGCCGGGGCAGACTTAAGCGATGCTGGGGCCAGAAAAGTGTCCATGGTTGGCTGCAGCAAGCCAGGCACTAGAGGCAGCAACTTTTTCGACGCTGATCTCTGTTGTAGAGTCTCAAAGATGATCGATGAGGAGGTAGATGGTTCTGGAACCTCTATGTTGAGTTTCTGCGCTCCTCTTAACAATACCTCGTTGAATGTGGTAATATCATCCACCGGTGAGACTCTAGCAGGTGGTGAATCTGTAAGGGTGGGTGAGTAACGCCCAACAGAAGAACCTGATGAAGACCAAGAGGGGGATCTTCTCCTTGACCGCGACCTGCATCTCCGTTGAGAGCGAGATCTGCTACGAGACGCTGTAGCAGAGCGTCTAGGCCTCGCGGTCGGTTGGCGAGGAGCTGAACGAGCCCGTTCTGCCCTGGCTGTCGGTGATGGCGTTCTTGGCAGGGAGGCAGTAGGTGAATACATTCGCAAATACTGCAAATCTGAGGAGGCCGCTGGTCTGTTGAGGCTCTCCAGCCATCTCGGAGATAGATTGATGGGCGAGACATGCCCAGATGATGCCGCTCTTGACCGAGAAGAGTCGCTCGGTATGGAGACCACTGGAGATGGCGCCTTGTCTGGCGTGGGGCGATGTTCTGCTCCCTGTGGGACAGGTAAAACCTGTGTCGACGTCGATGGTTGTTTCGACGTCGAAGGGCGCCCAGCCGGTTGGTCCTGCCTCGACGTTGAGTGCCTCGACGTTGAGTGCCTTGACGTCGAACGACGCTCCTTGGACCTCGACCTGCTCGCCGTCGTGTGCCTCGACGTGGAGCGATGGGAGGTCGACGGCGGATGTTTCTCGTGCCGTCGTGGTGATCTCGACGTCGTGTGTCCTGACGTCGGGGGCACACAGCCTTTGGCGGCGACCGGGCACGCCGGCGATGGCTCGACGTCGATCGGCGGGTTGCCGTCGACGGAGACCTGCCCCTGCTCTGATGTTCCCTCGACACCGTTCCCTTCGACGTCGGGTGTGTCGCCGTCGACGGCGATCTATGCCGGTGAGACGGTGGTAGCGACGACGTCGACGGTGAACAAACAGGCACTTTCCTACCTGTCGACGTCGACCGGGCCATTCTCTCCTGAGAATGGCCTTCTGGCTGTCTGGGAAGTGAGGAAGACGATGTTCTTTTCCTCTCCTGAAGCCCATGAAGCCGGATCTTCTCTCTGTCTTTCAGAGTCCTCCTAGACATGTTCTTGCAGTACTTACAAGTGTCAGGGCAGTGACTCTGAGGCAGGCACACTATGCACAGAGAGTGGGGATCAGACTTGGCCTTCTTCTTCCCACAAGCAGGGCATTTGACGAAAAGAGAAGGCATTTTTCTGTCAGAAAAAACCTTCCTAGCTCAGACAAAGATATTATTTGTCGAGTGAAAAGTGAAAAAACGCTTTTTTAAAGAATTTTTCTGAGAAAAACTCAGAAAAACTGAGAGCTCAATGCTCCAGGATCCTCTCAGAAGAAGCTGGAAAAAAGAACTGACCTAACTGTGAACCAACTGTCACCTTTCCTTCACCCCTGAGGCATGGTGGGATACTGGAGGTGCTCAGGGTCTTAAAGGCACGGTGCCAAAGTTTTTATGGTTCTCCTGTGTTAACCTGCATGCAGCCTATTGGCTAAGAATGCTTCTGTGTTTTTCAATGCAGTTTTTTCTATTTTTTCTCTAGAGTTTGCTACTGCTCACTTCACTAAGCCTAGTTTTAGGAGCTTGGGTATATATTTATGCTCTATTGTAGTATTTAATAAAAAACAAAAAACAAAAAACTTCATAGAAATAAAGCATTTTTAGCCTGTTTTTAACATGATAGCCTGCATGATTATTTTTTACACATGTATGATATGTGTATATTTGATATATGCTCCGGGGTCCCCGCACAAGGGCGGGAATATTCAATGTTTATGACTATTGATGAGGATCCCCTGGAAGAGAACATCCTTGACACTCAAAAGGTATTTTAATCTTTAGATGCACCAGGTAGGTTCTCTTGAGTGCTCCCTGAAATATGGTTGAGCCCACCTCAGCTTTTAGGGGCTGATGCAGACCCGATGATGAAGTAAGCCACTACTAGGGTGGGTGAGGGTCATATATAAAAAAGACATTCTTTTCTTCCCATACATGCTAAGCAGAAATCTTTTAACAATAAAGATCTTTCTCTTATTGTTCTGACATTATATTGCCTAGGAATACCCATATTATTCAGATGACTTGTGTGGGAGAGAGTATTCTTTAGACCTTCAAGTATTGGAAATTCTCTTCCGTGTGCCCCCAGTGAAAGGACTTTCATGGATCCTGTTTTTTTTAATTACTGGCTTTATAATACCCATTTCTGTAGGTTTCTGCTCCTCTGCTGCCTTTTAACTACATAAAGGCTAGTGCCTGCTCAACCTCATAGACTCCACAGAGCATAAACTATAGTCGATTGTATAATTCTTGTTTTTTTACTGATTTTGAGTGTGCTCCTCATATTACATACCATGGCTGGGTGTTTCGTGCCCATTTCTAGAGCTTTCTCCATGGCACACCTGTAGGGACCCATCAAAGCGTATAGCACGGCTTGCTATACAGTACCCACTCCTATGCTCTGCTACGTGCCACTCCTGCATAGGAGAACTCTATAAAAGCCACATCATGGTTTTGCATTCTCCTGGTGTGGATCTTTTTTCAGCCACAATTTATTCCACTCTGTCCCACCTGAGCATCCTGTCCCTTTCTCATCTACAACATTGCTTTGACTAAGTTACAGGTCCCTCTAGACAACACATTTAAAGCCTTGGCAATCCTTGAAAACATCATCCACATTAACATATTTCTCATCATCGCATCGCTTGGACTTTATGTCTCCCTCAGGAACACAGTATGCTCAGGTGTCCTTCCTGGTGCCACAATTCAGTGTCATAGAACATTCTGCATCAACCCCAAATTGTATCTCTCCTTCGACACCACTTTCCCTGCTGCCACCCATTGATTCTGGAACCTGTCCTCAGGGATCCTAATGCCACAATCACTTAGTCCTAAGCAACTCTGATGAAGCTTCATACCATAGTAGCCTTTCACGCTGGACGAGCTACCAATATACTGAACGTCATCAAATGCCACTAATGAGAAGAGGCATTAGAAGAAGGGATGTGGCATATGCTGCAGCACCCCAATGATCCTTCAATCATTTTAGCAGTAGAGCAATGTGTAACAATGATTTTTAAGGTTTCCTTTTCCTGCAGTTTCTGGAAGAAAGTCTAAAGTTAAAAGCAATTATGCAGCAAGCAAATAGTTTTCAGAAACCTTTAACCTTATTATTCATATTTGTGCTGAATTCCACTCTTGGTAAACGGAAACCAATTTGAATTAACTCAAACATCTTTGAGTAATGCATTACCACAATGGAAGGGCAAGAAACACACAGTGCCTCTAAATGCTGGTGCGCTGAAGGATGAAACACTTAAACAGGCTCTTAAAATCAAGCTAGTATACTTCGTGTAATGCCACAAGGCGAATACCACTGTGATTTGTTATGCTTTTTTAAATATTGAATTGAAATTGACAAACGTAGACACAGAAAAAATATTTTGTGGTATCATACACGTACCTAAAGTATTACTGGAGTACAATGTAATCGATCTACCTGTGATTCTTGAAAATGTTTGCTCTTATCTGGAAAACTCAACATTCATTTATCACACTGTGTTATTTATTTTATTTATTTGATATTGTGTGACCAATGTTTCAAATTTTTATAGGGGACAATGAGGTGAGAGAGAGGGCTGTGGGAATGTACAAAAGGAACCGTATTATACAATACTATTGTTTTACCATCACAAAAATCTACATACGTTTAAGTTACACAGAGTTACAATTTGAGGCACGTAAAGCTAAACAGATTTGCCCAGGATCATACAATGTTGGATCAAGTAGCTAAATCATGATTAGAACACTGCCCAGGAGTAAGCAACAAAGCCACTGGACTAAATTTACTTTCTTATTTCATGTCATCTTTTGCTGTTCAGCTGCAGTGGACTTTCACTTATGATTTGAGGCTTTCCGTCTATTTGAGTTAGTGTTGTGTCTGTAAAGTCGGCTTACAAACCCGTAACTACAAACCATTAAAATTAAAAGTTGCTGATCAGGAGTCTGCTCCTGGTCGTCCCAGCCTAAATAAGTGATTACACCTATGTGCCACGCACTGCTAATAAATTGTCTCCTTAATGTAAGGAGAATGCAATGAATATAGGTCTTATTTCACTCAATACACCTTTAGGAGGTTTACAAATAGAACAGATTGTGCCTTCAGTGTGATAAGTGACCCCGAGTTTCTAATTGTATTACAAATGATAGATAGTACTGACATAGGAGTAGTTACTTGGTATAAAATTACTTTAACTGATCTGCATTCATCACAACTTACTTTTGGCGAGTTTGGCTGAGTGTGGGTGATCAGAAAGCTTCCTGCGATGGTGATGAGTAAGCTAGATTCAGTTCATTGTCCACAAGCATTTGACTTGCAACTGGTATATAGACTATGATAGCATATATAGGTACCAATCAGCCTGTCAAGATCTTTACTCTGTGAGGGATAGATACCAGGATAGCTTTGTCTGATGAAATGTTTCTTGATATTTGAGTGTGATTGTAAGTGTGAGATTGTACGTGGTACAAACTCTGCTCAGGTGGCCCACCTTCCCGCAAGGGGACTGTAGGCCAAATCTCAAGGCATGATTTGAATGTGCCTGGTTATTCTAAAGAGCAGAGCTCTAAGTAATACTGTGTTCTATCAAGATAAATGCCTGTGGATAGCTGCATGAGAACTGGGTGTTTCAAAGGGCTCTCAGTTAGCATGAGCAATATCATCAGTAAAGCTGAGTCAGCCAGTGTGTTATCAATGATAACGTATCCATGAGTCTGGATATTTCAAAGAGCTCTGATAGATCCAATGTGTAATAAATAGTGAAATGTGGGAGTATCTCCTTATTTAACCCTATGTGTGCGTGTGTCTGCCAGTGGAGACACTCACACACCCTCCCTGATGGTTTGCCGGCCATTGGCGACACCAGTGAGGTCTAAAAAGGAGGACTCCTTTTTTAGTTTTCGCTGGGGGAGACGTGTCATCGCTTCCACGGCCCTCCCAGCCCTCACTCCTGCTCATCCTGCACTGGGGTCACAGTTTTCAACACCGTAGCAGAGGAAGGACCATGTAAGCCTGCTGTCCTCTCCGGTGGGGAAAAAAGTCACAAAAAAGACCTCCACAAGTTTCAGGTATGCCTAATTTGAAAAGCTAGAGTCTACCCTTTCAAACAAGGGCTTCCTGAAACGGGTTTCTGGCTGTGCAGCCAGGAAACCCCAGTAGGCACTAGGGATGTGTAGTGGGCATCTGCCCTTGTGCCATCAGCCAGCTCCCATCCCAGAGGCATGCTGTTTTAAATTAAAAAGGTGTTTTCCCCCCCAGGGAGTGATTGTGCCCTCAGGGAAATTTAGTAAGAAAAATGTAATAATAAAAAAAAAATTGTCAAGGAGGTAACCCATCTTGGACATGGGTCGACCCCCTGTGGGCCTGTAATTTTTAGGGGAAATGTGTGGTTCCCCTGGGGGCTGCGATCCAGGGGCATCACACATTTGCACAAAAAAGTAAAGCAATGTAGGTTAGGTCGGAGTTAGTGGTTGTGGCCCCCGGTGCAACAATGTTTTTTGGCGCCATTCCCCCCTCTTCGGGATACCCTCACTAGCACCTGTAGTGAATCCTAGTTTGTTTTAATGGGATAATAGGAGTCAGCTTAGCCTTTGGCTTGTAGACTCGTGCCCCAGTCACCTAGTGATTTTTAACCTACTTAGCTTGCTCTGTCTTAGCCCATTTAATTATTTAATTCTTCTAAGATGGCTGCCTTGTTTATAGTTAGGCCACTTGTTATGCTTTGCATTATCAGTGCCACCGCGCTAAGGCGTCAAGATCAAGTGACAAAGACAAACAAACAGTAGGTGTTCACACTTAGGGACTTTCCTTCTCTATACTTTCGAGGGAATTGTTTATAATAATTGCCGCCCCAAGCATGTCTGTTATCTATTGTTTGGGACCACACCTACGTCAGGGGTACTAGAAGATCTGTATAAATACATCACACTTTAGACAGATAATCAGAGGGATTCCGACCAGAGGGCATCGCCACCATCGCTGATATCGATGCTACACGTCGTCTTGATGCTGACCCAGTCTTCGTGTCCCTGCGGAGTCTGAGACAGAGACCTCATTCCAAGGTAACAAGGGTTGGGGGCTCCTCTCATGGACATGGCATTGGCAGATTAGGTGTAACAAACCCAGCTCTCCTTTAGGTAGGAGGTCAGGCCTATCATATTAGGGTATTAGGACATACTACACATCTTATGTCTTCACATGCTATTGCAAGATGGTGGGGGTCTTTGTTATAATGACACTTGTCTTTACAATTCTGTTTCTTGCATTGTTCATTACCCTAATCATTGCAGCCCATGCAACATACCGCAGATTGCAGATGTGTTAAATAAAAACTATTGAAACTTTACTGCATCGTAGTTATTGCCTGTGTTTGGTTGAGACATGATGTTTCTGTGAGAAAGGGGTAGTCTCCGTTTAACCACAACACTCCCTGAGATGTCTTACTCTCGAGTCCATGCATAAAGACTGCCACAAATCACCTTTTACTATTTGGGTTTTTGGTGAGATGCTGCTAGTAAGCCGGAAGGGTTGGGACGACAGCTGCGATTTGTTGTAGGATAGGCATAGTCACCTACAAACATAAGTACTGTAATCCTTAAACCAGCAGTCTTGCCTAGAGCAAGAGTCCAAACTACGACACACCCAGTAAGCTGCCCCTGATCTCTCCATAGCTCTTCGCTCACAGGCATTGTTTTAAAGCGCTGGTAAAGACTGGTTTTACTAATCCACTCTGCAATCCAAATAAAATACAGATCTGTTCTTTGCAACAGGCATATCAACCCTCTGCACTACTTTATGTGGAATCAAAACTCACACCAGCCAAATGGTCTCTCTCTCTAGATTTGTAGCTTTGGGGAATTACTTTTATATTGGCAAACGCCCAGCAGCTCCCCCAACAATAAAGTTTTGCATAAGCAATGTTAAAGGTTTGCTGTGATATTGGGTATGTGGCGTGAAGAAGTACTACTGTACTGTACTGTACCTTTTTCTCGTGTCTTTGGAAAAGCTGTTTATTTAGCAAAGAAGGTAAAGTAAGGTCACTTTCTCTTTATTTGCCGTTGCCCACATCTCACAGGCACATACTCAACGACTGTTTTAGAACAACAAATCTGCCTTCTACATAGGACAGTGTTTTAAAAGGACGGCTTTAGCAAGTAGCAGAGATGGCATCTTGGTGGATGACTGCTGCCCAGGCTCTCACTCGGCTCATGGAGGACAGCTCTGAGGCAACATCAGAGACTGAGACATCATACACAGAGACAGCATCTGAGGGAGAGGAAATGGAGCAGAATCTGGAAGTGATTTTTCAGTTGGCAGAGTCCCATCCGACGACTCATTGTCCAGCTATTCTGAGGGACACGATGACGTGTGCTGTCCCTTCGCAAACACAGTCTGTGTAGCACAGTGAACGTAGCAGGTTAGACAAATTCACAGAGCAGGCATGTGAGTTGGCAAGCACAGATGGAGTGCTCTATTGGCAGCCACCCCAATTTAGTTCACCACATATTCGTCTTTTCGATGGCAACGTGGGATGTAAATTCAATACCGTCACTTTTTGTTGCCAATTTACTACGTACATCTCTTTTTGGATGTTGACTTTCTTGAGCAAATTGTGCAGCAAACAAATTTGCATATCGAACAGTTTCTGAGGGAGCATGGAGGCACTCTAGTGCCTCGATCTAGGGGACACAAGTGGACTTCAACTTCGCCTGAGGTGATGAAGATATTTTTGGGCCTTACACTCAAAATAGGGTTAGTGCACAAACCAACCTTGCGGTCGGGTAACCTCCTCTTCTCACCGTACATTAGCATAATTCATTTTTTGCTATTGCAGGGCATGCAGCATTTCCATGAGAATCCTGCGTTTTGCCCCAGGACCATTATAGTCCCTACACTCCACATAATGGTGGATATAACAGATGCCAAGTTGTCACCGAGTACCCTGTGTGGCAAAATTTTAAAGTCTTGACTAGATTTTTAAGTACTTTTTAGGGCACCTAAGTATACGATACAAGGTCCACCCTGACTGCCCATGAGAACCAGAGTAAGTGTAATTAGTCAAACAAATGTTTTGTGGGAGTTATTCACCAACATTTTTACTTACTTTGAAAGTGTGGAAACTCAATTAGTAACTTGTATCCTAACCAATGTTATTGAAAATGGGTACAGGACACAATATCTTGTATGATGATTGTTTTCACATCTTAAACAGAAGATGTGAAAAGAATCATCATACAAGATATTGTGTCCTGTACCCTTTTTAATAACATTGAGTATGATACAAGTTTCTAATTCAATGTTGACACTTTCAAAGCAAAAGTTGGTGAATGAGTCCAACAGGACATATGAATGGTTTATTACTTTAGGGAACTTAGAAAATAATCCCCAGCATGCTTGTCTTAGTTTCAATAGTAGATTTGCCTGCTCAGTTCGAGGAATGAAGCCTCAGAAGGCATACTCAGACACCCCCAACTTACATCCACAAATTGGAAGGAGTTTCGATTTAGCACAGTAAGGGGCTGATTTAAAGAAAGTGGTGCTGCCCCCAGTGCAGCGCCACTTTCCTTGCACCCCTTAGCACCTCCCTACGGTCACCATGTGTGTGCTATATCTAGGATACGGCGCACCACGGCGCATGGTCTGGGGCAAAAGCATAATTTTTATTGACGCAATAATGTACTCTGCAGGAGTAGCACCAAAATATTGGCACTACTCCTGCAGAGTACATAGGGGCCCATTCTATTCAATAGTGTGCCCCCTTTTAATGCCTACTCTGAGCAGGAGTTAAAAGTACAGAAAAAAATGACGCCAGGAAATCTCTTAGATTTCCTTGCCCCAATTTTTCACCCCCCCAACAGGGGATCGCTCCCTTTGCCTACATTATGCCTGGCGCAGGCATAATGTAGCACAAAGGGTTACAAAGTGGCACAATGCATGCATTGTGCCAGTTTGTAAATAAGGCGTGGGGATTTTGGGCATCTAACAAAACATTAGCGTAAAAAAAGGACGCCAATGTTTCGGTAGATGGTGCTAGGGGCTCTTAAATATGTCCTCAAGGGCGCTGAAGGCACATCAAAGACACGTTTTCTTGAGCTTTAAGTAGCTAGGGATGGAAAGCATTAGCTTTGGTTCACCTGGCAAGTATACAGGATTAGCCAGGTCTCTAATGAGGACAGAGACATGAACAGGTAAAAAAAGCTTAGGGTAGGTGTGCTTTCACAGGATATATCATAGGTAGAAGGCGGATAGTAAAGGTAGTACAGATACACATGTATTGACTTCATCTTCACCTACGGATTCAAACCCATTGGCACTGCACTCGCCCCGATACTGAATTACTGTGGTACATATGGGTAAATGCTTGACCTGCTTGCCATATTCATCTGTATCAAAACTAAGTAGATGTTCAGTTTGCTTTATGATAAGTCCATTACAGTCACATCACTGCACATAAAGGTGGATGGGTCATATGCTACGTTCTCAGAGACTACCCTGTGTGTCAAAAACTACTGTTCATAGTTTATGAGGTTCTTGTTAGAGAACTTTGGCAGCATTCCCCAACTTGTTTGCCTTAGTGTCAAAGGTAAATATAATCACTTAGTTTGAGGAAATATGCTTTTTAGGCATACTCAGACACCCCCAACTTGCATTCACAAACTGGAAGGAGTTGTATTTACTACAGTGAGTACGCTAAAGAAGCATGTAAGACATGTCTTCTTAAGCCTTATGTGGCTGCCATGGAAGCCATTAGTAAAGGTTAACTAGCCATGGGTTTGGTAATAGTCATAAAGAAGGAGGTGGTTACTTGACAGATGGTAAAATGTAGTCAAACTGATTCCGTCCTGTGGTGTATGAATGTGATGGGCTCTTGCTTGGAGGCGGTATGTTTGTGTGAGTGCACTGATCTGTTGGATTGGGGCTGTGGCCATGGTATGAAAGTCTTATGCGCGGAGCATGAACGGCATGTGAATGGACCATAAAGTGGTTGGTGCCATGACGTGGCCTTATGGCTTATCCTCAGAAGTCTTGGTTTCAATTATCAGACTCTTTGGTAAGTTCTTGTGCTTTGAAGCCAACATTTCTGGAGGTGCTAAAACCAACCAGTGTAAGTGGTGGATTAACTTTAAAAAATTTGTATCAGATTTATATCTGTGGCAGTAAGAAGGCTGTTACTAAGAACTCCTTCTTTTTTTCTCATTATGAGTAGCTGTGGACTTTGGGCACTAGCTCACCTGGCACCTAAGCAAACCTGCACATTTGTGAAAACTAGACAACCAGGGAAGTCCAGGGATGCATGACTTGCATGGGTCTCAGCAGGTAATATTACCCAGAAGCCGTTGCGAACCACAAACTTTGGTAAGAAACATACATTTTCATCACATTTTAGTGATGGAAAGACATGGAATCTACATAGAGCCACAGGTTTGCTACCACCCTGAGTCCCCACATGTCTCCTGCTAAGAACAGCACCCCACTTGTGTGGATGACCCAAGAGAAAACAACAGAAAAGGCACTAAATTGTTATGTTGGGAGGTAAGCAATGGGGGTAGAAGCAGTATTTGGGGGCCATGCAAAGTTATGAACCACAGCCATTTTTCAAAACTAGACAACCAAGAGAGATAAGTGTGGTGTACCTTGTGTGGATCCCATGAGGTTTTCGTACCCACAATGCTCAACAAACACTTGTGCTGATAACCATTCTGTCCCACTTGTATGGCTGGGCTTAGTGCCTGCTACAGGAACGGCTCATACCAAGTTTAACGGGAGCCCTCGCTAGGCGACTCCCATTGACCTTTGTTTGATTCGTTTCTGTGACAGCCAGTAGTCTTAACCACACAAGTGAGGTACCATTTTTATTGGCAGTCTTGGTGGAATGCCAAATGGATGGAAGTCTGTGGCTCCCTCTAGATTCCAGAACTTTTCATCACAGAACAGTGAGGAAATTATGGGTTTTTTCAGTCACCGTTTGAAGTTTGCAAGGGATTCTGGGTGATAAAAACCAGTGAGACCCACAAAATTCAGCCCACCCTGGATAAACTTGGTGTCTAGTTTTTAAAAATATGCACGTTTGCTAGGTTTCCCTAGTGCCAACTGAGTACTAAAATCTTGAGTTGAGCATATTGGAACAAAAAGGGTCCATTTCAGTGCAAATATGTGATGCATTCATGTTGTTTTCTTGGCCCATTTCCTGTTCCAGACACCAAGACTACCCACACAAGTGAGGTACCATTTTCATCGGAAGGCTTGTGGAAGCATAGAATAGTAGAACATTTGTTATTACCAATTGTAATTTGCTGAATTTGTGCCTTTCAAATGTAAGCCAGTACATAACTAAGAAGACATTTTGAAAAATACTCTTAAATCATAACGCTAGCACAGGTACCCACAAAGTCAGAGATGTACAAATAACCACTGCTCCTAAACACCATATCTTGTGCCCATTTTCAGAAGCACAAATGGTTCCTTAAAACCCGGGGGGGGGAATTTAATAAAATATCTACTTATCCATGGAACAGGTTGCTTCATAAATCCACTTGCCCTGTAGAAATATCCACTTGTCCCTTTGGTGCCACGTAGTGCAATGACAAATTATTGCAGCAATTTCACTATATAAGAGCTCTGATTATAGCTTCTGTGATTATGCCAGGGCCCATACTATAGTGAGGTTTAAATCTAGCCATTCCCTTATATTGCCGCCTTTCAACAGATCTACCTATTAGGGCTGCAGGTAGTGGTAATTAATAGTTCCAGGATTTGAATGCCGTTTTGTGTGTGAAAACTTACTAACTCTAATGTTTTAGGGGTTTTCACCAGCTCTTCTCTAATCTTTTCCCATATTGAGAGAGGTTGGAAATTTACTCCTGGCAAGGGAGACAGTAAAATATCTTCCACTGTTGGGCAAAAAATGGGTTGAAGGGAAAGTGAACTTGTAAACACTCAATAGATTTTCATACAAGCAAATCGACACATTCATAATTGTTTATGCTAAAATTCAGTTCACAAATATTTAGCAGGAGTACCATTTCCTAGCCTACTTTTGTAAATTCTTGTGAATTTGTGGAAGCTGAAAATCTTTACTAATGCCAGGATGTATACCGTGGATGCATTTTTGTGGCTTTCTTTAAGAATTGGGCTCATAAATAGGTCTGGTGTTAGCTAAGACCTTTTGGGGCACATTTAAGAGCCCCTAGTGACATTCTAAAGCCACATTAGCAACATTTCTTATGCTAATGCGGCATTAGAAGGTCAAAAACGTCACGCCATATTTACAAAGTAGCGCAATGCATGCATTACGCCACTGTGTAACCCTTTGTGCTACATTATGCCTTCACCAGGCATAATGCATGCAAAGGGGGCAGAAAAAATGGTGCAAGGAAATCTAAGAGATTTCCTTGCGCCATATTTTTCGGTACTTTTAGCGCCTACTCAGAACAGGCATTAAAAGGAGGCTTCCATTGCCTCTGGATGCTTTGCAGGATTAGCATCAGAATTTCTTATGTTAACCCTGCAAAGCACCGGACTAGCGTAAAAAGTTATAACGCTAGTCCCCTAACTACCGCCATGGTGCACCGTATTTTATATACGGGGCACACATGGTGGCGTTAGGGGGCGCTAAAGGGTGTATGAAAAGTGCGCTGCACTTTGTGCAGTGCCATTTTTCTTAAATATGCCCCTCTGGTTTTATTAAAATTCCATCTCTTTCTCTATCGACTTGCTTCACTGTGAGTGACAGCTCCTTCATAAGTAGCTTATCGGCAAACAATGTAGTTTTATTAAAAAACAGGAACATTGTGGCAATGTGTACTTTTTGAGAACTAAATTTTACTTTTGCCAATGTTTTTTTTATAATGGTGGCCCGGCAGCTCCCACAGCTATAAAGTTGTACAAAAACCATGTCAAACAAGACAAGCATTGAAAAAACCAAAAGGCTGACCAAAAATGTCAGAACTTCTGGGTTTTCCAATGCTTGTTTCGTTTCATGTTTTCCATAATCTTGTTGATACTTGCTAACCTGATATTCCATCATGAATATTTTTTTGAAATACTTGCAAGCATCAACACATTTTACTAAATGATGCTTCAAAGAAATAGTACCTAAAATCTCACAGTAGTTTAGCAAAAACGTTTTTCTCCTACTTGCATTTTTGTGAACAATTTAATTTGAAAGCCAAGAAGAATCAATCTTGCTTTCAAGATTCTGCAAGTATTTGCATCTAATCAGACACCATTATGTGATCATTATGAGTAGCCTCATATTTTTAAACTTTGTAAACGTGTGTACACATTTTTATACTGGAACCACTGTCAGTGGTGCAGTCCGCAGCTTAGAAAATTTCCTTAAGAGCACTCACTCTGATGATAAATGCTTTGCATTAGTGAACCATAAATACAAGTTTGAACAGCAGTAACATATGACCACAAACATTACCTTATTTGCAGACATAGGCCCTCATTACAACCCTGGCGGTCCAAGACCGCCAGGGCTGTTTTGGCTGAAGCACCGCCAACAGGCTGGCGGTGCTTCAGAGGGGATTGCGACCGCGGCGGTATCGCCGCGGTGGCACCGCCGGGGCCGGCAGTTTCCCGCCACATTTGCCCCGGCGGTGATAATCTGCCAGGGCAGCGCTGCTTGCAGCGCTGCCCAGGGGATTACGAGGCCCCGTACCGCCAGCCTTTGAACCGGTTTGAACCGCCAGGAAAAGGCTGGTGGTACGGGAAGTCGTGGGGCCCCTGGGGGCCCCTGCACTGCCCATGCCACTGGCAGTGCAGTGCAGGGGCTCCCTGGCAGGGCCTAGTGCAGCTTTTCACTGTCTGCATAGCAGACAGTGAAAAGCACGACGGGTGCAACTGCACCCGTCACACGGCCGCAACACCGCCAGCTACATTTGAAGCCGACTCCCATGTTGCGGCCCAGCGGGGATGTCATAATGGGCACCACGGTAATGCGGCCGCATTGGCGGCCGCACAGCGGTTACAACTTGGCGGGCGGCGGTTGCCGTCCACCAATGTTGTAATGACCCCCATAATGTGTTTTAAACTGGCAGCCAAAGGGTTTGTACAGCAAGGGGTAGGGCCTACTTGTCCCAAGGACAAAATAGACATGAAAGCTTGTTGTCATTGACCCCAAACAATATGTCCTGGGGGTCGGGCTATAGGAACTCCACATCCCTGTAAAAACCCATTTTTACTCTGCCTATTTCACTATATGATTTGGTCTATACTCAGTACTCAGTGAAAAACCCTTGTAAGGTGCACTTCAGTTGTTGGCTCGGGATAACTTGGGTTCTAAGACAACCTACAAACCTTATATATCCCGCAACCAGACTAGTCTAATGGGTGTAATGGTATATTGTTTTTGGAAATCAGCCATCGTAACAAAACGTTATAGATGAAAATTTCACAAATAGCTGTTTTGCCCTACTAATTTTCAGTACTACTTTAGATGTACAGTTATTTTCCTGGGGAAAAACCTTGAGGGATCTACACATACGACCTCTTGCTGAATTCAGAATTTTGTCCACGTTTCAGAAATGTATAGCTTTCCTGGATCACCCAGGGGTTTCACAATGGTTTCCACCACAACCTGGACGTAAATAGAGAGCACAAAAAATAGGTCAACTGGGCTACCGCTTTGAAAAATGCCAAGACTGCAGTACAATTTTTTTTTTAATTCAGTTCTGCATGATCCTAAAAGTTAGTTGATGCCATTTTTAGGGAAAAAACACATCTTTATCTGGGACACATTTTCCCTATTTTTCTAAAACAACTCAAACATTTGCTATATTTTGCATATTTTCTCAGACTCCTCCAGGGAAATCCACAAAGCCTGGATAATTTTAGAATCCCCAGGATGTTAGCTTTAGCTCTTGGTATTATGTCATCCACAGTTCTAAGATATTCGTGATTCTTTACTCAAAAGCTCTGAATGTGGCACGCTGTCATAAGGAGGCCTCTGAGTGTGGCTCATTGTTCAATTGTTAAATATTTTGGCAAAAACAATACAAGCACGTTTTATGCTTACTGCTCGGAGACTGATCAATTTATGGGAGCCTAGGAAAGTAAAACAAACAGCCAGAATCTTCAAATATTATTCAGCCTTCATTGCTGCTGTAAATGTCTCTAGAAAAATTGGGCCACACATCAGTAATTACTTTTCAATCATATACCACAAAGTGTCAAAGCACACCTTAAAGGGGTGCCTACTTCTTGTGGTCTTACCCTACTCATATCTGTTTCCGTTTCTAAGGCCAGTCTGCAAAACCATAGAACCCATACACTTCAAAGGCATTCACTTGCAAGGGAGGGCTTGGTGGACGTTTCTGTTGGAACCAATGCATTTGGTGAGGATTGTTGCTCTCCTCTGTCTGCTCTCGTGGATATGTCTTTGTTTTTTTATGTGCTGGAATTACTTTGCAGTTGTTGGAGCTACCCTCGGCAAAGTTGGCGCTGGCGCAGAGCTCATAAATGGCTGCATGGCTAGTGAGGATTTCTGAGCGGACCTAATACTGCAGATTTAGCACACTATTGCAGAAGGATGAATAGCTCTTATTGACCAGTACTTTACATTTACTGAGAAGCGAGCTGTGCTCCTCTTTCAGGCGTGCCAAATTGCCACCTCACTGTTTTTATCCATTTGCTGTATTTACTGTGTTTAATTGATTTCCCTGTGGCATCATGAAGAACAATCGTGGAAGCTGGATCAGAGTACATAGTACGAGCTGTTACCCTTCTTTCTTTTCAGTCTGGGCAAGGGCTATAGCATAACAATAAGAATTAGATTATTGGAGTTGATTTTCCTAACAAAGTTCTGAGACTCAGTCACCATCACTTTCTGTCCAGCCAACTGCTAATAATTTTTGTTGTATAATGTGTACAGTGCATTGTCTACCTGTACCTTGTATGTTCTTATTCTGTACCTGTCAGTCCATCGGGAGAACAAGAATTGGACGTGAGTTCTATAGGGACTCAAATCTTCTAGGTTAACATCACTTTTGAAGCATACCATGCCGTAATCAAAAAGCATACAATTTGTCCCCAGGTACAGACATTATTTTCAGAGATATCTGTGTGGGGGTCACCTAGGCAAAATGTGAAAAATGGGAAGTGGTAACGGCCTCTTAGAACAACATATCACTTACCACATTGCTACTCATTTTCAGCACGGCAGCTAATATTATCCAGGAAGCCCAAAAGGATGCCCAAATAAGTAGTGCCACCTCCCACAATGGTGGTCCTTTAGCACAGATGTCAATTAATGTGGCAACCACACTCTTGACTTCCGCTTTTGTACCAATGTACCCTTCCCTGCCGTCCCTTATGTCAATGGTCTTGAAGGTATCATAAAGAACAGACAGCAAACTGAGATCCAGAAGCACATTTGTTTCTGGAACATACTGATTGGCATCTTGCAAGAGGTATATGTTTCCCTGGGCAGTCGAATATAGATGTTTTCTTTACCTCGCACTCTGAAAGAGGATATGATGTTTTTCCCTTGAAAATATTCACAAATTAAAGGGATAACATTTTTTGCTCGTTGTCATTCCACACAAGCCTTGTAATTTGGAACAATTTATTTTTACATTTTTCACGCTATGAAAATGCTATTGGTTAGGAATTCAGTGAATTTGCCCCAGCAGGAAATGACTCGCCTAAGTGGTAAAAGATTATCATAACTGTTAGTTCAATTAATTAATTAATCCTAGGAAACTACTGTTCGATAAAAACATTGTGCAACCTAGATTTACGTTTATGAATATATAATAGCTCTGTTTTCTATCAGTAAGGGGATATCACATGGAAAGGGTCTCTTCAATTATAATTGGTTAAAACTATAAAACTTCAAAAGAAGTAACCAAAGACAGACTTAAGGAGGAGTTAGACATTATGAAAGAAAATCCAAAATGTTGGGAACCCTTCCACCCACACATAGAATGAGGACACTAAGCAAACTGCTCGGAATGTGTTAAGGATGAGAAGGTCTGCTGAACAGGACCATACATTCACTCTATTGTGAGCTAAAGTAAACGTACACTTTGTTACTAACATGACACATCTTGCATTGTTGAACCTCTGATACCTTACATCTATTTGTGACTATTCTTACCTTGAGGACTTTGAGGATTTACAGTTCAGCGAAACATGGGCCAGATGCATCATCTGCATCTCCTCACTGAACTAAACTACCTGACTACCTATCTGTGAATTGCATTTGAACATTCATAAAGAGTGCTCTGAGCCTCTGTTCCCTCTCAATGTTAACATAATCCTCCTGGCAGAGAAAAAAGAGCCTCTGAGGTTATAGTGTGCACACCACTATATTTAGATCTCTACCGATTGATTCACACACGCTTTTCATTTCGAGTAAAGTTGCCAGCATTCAAATTTATCTTTTTGAACAGTTTAAATAATAAATTCTTCCAGACCGCAGCATAAGATTCTGATGGTGCTAGACTAGAGGTGATAGTCCGAATCTTCTGTCTAAAGAAAATCAACTGATTTAAGCCCGTTCTAAAGTCCAAATGATAAATGTTAGTGACAATAGATCAGAAAATGGCCAAGATCAAAGGCTTGTGGTAGTACGATAGTGTAGTGAAAGGATAATCAGGAATCCAGAGAGCTTGAGGTGTGGTTTGAAAATGTAAACAAAAAAGTATTCTGGAATGGGTAGGGAGGAAGACTGCACAGTTAATGCAGTAATGGAAATCCCCGATATACTGAGGAAAAACACTAAGGCCCATATTTATACTTTTTTAGCACTGTGACGCAAAAGCGGCACAAACTTACAAAATACAATTGTATTTTGTAAGTTTGCGCCGCTTTTGCGTTAAAAAGCGGCGCAAATGAAGCGCTAGAAAAGTGTAAATATAGGCCTAAGTTGACTGAAAATGATCACACTACAGCTCATTCTTTTCCTTTTTTGCACCTTCATTTAGACAATCATATATGTTGACACGTAGTTTAATTAAAGGGCACCAAAATATTTACTTTTGGTTTAGACTAAATATTCAGCAGTACCTGCTATATTTTGTCTATTTCCCATCTTTTATTTTCCTTTGCTTTTACATTGTTGTTTATTTTTTTATAATTAATGATTGTATAGAATTATTACAGTATTTACAACTGTTGTTTCAAAAGCTGTTTGCAGAAAAGGCTCTGGCACCTAAAAGTGTTTCATTCTACGTGAATCCTTCAGACACCAACAGCTAAAAAGGAGTTCCTCTAACCCTATTTGCACACATACTACATTACCACAATTAGGAATTATTAGGGATATGGTTGGCTTTTTAAAAAGCCACGTGGGTGGGGAGGGGAAGAATCAACCCCATGAACCCAGTGTTGAACCACACACCATAGTCTGAGAACCCTGTCATTTTGGCGGGATATTTCATCTAAAGTCCTCCTGTTGACACAGTTAGAGCCCTTTCTGGAAAACAGCATGTTTGAGGTGTACCTACCCGACTGTTGCCTACTATGCACTTTGTTTGTATTTCAGAGAGAACCGCGGGTGGGGTGTGGGGGGTTGTCTCTGAAATACATAATGCAAATATCCCTGCTGACCAGGGCCATTTTAGTCCGTTTCCCTCCCTTGGTTTCAGCCTCACCATTTGGAACTGGACAGAAATAATGAACTTAGGTCTATAGACTAAAGATCAGTCCATCAGATAATTAGAAGCTGTCATCCCTGTGGTGAATAGGGTATGAGCTAAAGGGTGCTGATGGTGGAGTTAGCTTAGGCTCATCTGTCAAAAAACAGGCAGTTCTCATACATCTACAAAAGGTGGAGGAGCGCAGATTTGGAAGACCCATCACGCTTCTGCCAACCCCCAATTGATTCTCTACATTCCTTTTATTACCACAACACCACCTTATCAATGGTGGACGCTCTTCTTGGCTGACAAGTTTTCTGCCTAGGCCGGGCTATTCAACCAGGCAATATACAACTTTTTTTTAAAAGTTCACTAATGGCATGATACTCACCAAGATTCATTCATTGAGCTTATTTTGGAGGAAACAATATCTGGCACACAGGTATAAATGGCATATGCTTTTGGCATCAACACACCAATATTGAGGTCAACTGATAATGGCCGCTGTTCTATACAGTAATAATCAGATTATAGTTATGTGCAAGGTACTGGCAAGAATATATAACACAGAGGCAAATTGAGACAAATGTTTAAAAGTGAGACAAAGACAAATTGTGGCATTAAAAAAATAACACTGGCATATACAACTAAAGCAACACATTTCTACACAACAAAATTAAACAAAACTTGTGATAGCTCAAGGAAACATATATACAATAGGATTAGGAGTGGCATCCATTGGCTCATTGTACACAATTTTTAAAAACCATAATTGTATATTCAGACCCCATCATGTCCGAAATGCCAGAAAAATATGAAAAAAATAATTTGTAAGGAGGACATCCTAAACCGTTCCCATAGACATTATGATATAAGAGGAACAACTGTCTGACTCCTTTAACCACAAAGTAAAATTACACCTGTGAGTATGTTAAATGTGTACCTTTACTCTTATACTTTGAGTAAGTTTACTACTTTTCGCTGTTCACCATTTACAACTGTAAAGTTCCTCAAAAGTGTGGACTTGCATGTCTCTAACCGAAACAGGGGTGTAGCAAAATTTACAAGTGTATGTTATCACTGACAAAAAGTAGCGGTAGTAAGTTCAGCATCACACATGACCAACCACTAATACTACAACACTCTCCCATAGAAAATAATGGCGGCAGGAACTCAACCTAGAACTGCACAGGAAATAATGTTAAATAAATATAATTTACTATCACTTTTTAAATATATGAATATGCAATTAATTTAATGTTAAAACATGTAAATATGATTTAAAAAATACATTATACTTTATGTAAATTATTTCCATAATCTTTTGAATTTAAAAATAAATGTAGATTACAAATATTTTAAATTAATTCTGTACTTAGCTTTTTTTAAATTTTCATATTTAAAAATTAAAATAAACATACTTTAGGTGGGATTTTTTTCTTAATATTCTTAAACATATACAGTTAATTTAAATTAAAATATTTAAATTATCTAAATATTTCATTTAATAGCTTTGTAGCATTTGTATTTTGTTCTACATTTAAAATACATATATAAAATGAATTTGCATTAATCTTTAACAAAAACATATTGCTATTTTCTCATGTTTATTAAACTTTTTTTCATTTTTCCTATACTTTGCCACAGGGAGAGCTCAACCCTGGTGGCAGTTGGTGTAAGGTTGTGGCAGTCCTGCTTAAAAGCAAACAGTACCTTTATTAAGTTGCATTTCACAACAATGCTTGCCACATCTGCAAGAGTCCATTTAGAAATGCGAATTACTTCACAATACACAGTGTTCCTCTTCCTCTTTCTTTTCTGGCTGACTGCCAATAATATGCACGTCCGTGTTTTTGCAGTCTTTAACAGTTCATCCCTCACAGAACAATGTCACTTTTCAGTTGCTGGAATATGTGGTGTTGGGCGGTCCGCGACCGCTCCGGACACTGTAATGCAAGTGGAGGAGGGTAAAACAGAAGACGCGGACACAGTTTTACTTATTCACCCGCGTGGTCGGCTGCGGCCTGATTAAGCGCACCAGTGGTCCGGCATCCTGCCTTCTAACCGCGGTGCCGCTCCCTCTGGCCTTCCCGACCATGCCCTCTTTATTTATACCCCCGGGCCGGAGGCCTCAAGGTAAACCATAATTTACACTTATGGAGGTGAACTCCACCTCCAACATCCGGGGACAACCTAAGTCGAACGCGCTTAGGTAATCCCCCCATCGCTGGGAGGTGTTGGTTGATCGGTTATGTCACCGACCAGCGACACCACAGAATACTGGAGGAAACTCCAGCACAGATTTTTGAAGAGCGTATGGATCCTCAAATTAGTACTTCTGCACATAAACAAATCTTTCAGTCCGCTGACATCCAGGCCTCAGTTGAAAATCACTCATCCGTAAGTGTTCCAGCACCCTATCAGGAGGCAGAGATTCCTGATACAGCATGAAGATCTGACGTTTGCCTTGGAACCCACGTCTTGTGAGCCAACAATCTTGTGGCCGACCCAGATGCGTGTGCAGTCATCACAGAGCTTATGGTGAATGTTTTGAATGGAAAGTAAACTGTGCTGTCTCCCTTTTTTTATTATTTTATCTTGTTTTCTTTATTTGTTGTATGGTGGGTCTCTTTTCCTAGAGTTCTGATACTCCCATTTTGGTGGAGACCGATGCTATCAGATGGTTGTTGATACATGTTGGAAACTCAGCAATGCCTTCCTTTTCTTCAATTCAACTTCTTCTGCATAACTCTTAAACTCAACCCCAGTGTAAAGATGTACAAAAATTCCCCACTCCTGTTTTCACGTCGCTAGTACCTTTATTAGCAGTAAAGCGCAGATGATGATAAATAACTTTCTAGAAGCTCCGGAAGGAGCTGGGTAGCTTCCTGGTCAACCTTCTCCTAGGGCTGATCTTCACATTTATACATACACAGGATGCAATCCCTAGCATTCCATAGAGAACTAACATTCCCGGCTGGGAAGAAGCAGGGCATGAAAGGCACAGAAAAAACAGATCCCAACAGCCCTCAAGCACAAATGTGGTTGAAAAGGTTCAGCATTCTCAAGTTTGACCAAGCCTTTTTAATTGCATTCAATACTGGTTAGAAAATAAATGGTCTAAACTGTATATAGATGTATTCAAACTTTTACACAGACAGACTTTGTATAAGGAGGCTTTCAAAGAAAAATAAAGAAGACTGAAGGTGCCTGAGTAGAACAAAGGGATACCTTTTGCCATCAAGCAAAAAGTAACAGTTGTCCCACCCGGAAGTGACGTCACTTCTGTTACCGGAACGTCCGGGCCCTAAGGAGCCCTCCCCGGTAAAGGGGTTACTTCCCTGGCAATCATGTGACCGTGTTGGGTCACATGTGTTGTGAATTCACCCTAGTCACGTGTTAGTCACATGCTCATGGTCTGACAACATGTGTCTAGGACGTTGTCTCAGGTAAAATTTCAGCACTCACTCCGTGTACAGCCTGAAAGTCTCTAACAAAACAAGCCTGGGCCTGTTCAGGTGGCTGCAGGCATGAGGGAGGTTGTGTGAGAAAAGGTCCAGGTGTGGTTTTTGTTGTTGTTAGAGACTCTCCATTTATTATGAAGCTTTGCAGCGGCCGGGGGTTTCTCAAAAAAGGCCAAATTGCTGTATTGTATTATATAGTGCAATTGGCGGTCCCATGGTTTGGGGTTAAACAGAGCAGGATCTGGTGGGGGAGGGAGGTGTACAGATAGCGTAAGAAAGAGGGGGTGTTAGGAGAGGTGAGGGACATAAAAATGAGAGTGAAAGAGAGAGAGAGAGATTAACATAAAAAAGCAAGGCCCAGATTTAAGAAGGCCTAGCACCATTCCAACACCACATCATTTTTTTACGTTAATGTGGCACTGGAAGGCCAAAAATGCCACGCCATATTTACAAAGTGGTGCAGTGCTTGCATTGTGCTACTTTGTAACACCTTGCGCCACATTATGCCTGTGCAAGGCATAATGTATGCAAGAGGAGTGTTCCGCCGCTAGGGGGTGCGAAAAAATGGTGCAAAGAAATCTAAGAGATTTCTTTGCAAGTTGTTTATCGGCATTTTTAACACCTTCTAAGAGCAGGCGTTATAGGGAGGCTCCCATTGTTTTCAATGGGTCTCTCGGTGCTTTACAGGATTAGTGTCAAAATATATGATGCTAACCCTGCCTAGCGTAAAAACTTATGATGGTAGTACCCCTGACTACCGCCACTGTGCGCCATATTTTAAATACGGTGCACATATGGTGGCATTAGGGGGGCACTAAGGGGCGCAAGAAAAGTGGTACTGCACTAGGTGCAGCTCCACTTTTCATAAATCTGCCCCCATGTTTGTCTAACGTATAGCCTGGTATGAAGAGAAGCCAGAGCCTCACTACCCAGGGATTCATGGCACGTAGCTTAGGAGCACAAGAATTCTTGGTGAGTCTGTGGGAACCCCAAATCTCCTCTTGCGCCTCATCATGAAGTCAGATTTTTTCTGACTTTAATATGTCTTTGTGCAAGACATGATGACATATTCATTAAAAAAAATCCAAGCTGAAACAAATTGGTACACAAATGCAGAGACGGGGCCTAGACTCCACCGCAAAATAGGACTAGCCTCATCCACAAATTACTAAAAATGTGATTTTATTAACCTAATTGTTGAAAACGCCTAGACATATTCACAAGCCATTGTAGCTGTAGAAAACAGTGCATAATTAGCAATCTCTCCTAGGTAAAAAATGCCACCCATGGGAGACTCCAGCCAAAATCAGACCCCCACACTGCTTATTTTAAGTCTGCCTAAAGCAGGAATTCCTGAGCAACATGGCTAAAAGCGTTGAAATGTACATCAGTGAGCAAGCCGTAGCCACGGGACCAGACTTTCTACAGGTAAAACAATGTCTTTTATCTTTTACAAGATTTTTACTAATATGTGTCACCATAAGCACTTAGGCCCTCATTATAACATTGGCGGTAACACCCGTCCGCCAAATTATGACCGTAGCCGGAATTCCGCCAGAAGGATGGCGGCATTCCGGCTGCGGCCATGCCGGCAGATGGCGGTAGGGTGGCGCTGATGCCAGCAGCAGCCCCAAGCTGGTAGACCGCTGCAGACCGTATCATGACCCATGATACGCCTGGCGGTGTTCTGCTGGGGGACGCTGCTGCTGGCAGCAGCTCCCCGTCTCCTGCCGGAGGACACCGTGAAATCAGGTAATTTGGGTTCTCCGACAGGGGAGGGGGCGGGGGTGTTGTGTGTGTATGTTTGTGTGAGCGTGGATGTGAGTGTGCATGTATGGATGTGTGAGTGCGTGTATGTTGTGTTGTGTGAATGCGTGTGTGCATGTATGTATGTGTGTGTGGATGTGTGTGTGAATGAATGTATGCATGCGTGGATGAATGTGGGTATAAGTGTGTATATGTGTGTGTGTTCGATGGTGCGTGAAGGTGCATGTATGTTGGGGGGGTTTGGAATGGGGGGGTGGGTAGGGGAAAAACCAGGGGAGGGGGAAGGGGGCGGGAAAGACCCCTATCAGTGACAGGGAAGGAATTGACAGTGCCTACCGCCATGGTTTTCGGTTTTCGTGGGCGTAAGGAAGCCACGAAAACCATGGTGGTAGGCAGGGTCATAATCCCACGGGTGGGCTAGTGACGGGCGCCTGGCTGGAGACTGAAATCTTCAGCCCGGCGGCTGTTATCGCTGTGGCGGACGGAGTGGTACATTGGCGGTTTTGCTTGAGCCAAACCGTCAATGTCGTAATATGGGGAAATGTACCGCCAGCCTGTTGGCAGTACAATTCTCCATTTTACCGCTGTCTTCCAGGGTTGTAATGAGGGCCTGAATGTTGAAATTATCCAAAAGAGCTACTCACGGCCCGAAAGCCATATGCCTTATTGTGCAGAATAAAACTGTCTGTGTGTAGAACTATGAGTTGTTTAAAGAGAGTTAAGGGATTTTGTGTGGCTGGAAAAAACAAGTGGGGTTACAAAATGAGCTATTTCTAATCTGCTGAACTGTTCTTAAGTAATGTACAAAGTGAAAATGCTGGGAATTTAGGCATCTGTAACACCCTGTAATGATACATGCATTTGTGAAAAACAGTTGCCATTTTTACTAGATGGCTGTCTGAAATGCCAGGGTATTCTTTCCAAAGTTCCCTGTGGCTAATATCCTTTGAATGCGTGCGATGGAGCACTGTTTAATTTTGGCAATGTTGAGGGTTCTGTGCCCTTTTGAAATGGTTTGTGGGGAAGGTTTCCCTATTGAGGAGTTGTGTATTTAAGGTATTAATATGTGTTTGTAAAATATATAAACCTGTTGCTTAAAGTTTTGGAGTGTGATTTAATATTCTTTGCAGATCTTTTTTATGTAAGGACTCGTTCTCATTAGTTTGTGGAAAGCGGCTCACTGTCACTGTCACTGAGCTGCAAGCTGCATAGGAAGGGCTGTAGAGGGGTGGGGCTGCAGACTCTGTAGTCTGATTAAAGGTAGCCTGGAGGGATGAAGCAATGCGGTTGAGAATCTGGACCATGCATGTACTGCGCTCAACAGGACAACAGCCCTGATATCAAAATTGAAAGTGGTGTGCGGCTATATTTTTGAGCATAAGACTAAAAAAAAAAATCTTGTAATTGTTTAATTTTCTGTGTAATAATACTAATAGCTCACGGAAGTTCTTGCAATAAAAATGTTCAAATAATCTCTTGCATAAGCCAGCTGTTTTGATTGTAATATACGATGCATGGTTGAGCAAGCATTAAGGATCTCCTGCATTCCTATGCTTAGGCATCTGAATCATTTAGGGAAGTTTCAAAGCCTCTGCATTAATTAACCCTTAATGCTACGCAGATCAATATGAATTACAGTTACAGAACCTTTAAAATAATTTAATATATTGTGTATGTCTGTCTAGAAACTTTTTTTTTTTTCAAAAACCTATAGGGGTATTTTGTACCTTTCAAACCCCAGGACACCATCCTAGAGAGCACCCTAACACAGTTTATTATATTGGAATTGAGACATCGATTCCTTATCTTCACAGTTCCCCTGGAAACTCACAATTATGCTAAACCTCAGCAAATGGAAGACCGCCCAGCAAAAGTGGTAGTGGAGCCCTCAAAGAGTGGTGGAAGTGCTGTAAAGCTTTAAAAAAAAAAAAAGAAAGTATCGGGCCTATATGCGGACCTCCTACAAAGAAAGGGCATCCACAAAAAAACAAAGCAGGTTTGTTTTATCTAATGTAGCTCCTTAAGACCCTTAATGTACATGTAGCTAAAGCAATTTTTCTCCAGCATCTAGGAAAGTCTATTAAGAAAAAAAAAAGTAAAGCAATTATAAAGCGGCTTTTTTTTATTTTTTTATATTTTTTAATTTTCTCTTATTAATGGCCCTTTTGTTCTTTTCCATCGTAGCTTCAACACAAAAGACTTGTGTCGGAGTACCACAGAAGGTAAAGCGACTGTTGATGTCTCTAAAGTACATAACAAACCAATGGTCCCAACCAGTGAGAGATGCCCTGTGCATCATAACAATCCATGCGCAGTCCCTACAGAGGGTGCATTAAAGACCCTAGCTACCCTAACCAGGACACTGCTTTACCAGCAAAAGCAGCAACCAGTACAGCGAGCACGCAAACAGGAAGGGCGCTACTGACTAGGGATGTAGACCTCATAGGGTGCCCCGGTCCCAGCTCAGACACCCAACCGCCACACTCATTTAAAAAGCAGGAGATAGATCTCACGCTGAAAAAAACAAATAGAGGAGTCCTTCTTTAAAGAAGAAGAAAACCTCGGCCCCTGGCCTACAAGCCGTCCTTCTTGATCAATCCTTAAAAAATACTGTTACAACTTTGGCAGGCACCCATAATCTTTGCACAGGTAACTGTTCCCCAAAGGATCGCCACAGCCGTCTATAAATATCTCACATAACCTTTGGGACAAAGGTATTGAAAATGATCATCCCATTCAGCACCAGTATTCTGCTTGTACAGGGCTTCTCAGGGGGGGTTGCCGCTGTGCCCCAAACACTAAAAGCTCACAGAACCTATTTGATGAAGGGCTTGAAACTGATCATCCCGTACTGGACACACCTTCTGTAGGTATGCAGCTTCTCAAGGATCTGACAGGGGAGCCAGCAAGCTCTGAAACACTAGCCAGAGCCGCATCCTTTCACAGTGTTCCTTCTAATGTAGACCGAAAGGGGCAGCAGTCACCTGTTCCCCGCCCCAGCGATCCCTACTCCTCTACCAGGCAGAACTATTATGACCAACATTCAAATTCACCACATCCTATGTCACCAGTTACACCATCATGCGTGTGCGGTCCCACCAGTCTCGCATCAAGTGTAAACCTACATCACCATCCTCAACATACCCGACAACAATACAGGATGGAGTGGTTGTCATAATCAGAGCTTTGAAAAATAATCTACAAGCAAGGCTTTCTCGAGAGTGGCCGGCGATAACCCTATGGGGTGTTCAAATTGGGAACCACTTTTTTTGATTTCCCAATTTCATAAATTCAGAATGATGTTTGTGGGGTAACCAAAGAGTGGTGCTTGGGGAGATTGAGGGTAATATACACCCCACCCCTAAATTCTCAGAGAATGCCCTGGAATATGGGGTTTTAGCCCAAAAAGCTGTACTAGATCACATGCAAATGACATGCACTAGGTTGTCAAAAAAAAAATCCACTCTGAACTCTAAGGCCATAAAACTGTGGAAGACAGAAACCAACAACTGACCCTTGAGTGTTGTACAGAGGGAGATAATCTAGAGGGTACAAAGGTGTACAAATGAAATGTGCTGCCATCTTGTGAATCAGCAATTGCAGAAATGGAGGCTCTTTCATTTTGACGGTGTCTGTGCGACCCCTAAATTGTGGGGCTTCCAAGTCTAATAATAAACCAGTCCAAAGCCCAAAACATAAAAAATAAGTGCAAGACATCATTACTAAAGTGCAACAATTCTGACAATGCCTCACGGACACATCAAACACATATTTGGTCTGAAAGTAAATGCGCCAGCCAGGGAACCAGGGAGGCTAACTCTAGCAAATACTTCAGAGATAGTTCAAACCGGTTCTGGGGGGCTGTCTAAAAACTGGTGGGCTGGTAAGAGCCTCAAACGGGCTAAGAGCACCAAGCAACGGAGGCTTTTAACTGGTAAACTGAAGAAAGCCAGATTGTTTGCTACAAGGAGGCTTAAAAATACAGTGCCTCAGAATCAGAGTAAGCCCACCCAAAATGATTCACCAGAGAGCTCGGCATTCACCACAGACTACCAATCTGAACATTCTGAGATGGCATTTTTAGAGAGCCTCAGAAGGTACCGGCGAAATGTAGAGAAATTTAAAGCTAGGGAGTATTACGAAGAATTCAGGTTTGTTAACTTAGAATGCTGAGCAGGGTCTCTTGGCTATCCCCCAAGCTGTACAAACTCTCATAGAGCGCTCCTTACAAGATGTGGACCTTAAAGATTTATTTGAGCTCTTCTTCCACGGTCAGGGAATTGACACCCCCTTCCTTGTTCACCAGATGCTCGATGTGCAATGTATTTGACGCTGTGGAGTTTTTAGAAAACCTTTCTAAACTTTCACATAGTAAAGCAGAAATCGTCGCCTTTGGAACCTTAAGAATAGTCACCCTCATTGTTAGGGATTGCAAGGAGGGGCGTGTCCAGACCGTTCAAGAGTATCTTTTGCAGTAAAGTCATTGAAAAAACACAACAGCGTTTGCTCAAATTTAACAATGGCAAGATCAACATGTGTCTGGTGGCAAGCATAGCAGGCTTAATAGCAGATTGCAGCACTAGTGACGTGGTCGTACTGTCTAGAGCAGCTCAAGTCGATGCTGCACTTGAAATACCTCTGGACGGACTGGTAGGTTTCGGAGAACTGGGCATGTTTGAGAACTATTTTAACGTCACAGTAGGTTCTATACTACAGCGGATCGTGGAAGTAATTCACTTCCGGAGAGCCTGTGAAAAGTAAAATGGTTTACATATTACACTGTGAAAACCACTTTTAGGGTATCTTGAACCAGAAGGGTTTTCTAGGAGCCAGGTACATGTACACCCATTGCAATCACATTTACAAAACACAGACAGCTTATCAATGTGAAATGCATTATAAAATGTGTCAAAGAGACGGCTGCATCCTAGTTGATGATCAGACGGTGACATGCCCTTAATGGAATCTATTCTGTTGCTCGTAAAACTGCTTGAGCATAAACACTGGGGTTATTCAGTGCATACCTAAAACAGACTGTGTGGGGTGCAGGTGCTACACAGCTGGCGATCACGAATAAAAAGGTATGAAATGCCCCCCCACCTCTACACTGTTATAAGGGGACATTTCCTCCAGGGAAAGAACACATATGTTACATGACCAAAGGATGGCCACAGACCAAAACAGAAGACTAAATAGTGTTCTAGTGTACCCAAGAGACCAGAGTGCACCAGCCTAACTATTTCTCGCACCATCTAACTTCAAATAAAAACTGGGAGTTTGAAGGCCCTTCTTGTGTGAATTAATTCTTAACACCTTCATGCACACAAAATTTAAAGGTTATACCAAGATGGCGCATTACTCAAAAGCGACATGTTCT
The DNA here is from genome assembly GCF_031143425.1 of Pleurodeles waltl. Classification (NCBI taxonomy): domain Eukaryota; kingdom Metazoa; phylum Chordata; class Amphibia; order Caudata; family Salamandridae; genus Pleurodeles; species Pleurodeles waltl. Next base: position 1,195,681,859 of record NC_090445.1, on the reverse strand, counting down.
TTATTTTGCAAAATATGATACGTGCAAATACACCTGTAGATCTCATTACCCAAGGCTCCAAACTGATAGTAATAACGGCTGTACCTTTACTATAAGGTTCATAGATACTTTGAATTTTCTGCCCATGAAATTGAGCAAGTTACCAAAAGCCTTTGGTTTTCCAGGCTGTAAAGGTTATTTCCCTCAATTTTTGTAACACGTGGTCAGAATTACTAGGGCCCTATGCTTCCGCACAACAGCTACGGAGTTGTGAATATGATGCCCGTGGAGAAAGAGAGTTTTTCTGCAGTGGTACGGTAACAAAATGTAAAAAGATGTTTCATTTTCAAACTGAGTTGAGTTCAGGAAGATGTAATGATCTTGAGAAAAGCCTGCAATCTCTTTTGTTTTGTTGAGATGACAAAACAACAAAAGATTATGAACCCAAATACTCCATAACATAGTTGTAGAGTCACCCAACCTCTATAATGGTAAGCAAAAGAATTATTCTACACCCTCTATATATTGGCTCATGTACTTCTCTAAAAAGGAAAACATCTTCATCCAACACGCTTTGCAGAGTGGTAAATACTGTTTGGGCCAGTACTTCCTAGACGGGTACGTTGTAATTAATGACATACCAACAGCCTTTGAATACAATGGTTGCTTTTACCACGGTTGTCCCAGCTGCTACAAAAACACACAAGTTTAATATGCTGCTGGGTACCAAATTTGAACACTTGCACTGCTAAAACTGCAATATCTTGAAGACTGCGGTTTTGTTCTGAGAACCCTCTAGGAGCATGAGTAGCTTGATATGTTAACATCAGATGTGGAACTCTGCTCCTTTGTTAAGAGCAAAGAGTTACCCATACCTTTGGAGCCCTGCAATGCCTTATTTGGGAGGGCATACAAATGCTATACAACTTACAGGAAGAGGGTGAAAAAATACATTACTACGATTTCACGGGCCTGTACCCATTTGTCAACAACAAGACGTTCTACCCCTTAGGGCACCCGCATCATATATGTCAAGTCTACCCACACTGGGGGCTTTACTTCCCAATACTACCGTACAGAGTCAATGGAAAGCTAATCTTCCCCCTATGTCGATTATGCTCTGAAAGTAGAGTGACTACTAAGTGCAGACCCTCTGAATAGCAAAGGGCGATTACTGGAACATGATGTACCACTGAGGTACAGGCGGCCTTGGAGAAAGGTTACAAACTTGACAAAATACACAAAGTTTGGCACTTTGAACAGACGACAGAGCTCTTTTCTGAGTATATTAACTTATTTCTCAGAGATAAGCAGGTGGCGTGGGGTTTCCAAATTGGTGTATTAACAAGACCTCAAAGCAGAAATATATATATATGATTACTCTGCTCATGAGGGTACATACTTGAGACCTCAATTCCTTGTGAGAAAAATAGGCCCAGCTTACAAACTTGTCAAACACCACCATCATCACAAATCTTGACATAGGGGGTGATTCTGACCCCGGCGGTACAAGACCGCCGGGGCCAGGGTCGGCGGGAGCACCGCCGACAGGCCGGCGGTGCCCCGCAGGGCATTCTGACCGCGGCGGTTCAGCCGCGGCCAGAAAGGGTAAACCGGCGGTCTCCCGCCGGTTTACCGCTGCCCTTAGAATCCCCCATGGGGGATTCTGACACCCCCTACCGCCATCCTGTTCCTGGCGGTTCGCCCGCCAGGAACAGAATGGCGGTAGGGGGTGCCGCGGGGCCCCTGGGGGCCCCTGCCGTGCCCATGCCAATGCCCGTAAGAGGGCCCCACAAAGTATTTCAGTGTCTGCCTAGCAGACACTGAAATACGCGACGGGTGCAACTGCACCCGTCGCACCTTCCGACTCCGCCGGCTCAATTCTGAGCCGGCATCCTAGTGGGAAGGTTGATTTGCCCTGGGCTGGCGGGCGGCCTTTTGGCGGCCGCCCGCCAGCCCAGGGCAAATGTCAGAATCACCGCAGCGGTCTTTCGACCGCGGTGCGGTGTTCTGACGGCGGTACCTTGGCGGACGGCCTCCGCCGTCCGCCAAGGTTAGAATTAGGGCCATACTGTTTAAATATCTTTTGGGGGCATCTTATGAGGTGTCCAGCTGTGAGTTATCCCCGATGAAACTGCTGCTCTGTGTTGGAAATATGCAAAAGAGTAACCTACAACTTGTAACATTATAAACATCTTCATCGCCTGTTTAACAAGCGTTCATGCCTATTTAGAGCTTTACAATGCGATGGATAAACTTCAGGATCGGTGTCTGTATCACAATACAGAACCTGTTATGTTTATGAGCAAACTATTGGATGAAGAACCTCAGCTCAGTGATTATTTAGACAATCTGATCAGCGAGCTAGGGAACAACGAGTACATCATTGAATTTACATCAGCTGGTCCCAAAACCTAGTTATCATACATCAAAAAATGCAGTATGTAGGAATGTCAGAGGCATCACCCTGAAAAACACAGCCAAAATCAGTTTTGACAGTCTAAAGGATCTGGTGAAAGAATACTCTGCCTCGACTGACCATAAAAATGATAAAACGAAAATTGTAAAACAACCTTGCATCATCCAGTCAAAAAAAAACGGTGGGAAATTACAACCGTGGCTTTGCATAAAACCTTGCATATAGTGTTTGATAAAGGGGTCCTGATTGATGACTACAAAACCCTGCTTTACAGTTACTGAAGGTTCATTAGAGTGTCAGCCTCCGACCATGGACATCAGGCTGCAGCACCCACTTTCCTGCAGTTTAGCAGGCCCCTCAAATTGCGGTAAAAGCTATTTTATAAAGAAAATTATATTATATAGAAAATGCTCAGTGTTTAATCTGAAATGCCTGATAATATTGTATGGCTTTATACATGTTGGAAAGAGCTTTATAAAGAACGATCCCTAAGGTTTCTGCACATCAAATGTATAGAAGGCATACTGAATAGTCTCAACAAAGATGAATTGTTCCCTTCAGGCCTTGTAAATATGGTATTTGTAGACAACCTTATGAGCGAAGGCGGGGATCACCCTGAGATAGAGAAAGCATTCACTCAATATTCACACCATGGTAATCTAAACATATGTAACATCGGGCAGATCCTGTTTCATTAGGGGATTCTCTCATTTCTAAGATAAAACTGGTAAAGCAGTTGTGAGGTTTTATAGGTTCTTTGTTGGCCATAGCTATACCCTAATCACCAGTCTCACAAGCAGAACCTGATGGAGAACGCTAAAAAGATGCACTTGGTGCCACAGCAGTTGCTGGCACAGTTGGGGCTGTCCACGGTCAACGTCAAGGATATACTGAAAAATGAGATGCATCGCCTGGATGTGGAGATTAAAGACATTTTTAACCATACTGATTTAAAACCTTACCTCAAAGCAGGTGTTTACTCCACCACTCTTCAAAACTTTTAACAATATTACAGGCAGCTGAATGCTGAAAAAAACAAGTTGACTCTATATGCCCCTGACTCTGAGCAACCTCCACCACCCCCTTCAACGCCTGCAGAACCATCACCATCCTCAGACACCTTTGTTGAAACTCTTTTAGAAAATATAAGTCAAAGGTACAGAGGACCTGCACAAATGTTGCTAAGTGAAATGGCAGTTTCTAAGGACCTGGTCTTGTGGAATGAGAAAGGAGAATTCTCTACAAAGGGCAGCTGCTTGTAGTCTACCATATGTACGACCTGGTCAAAGGTCTTACACGCCCCAAAACACTATTGCTCCAGAAAGAGCCTAGAGGTTGGGGAAAATTTTCTACGAGCTGCTGGAACTCAACATTCCTTTTACGATCGTCAGTAATGCAGAACACAGACGACTGCTTGAAAGTGTGAAAGATCCGACTTACAGCCTCTCAAATACTCCAACACCTGTTGTTTTTAACCCCCACCCTAAGATGCCAGCATCCTTTTTTCCCCCCCGGCTATCCCCTTCTTGGAGCACTGCAGCTTTGCCTTTGGAACCTAAAAAAAAAACATTGTCCAAAGGGAACAAGTGGTTAAATGTCTGATGTGCCTGCCTGTGTTTGTGTGTATAGTTATGCCATAGTTAACAGTTGACTTTTTTAAACAAACCCTTTAATTTTTCAGCATGTTTCAGTCATCTTTTTAAAAACAGTTTAAATGGGTGTGCATGAGTCAGAATAAAGATGAGGACTCTGTATTCAAAGCTGTTTTTTTTTTTTTAATAATTTTATTTTAGACAGCCATCATTACACATAAGAGGATTTACACAACCTGACACTTTTGACAAACTGAGTAATTTGTTTTAACAGCATTTGATGTAGAACAATCATTGTTAACTAGATTGTTCTAATATAATGTCATACACTCGGACAGTTTGCTAATAAAATATATACAATGCTCCCTGCATGTGACCGCGAGAGAATCATGTAGCTGGTTTTTGTTGCACTCCACCCTCGCTATAGCTTTTTTCACATACTTGAATATAGGTCTTGTATAAATGCTATGCTCAGGGAATGCATCTGTGCTGTCAAACATTGTACCCTTGTCATGATCTAAAAACAGAGACGCCCAATTAGTTCCTTCTTTGTACTGTGGATCTGTGTTAAAGATGAAGGTGCATGGTCTTTCAGACCATATTTCTCCAGGCAGAGAGTTGCTGGAAAAACACCTAAAAAGTATTTCTTGATGTATATATGCCAGCATAAGAAATTCTGAATCTGAAAAGTGTCCATTTTACAATATTTTAAAGATAGCCAAACAAAGCTTGTTGGGCGTAATTGATCTGAATGATGTTGTTGAATACAGAGAATAAAACCATGTTCACATTCACAGCCAGGAATTGTCTAAATCGTATATCAGCTTTTTGATTTCCATTTTTGATCAAGTTATAGTGGTTGTCGTCTTCCATGTCAGGAGTCAGATAGAAAGCGAACAGCACTTAGTCCGACCGATATCCTTTCCTTGCCACCATGACTTCCGAGTCACACAGGTGCTTCCCGGGCATCGAAACCAAGCCCAGATGTTCCCTAATAAAATTAGCGTCTCCAAAGCTCGGTGTGTACCATTTTGCAGGAAGCACAGCCCCCTCGTGGATCAGTCCAGCTTAGTTGATGTTGTAGTGTTTGAAGCTGAATGGGTTTGAGGTATAAAGGCCACTAAAAGCTGTATTATCGACAAAACCTATGATAATAAGTTTCGGCAGCAGTCCCAAAAATAAATGTTGCTGTTGGGTTAATCTAGTGCTGGCTGCAATGCTAAATATCTTCATACCTACTGTATCAACAGTGTACTTAGTATTCAACAGCTGTACAGCTTCGGCGTGAGTCAGTCTGACGTTTGGGGACACTTACACTCTCTTTACAAACAAACTAGTGAAGAGTATGACCTGTTTACACTGTTCTGCATCCCTCCTAAGAGACAGAAAGAGTACTTGTTGCGGTTAAGTTTGATTTTAAGATCAATACCATTGATGAATAGTTTAACTTGGAAGAAAAGGTCTGAATATATAAGCCCGAGGAGGTCAAACTGTCTACTGCCGGTGGCAAAGCTCACTCTTTTTACAAAACATTTATTGTTGTCGTACAGCTCCTTGTCTTCAAAATATGCAAAACTATCCTTGTGGAAGAGTCTTGCTGAAAGCTGCGTGTCCTGGGCGTCACAAATGTAATTTAGAATATTGTCGATGTAGGCTCTGTAGGCATACATGTTATCACATTGCATGATGAGTTGGTCGCAGAGGGTTATGTCCATCTGATTAAACATGGTTGTGATGGGTAAGCAATGGTCACCATATTAGCGGCAGCCATTATGATGGTACCATCCGCTTTTGGGATTTCACAGACAAGATACAGCAGAGTATTGTTGAGATCCGGGTACTTATCCGTGGACCCTGTCCCAAAAAACACTATCGGCGTCAAGGGCATCAAAGCGGCTAGAGGCAATACTTCCATGAAAAAACTTCTTTTGATGCTGGTCCGGGTGGGCTTTAGAGAAAACAAACCTAACTTCAATTTGGCACATGCTACTGATGTGCAGTGCATGAAGGCCATGGTTTCAGATTATGGTGTTTTAAAAATATTTAAGTTAACGGATATTCTCTTGTTCTTGGAGGCTCTCTTCCGTCCTATTGATCCTCTATTGCGAGCAGTTTTTGTGAGTGCCTCCTTTTTTTTATAGGGCACCAGCGGCCCCCTACGCCTCAAAGACCTTTGCTTCCTTTAAATACTTGTGCTTGATTTGGCAAGAGTCCCACTCCTTCTTGGGGTTGTTTGTTCATGCTTTTGGTGACAGCAGAAGTCACATATCCCACTACATCATGGCAAAAGACGAGGTTGTCGCTTTAATGTGCAGTTTTGCAATTTCGTAGCCTCTTCTCAAGAAAGACATAGCTATACTTAACAAACAATGGAAGAAACCACCCAACCCCGCCCTGTACATAACAGGGGACCCTTGAAAGAATGGTGGCCCTCTGGCCTGGTGTCTGTAATAGTCCCTGTACAGAGCAGGGTCGCTGTATGTTTTCATGATCACCATGATGACTTCTTAATATTCACTGTTGCAACCTTAAATGAAGCTTAACAATCACGTTCCTGTAGTTGAAGGACATCTGCTCAGATTGGTTGTCGAAGATCTTGATTGACATAGTGTCAAAATGTTTTTTAGAAATTGCTACGTAGCCTGGTTTGAAATATTGAATATTAATCACCAGGTTATTTTCACCCTTCACTTGCACCCATCTAAACAAATGCGAAAAACTATCGCCGACCCTCTGTGGTTCTACAATATTGCTATACACATACAGTATATAGAACCCCCCCATTGATATTGGGGCATGCGGGGTCTGGTTCTACATGGCTTTTTTTATGTTGCACTGTGCCTAAGACACTTCTTAATTTACCCACACAACTAAACTCTATTGCAATTTGGAGATTTAAGAAACAATTAATACTAGCTGAAATATGTTTCGATGCTGGCTATGGATTGGTTGAGGGCCTCAACCACAACCACAACACTAAGGTAATAGCAGTGAGGAAAGCCAACGTGGATGATCAACAGGTCCTGATCACGCTTTATAGTAAATTTTGCCTACAATTTTGTAAATGTATTCCAGGTTCTCAGGTATTGGATTTCGGTCAGGCTACCACCCAGTTCCCTTTATGTCCGCAGGTTTAGCAAGTTTCACTGTATAATTAGAAATGCATTTGTCGGGAAACATGTCCTTTGAAGCGTTGGATGGCAAGGTGAAATAAAATGACGCCATCTCATAATGTTGCCTTCAGAATGCACTGTTCTCACACGTCCTGCAGGGAGCTGGCCCAACGGTTAAATTTATCGAGACGCCCCCTCCATTTGACAAAGACCTGTTTGTTAGCTCCACTACCTTTCCATTTTACAATCTTTTCAACCCTGTTTGGATCGTGCAGGACCTTTTGTAACTCTTCATTGTAAAAGCATCTGCCACAGTTTCACAGTCGTAGTCCTTTATCCTGTAAATATATATACCTTCTTTAAGCTCTCCATCCCTCACTAAAAATATTTCACCACTAAAAGTCTGCTGGTAGCCCTTCGTAAATACCTCTTTCAACTTTACACCCTAACATGATCACCTTCTTTTTATTTAAAAGAGGCTTCTTCACGTTGTCTGTGAAATGGATCCCGTATACCGTTCTCCACACCTCTAAGGAATCATCAGATTTTACCTCTACATTTTGATGGTTCTGTGATAACTGGCATTAAAAACATCTATAAATGTCTATAGAACATCCACATAACGGTATGTGTTGTAAGCTGTGAAATATCTCCCCATCTTAGATATTAGAGTTCTGTTAAAAAGCTCTATCACAGTCACTTTCACCTCCGTGTGTGTAACAAAATGCTGAACTGCGTGCTGTTTTAATGATTTCTGAAACAACCTGTTTTAAAAAAAAAATTCCGCCCTCTGCTTGCTGTTTTTGAGGGGTTTGCCTTTTACTGAAGATGGCTTTAAAGGCCATGGCGACACCAGTCCCAATTATATCACTTAGCGCTTCCACAATGGCGTACTTGGACCGTTAATATATATATCAAACTCCGTTATTATACTTGGCTAGATCTTGAAGACTGATTATATCTGCCTGCCACTGGTAATTTAACTATGTATTAACGATGGCAGGTCTCCTCTTAAAACGCTTCCTGAGTGGCATATGGAGTGAATACGCCTCTTCCCCAGATAACCACATCTTAACCTGTGCTCTTTTTACAGGGTCATTTTCAACTAGAGGCCTTCTAAACAACACTTCAGCACTTCTGAAGGTTCCAAACCCTCTTGTATTGCAATAAATCTTACTTAAACTGGCAACAGACATGTTTGTCAGCCCTGCCACCCCATGAAGAGAGAGACAACAGTTTTGTGTAAGGTCATTTTAACAGTACATAAAAAGGGGAAACTTTACAGTTTCATGGTAAAAAGTTTGTTGGTAGTGAGCTTGCGGCCTTAATATTCTTGACATGTATGAGGCTTATAGACACTCCTGAGCCTCCTGCTGCGGATCATTATTTTATGTCCATAACAGAGAATCTAAAAGTCACGTTTGAGATAAGCGTTCACAACAGTTGCAGCAAAACATTTAACAGGCCATATGCCATTGTAGGGTACACCTGGGGCTTCATTTTCAAAATCTGTAATATTGTATGTACACATTTTTTACGAGGCTCTTTGTTTTGGATTGTGGAACTTTCAGTCTGTCTTGAACAGCATAAGCAGTAAACATTTATGGCATTAACCACTGGCGGCATCCCATCTATCACTACGCTTTTTGCTGAAGGTTTCTGTGGTTCAAAAAAGAAAGGAGTACAAACTATTAGTTAAAATTTAAAACACAGCCGTATTTACAGTGTAATTGTTTATAATGATCTTTACTAACCTCGCCATTTTTGACGGACTCAGCGACGGCTCGGAAATCTTGAGAGTCGCTGAGGTCCATTGAGGCATAACCGATGTCAGAGTTTACGTGCGGTTACTGGACGACGACAGCCTCCGGAGCCGGTTCCTCCGGAAAACCTATATCTTCATAGACAGGTGAGTTAGGAGCTGCTCTATATTCTTTACCATCTTCCCTTGTTTTGGTACTCAAGGTTTTACTGCTGCTGGGGCACATAATAGGGGATATCAGGTGCAGCAAATCCTTGAGCCTGAACGATTCAAACTGGTGGCAGAGCGCCTCATCAAAACCAATGGCATCATGCGTAACCCTCTTTAAGACTGCTTTGCTGTGCAGGTTGCTCCATCGTCGCGTGTGTAAGGCTACAATAATATTTATCAATAGTGTTCAAAACAGCATCAGAGGATGTCTTTTTGGTGAGGTGGCTGTATCTCTTTATAGCGACTGATCTCTTTCTGGAGGGGGTTCCAGGGTTTGGCAATGGCTGCTTAGGAGACTCCATATACGTATTCTATGCATCAAAAAGGGGGGCATCCTCTTCCACACCACCACTTGGGTATATGATCTCCAGGGGTTCTGGTTCGCTGGGGTTTGCCGCATAGCCCTAGCCACGTGGTTAGAGCCACGAGCACGTGACTAACATGTGACAAGGGTGATGTCACAGCACACGTTACCCAACACAGTCATGTGATCCCCATGGTAGTGACGCCATTCCTGGGGAGGGCCCATGAAGGCCCGGAAGTCCCGGTAACAGAAGTGACGTCACTTCCGCGGTGGGACAACTGTCACTTTTTGCATGATGGCAAAAAGTATCCCTTTATTCTACTTGCCTGGTACAACTGAAATTTGGACCGCAGCTTTTACGATTCATATGACAGTGTAGTGTGTGAAAAAGAGCCAACACGCAGTCTATCTTTGTGGAAGTGCATAGAAGTAATAAGCCACGCACACACTATTTTTGGTGGAACTACATAGCTAAGGTACGATGAGGAAGATAAGGGTAGGAAAGGAGAGGAACATGGCTTGATGTGAGTAAGGCAATGGCTTATGGTTACATTTGAGGGCACCCACAAATTCTTTTATTATGAGGCACGGGGCAAGTGCATACCCAGCGACTAGATGTTAGCCCCCCTTTCCAGGGCACACCAACTAGGGAGGGTTGATGGCAGTTGACAAGAATACATGATAACTTGGATAGACCTACTTGTAGTACAATAAAGGTTTGTGAACACAACAAAACTATACATTCAAACGTGTGTTGAAAATACTCTAAAAATCATTCCTTATTGTACTGCACTGCAACAGAAAATGAAGCTGGAACTCCGACAGACGGCAAATGTGGGAATAGAGAGGGGCCTCAAAAAAGGCTAATTCTACAGTTAAGATGGATTAGCTATGTCGGTGGCTGGCCCACTAATTAGATAAAGATAGCACCAAAGTTCCACATTCCTTTCAGTGGGCCCAGAAAATACGTGGGTATAAAATTTGACGATCATAACACCTTTATAAGAGACAGTGTTGGAAAAACTGGGGACTGGGGCGGAGAAAGGTAGAGTGTATGGCCCCTTCCCATTCCTACCTGTTGAAGAAGCGAATATCCCACCTTTGAGCATTATAACTACGAAAAAACAAGGGGAATCTAGAATGATGAACAACTTAACATGGCCGGAAGGAGATTCGATAAATCACTTCATTAGAAATTAATATTGAACAGTGACTTACTCCTGTGTGGACTAAGCAAATGAGATGATGGAGATGTGGTAAAGGTGCCAACATGGCAAAGCATGATAGAAAATCCACTATTCATTTATTACAGTTGGGCACTAGTGATTTTCAATTGCTAGGAATGCAAATGGATGGTATGATCTATTTTGACAAGACAATGAGATATTCAGTATTGTGTGAGATTTTTAGATGTCCAAAGCGTTTATTTTTTGGCAAACATTTTATGAGGCTTTTTTGTGGAAAAGAAAAACAACTATAATAATTTAATAATACAGGTTCAACATCTGTACATCAGTCAACTTGAAGGCTACCACATACATACCCACTAGCGCCCGATAGAAGGATCAACAACATATGCAATAGAAATCAGCTCAAAGGAAGACCACATTTGAACACACAGGAAACAGTAATGACAAGTGTACAATTCCCAAAGATGGGTGGCCTCCAACTGGCCCCCACCTCTTCATGACAACAGGAAGTGGGAGATGACACTCAAAGCCAAGTAAAGCATGGCAATTTCAACCATGCCGATAGTGACCACGGGGGACAACCCCCCACCCGGGAAGGCTCTATATTAGGATATGTCTGTGTAAGAGAAAAGTGCCCAGGGATTCCAGGAATGCAAGCCAAATCCCAACCCAGGGAAAAGAATCATAAAGCACCCATGAAGGACAAACGGGGGTCCTCGAGACGCATACATTGATCCAGCCGTTCGCACCAAGACTCTACAGAGTGACCTTCTAGTGATGGGTGATCTCCTGTTTCACACAAGTTAAGGCCACCCCCAGCAGAGCCATTTTATATTGGTTCCTTACCAGGTCATTATAGTTATGCAGTAACATTAGCTTAGGGTTCTTAGGGAACTCCCACCCCAAAAAGTGCCCCCAGGTTTGACAGAACTCTTCCTAAAAAGGCCAAGCACCCCACAATCTCAGACCATGTAAATTAATGTCCCTTCCACTGGGCTGCAGCTTAAACACAAGAGATGCTATAAAGCCTCTCTTCCAGAGGCTATACCAAGGAAAGTAAGTCTGGTGTAAGTACTAGAGATGGATAAGTTGGTACTGCGATGCAAAGGCTGCCGCTAGCGTGTCTTGCCAGTCCTCATCCTCTAAAGGGCCCACATCTGCCTCAAATGCTCCCCTTAGAACGGCAAAGGTGTCCAGGGTGTTAATCACCAGGGATTTGTAAATCCAGGATGTTTTATGGTCCAGCAGGTTGTACACGAGCTGTACTGCCTCAAACCTATACTCCAGAAGGTCCTGAAGGTTGATCACATAAGGCAACAAGGCATGCCCCACCTGCAAATAACGGACGAATTGGGTACGATGTAAGCCAAATTGTGCCTGAAGGTCAGTGAAGGACTTCGTGGCTACTTCCCTCCATCACATTTCCCAAGCAAGAGATGCCAATCAGATCCTACAGACGGAGAAGCCTGAGAGGGCAGGCACCTGGGGGAGGGTTGATCCCGCCTTGGGAGGCATCTCTGACATAAGAGATAAACAAACTACTCCTCCGTCCCACAAGACACTGCACAGAACCAATTAACTTTCTGAAAAAATAATTTAGTAACAGAGAAAGGGAAGTTCTGCAACGAATAAAGCAAATGGGACAATGTCACCATTTTGAATATTGCTGATCTACCCAGCAGGGACATTAGGAGGCTTGACCAGTATTTCACGTTGGCTGTCGCTCCAATGATTTGTGGCTGAGTGTTTATTGTACATGTTCTCTGTGGATCTCGAGAGAACAAAATGCCCAAATACCAGAATCATTCCAGAACTACATGCATATCCCTGTACCATGTGTCCAACACGGGCCCACAAAGATAAAAATATATTTGTGCTCATTTAGGTGGAGACCCAAAAGGTCACTGAAAGTCATTTCAACCCTGGTCCCTGTTGAAATCATTTTTGAAACAAGTGACAAGATGGAGATATTGGATGGATGAGACTTGGCGATAGCTTGACAGTTTTCTGAAAAAATGGACAGTAGATTGCTTAGAGGAAAAACTAGTAAATCTCAGAGTGTTGATTGATGAGGTGAGTATACTAAATTATTGTAAATTGCAGAACGTGCAACAGATGATGGGGCACCTTCATTTTGCGTGAAAGCTGGTTGTTTTTTGTAGTTCTTTTGCAGCACACTGACAAATGTGATGAAAGGAGTGCATAAGCTAGGTATGGCTAATGAAATGTGTGAAAGGGTATTTGGAGATATGGACTGATTTTTTAGCAAATTTGATAGGTGTTTATAGCTTGATGAGGAATTGAGAAGTTAGCAGTTTGAGGTTTGTTGTGACACAGGGGATAACACAGGATTTGAAGTGTAATTGAACAATGCTTGGTGTGCAGAAATGTGGCCTGAAAAATAGATTGTATGAAGACACGGCATCACTTATCTGGTTTGTTTCCCAGTGCTGGTAACAATGAAAAACAATTTGAAAAACATTTATTTAACTTGAACAAACAGCAATTTTGTTGAAACTGCACTGCGAGGCCATTACATACAGGCAGTAGACTCAGTCCTTATTAAGCACCATGAGACATCAAGACTTTTGACCTTTACAACTGTATTCCCCTTGGCTATTGACCTATCGTGTCCTCTCTGTTCATTGTGTCTCTCGACCTTCCCTTTCTGACCCATCGTCTAGGTGATCGTGTGCCTTCCAAGGGCCCCAAATCTTGTTATACGTTTTCAGACAGCCCCTACCAAGCATAGTATGCAACTTTTTCGGCCATGATGTACAAGTCCATGCCAGTTTTCCATTCCCTAATGGTTGGTGGTTCTGAGACTCCCTATTGCATGGCCACATCCCTCTTAGCCACTGCAAGATCCAGATTAGCCATTAGGAGTTTAGAGCGTGGGAGGTCTAATTCAGTGGTTATCCCTACCAATACTTATATGGGGTCTAGTGGGATATGTTCTTCCAACACTGCCTCTAGCTCTTTCAGTATTTTTGTATTTATACTCTTGAATTGAGGGGCACTCCCATATTGTGTTTATGAAGGAACTAACTCAAAGTGATTGAGGGTTGTCATCAGGAGACCAACAGCCGTTACGTTCTCTTGAGTTTGGGGTGTACTTTGGAGCTTATGTCCCCCTCCGCCAGGGATGGGAAGATGGAAACCGGTGCCAATGGGTGTGATGTGTCCGAATCTGTTGCGGGGTCATGTTCGAACCCTGTGCTGCTTGGCGTGTCTTTGTGTTTCACCACCTTGTGCTTTTTGGAGGCCATATGCCTCTCTCTTCCTGGGAGTCTGAAGTTTGGGCATTCTGTCTTTGTCTATTTATCTGACGCCACGGAGGTGACGCTCTTTGTTAAAGTATAGGAACTTTGGCAGGGCGACCATCTTAAACAGTGCAACCTGCCCATCAACGTCAAGGGAAGGGTCTTCCATCTCTCTACGTCTTCCAGAAAGTCCCTCAGAACCCTACCAATGTTTCGAGTGAGGCTACGTTCCTTGCCTTGAGTCACAAATATGCCCTAATATTTGAACCTATCTCTGACTGTTTGTAAGTGTTTCGGGAGTGTAAGTTGTATCGGGTGCCCCCCCAGTATAGGCTGGATTTACTCTTAATTTATCACTTAATCTCCACAATGGCCCCAACAGCGCTGGGATGCCTGGCTTCACCTTGGGGGGTTGCCCAGGACTGGGCATCTTACAGGGAAAGCCAGGAGGGGTTCCACAGCGGTATGCGTTCAGCGCCTCGATACCTCCGGGTCGGAGTGCGCTTTACAAGTACAAATTTACATTTACATTTACATATCTACTGGTCTTTCCACTTGGATCTCTGTTTTCCTGAGGGGCATTGCTCGTGTTCATTACTGTAAGGGATGCCCATCCCCCTATTTCCAGTTCCTTTCACCTGGGGTCTCTCTTCAAGCCAGCTTAGTTTTTGCCTTAACTGAATCAAATGTGCGTCTTTGGCGCTGGACCTCTCTTGTGTAGTCCGGGTATATTTGTATCTTTGAGGTTCGTGGCAGGTTGCACCATGCTTCCACGCTTCAGTGAGGATCATGTCTCTGTCCTGGTAGTTTAGGAATAACGCAATTACTGTTCGTGGAGGGGCTCCAGGTGGTGGTTAGTTGCCTAATGATCTGAGGGCTCATTCAATCGCAAAGCATGACAAGTAGTTCTCCACCATCCTATGGAACTCGTAATACGGCTGGTGGTATATCCGTCACTTTACCGTCACTTTTGGGACGGATTAACACCTCCTCCAAAGTTGTAATAACCCCCTATGTCTTTGGTGATTGTGCTACCTTCTGTTACCACCTTAGGCAATGTCTGGACTGTGTCTTCGAGTTTGGAGATCCTGTTCTCTGCTATGGACACTCTGTCTACCATGTTTTTCAGGTCCTGATGATGGAGGGAGACCTCCCACCGGACCTCTCCCATCTTCCCCTCTCATATTTAACGCAATGCCTGGATCGCCTGGAGGATCGCTATGTTGTTCAGGACCAGAGGGGTGTCATGTCCTGTATCCCCTGACGCAGGAGGGCACCACACTGGCAAGTTTGTGGAGCTTCCTGTCTTGAGCTCCATGCCTCTTTGTCATGGGTCATAAGCGTCTCAATATTACTTTCTCAGCGGAGAAGAGAGGCGGCTCTGCTCCAAGTGTTCTCTCCCTGCGAGCTGCTGGTCCTGGCCTCTGCCCCACGCTCCTTCACCAGTGTCTCAGATCTTCACTTATTGCAGCTTGGCGGCTTCCAGTGGTCCCTACTGAGTGTGCTCTTTTAATAACAGTGTTGCATCTCCGCATCCACTTGTGGAGGGGTTTGGATGATATCCCCCCAGGGCCTAAGGGTCTCCCCCAGTGGCTGGCATGGCACCCGTCACCCCAGTCTCTCCTCTAGGGGGTGAGGGACTCGTGAAGCCTCCTTCCCCCTTGCCGAACCTCAACATCGCCATCTGCGAGCCCTCGTGTTTCTCCACCCAGGGATCAGGAGACGGGAGACAGGGGAACCCCAAGTTGTACACTGGAACCCCCCCTACCCCTGCCGTTCGGTGCTGTTTCAGTCACCCTCCCTGGCTCCCCGGGAGCCACCGCTGTCTTAGCCTGGTTCGGGGGGGGGAGGGCCTCAAGACCCAAGTCCACCCTGCCCCCTCCACTCCGACAAACTCTAGATCGGTACAGTAGGCCTGTTACCACTGTCTATCACTCTTTCCAGGCGGGAGGATTCCTGCATCCCCATTGTTCTCTGCTCCCGGTGCCTTGTCCTTTCTTGTCTTCCTGCTGAGGGGAGGGGCTCTTACCTGCAGGCTGGCTTCTGTCGTCTGGCTGCCCGCAAGCAGGTGTTTTCCGTCTCTCAATCCAACTCTCTCTGGTGCCCTCGCCACCATCTCCCCTCAGGCCTTTTATCTCTGTATCCAGTACGTCCTTGATTTTGTCACTGCAAGGGCCTCCTCAGTGACACAATTCCCCGTCTCTCCTGCCCTGCAGCTCCACCTTCTTCTCCCCTTGTCTCGCCGCCGGTAGTTTCCTTCTCAGCTCGGTGCCCAGCCTGGCCACAGCCACGGGAGTGGATACGTCCTGCTCATCTTGCCGGGGTGCAGGGCCTCTACCCAGCCCTCCTCTACACCCCTCCGTGGATGTTCCAGTATACAGTCAAGAAGGACGAGCATGTGGCCATTGTTCCCAGGGGAGGTGTGGGGGCCTGCAAGGCCTTCTCCACCGATACCTCATCTCTCCCCCTTGCTCACCACTCTCTGGCTCCCTGAACAGAGGGTGGTCTGCCCCCCTCTTCTGTGGTGTTAGAATGTGAACTCAAATTGGGAAGTTAAAGGCTTTATAAGGATTTATATGGGGCCTAGGCGAGAAGCTTTTTAAGTAGAGTCTAGCCTAGTCACCATCTTGACTTTGTAACCCCCTTGATGGATACATCTAAAAAACAAATACCAGTCTTGATCCATCCGGCCAAATTAGAGGAAGGTGGCTTCTCGTCTTTCTTTACAGGACAAAAGATGATAAACAAACTCTCATACTGGCGGAACTCTGCTGAACATGAAAGATAAATCTTAAGAGCCCTCATCACATCAAGGAGCAAAACCAAAGAATCCAAAACCAAATTCTTCTGTGGGAGACTAGGCAACTGTTACGATCCGGAAACTAGTAAGTTGGAATAAAGTAAGCTTTATTCTTTGCCACCAACCCAGGGCAGGCACACACATCTGCTGCCCAGACCAACTGCCGTAGAACTTCTCACTCCAAGTTCTTAACCATCATATGGAACCTCAATAGCGAAGAGGTTCTAAGTTGTAAGCCCAAGATCCCAAAGGTAAACACAACACATCCCCCTTACCTACAATGAAAACACACTAAAAGGAATGATTAATAAAACCGCAAAATAAAAATAACGTACAATGCACTAATGTGTATGTTGCAAGATAATACAATAGTATACAATGCACTGATGTGTGTAATACAAGATGCCACAAGATATTAGGATACATGGTTAGTCCATTATATCCTATGGAACTTGCAATACGGCTGGTGGTATATCCGTCACATTTGAGACGGATTAACACCTCCTCCAAAGTTGTAATAACCCCCATAGTCTCTCAACCACTGCGGTTTGGGGAGTAGCCTGGAGGGAACCTTAGTATGTAGCGACACATTAGGTTTGTTCAAGGGGTAATTTTCTCCCTGGTTCTCTAGGGTGGTAGGATCTTCCATCAAATTCCTCCACTTCACAATCCGGGACATGCTCCACACATCTTCATTATCTAAAACCACCACATTCCTTTTGACCTCTTTGATGCGGAATGGGTCCTTGAAGCTTGATCTTCCCTTTGTTCCAAAGCAAGGGTTTTTTACCAGGACCATGTCACCTACCCTCCATTTAACATTTGAGACACCATATTTGGAATCATACTGCAATTTATATCTACGCTGATAGTTCTCTCTAAGATCAGGTGCCTTGTTGAATTTTCCACAGTCAAGATCCACATTCCTCAATCTGGTTTTAATCCATGCTGGAAAAATTTACGTGCACCCTGACCTGCCTCTCATATACTCAAAAGGAGCGATGTTAGTGATACTATTAGAAGTATTTCGATGTGCCCACCACATATCTGTAAGAAGTTCAGCTAACGGAACCCTGGTTTCGACAGCCTCCTGAACACAGGATTTTACCATTCTATTCATGCGTTCTGCAAGACCATTGGCCTGAGGCAAATACAAAGCTGTCCTCAAATGTACCATGGCCAAGGATTCTAAAAAAAACGTCAAATTCCTGAGATGTCAACTGTACACCATTGTCCGTGACTAAATGACTAGGTACACCTTCCTGAGAGAACTCTTCTTTTAAGAACTCGATTACAGTTCTTGTCTCTATAGAACTCACACATTTAGTTACTACCCATTTCGACGCATAATCCACCATAAGCATGACATAACGCTCACTGGCAGGCAATAGGTGGAAAGGACCCATGAAATCAAGTCCCAATTTCATCCAAAGCTTCTCAGGAGTTTCTACAGGGGAAAGTGGAGCTCTCACTATAACTTTACTCTTGTCACTGCGTGCACAGGATACACAATCCTTCACAACAGCCTCTGCATTGCGGTCTAAACCCGGCCACCAGTATACTGCTTTCAATCTGGATTTGGTCAGATTCCTGCCCATGTGACCTTCATGAGCCAGGTTAATTATTTTACCCCTCACACCAGCAGGGAGTATGGACTTGGTACCTCTGAATAGTTCACCCTCACTTAAGTAAAGTTAATCTTTTACATTCCAATACTTCTTCAAAGAATCGGAAATCTCCTTATGCTCTGGCCAACCTCTCACAATAAATTCCTTGAGTGTTTTCCTGTCTTCCACTCATCCTCAGTTATGGCCATTTCTCTCACCCAATTGATCACATAATCATCATCAGATTCATCACTACTGTCAAATGAGGCTCGCGACAAGAAGTCTGCCACAGTATTCTTCGGGTCAGGTACATATTCCACTGAGAAATTGTATTCCATCAGTCCCTCTACCCACCTTCTTATTCTAGGTGTCAGTTCTTCACCTTTTTTGGAAGAAAAGATTTGGACAAGTGGTCTATGATCTGTTCTCACAACAAAAGGTAAGCCCCACAAATACAATTTGAAGTGTTTGACTGCCCACATACACCCAAGTGCCTCCCTCTCTATAACTGAATAGTGTTGCTCAGCTTCTTTGAGAGAACAAGAAGCAAAGGCAATTACCTTTTCCTCATGGTCCATTCTTTGGATTAAGACTGCTCCCAACCCCTTAACACCAGCATACGTGTACAAGAAGGTTTTGGCAAGTGCATTAAAATGTCCCAGGGTGGGCATCTTACTGATACAATTCTTGACAAATGTGAAAGCAGACATACAATCATCTGTCCACTTGAACTCACACCCTTTTTTTAGAAGAGACCTTAAGGGTTGGACTACACTTGAAAAGTTAGCAATGAACTTGGAGTAATATTCTGCTAATCCTAAAAAGATCTAACTCCATCCTTATCCTTGGGTTCAGGTGCCCGAATAATGGAATTAACTAGTTCCAATTTGGGTTTAATTCCTTCCCCCAATATAGTGTGACCAAGGTAAGTCACCGAAGTGACTCTGAACCTGCATTTTTATTTTTTCACAGTAAGACCAGACCGGGCTAGCTTACTCAACACTTCCCTCAGAATCCTATCATGATCACTTGTAGTCTTACCATGGACCAAAATATCGTCCTGGAAAAACAAAATTCCTTCTATGATTTTTTTCATAACCCGCTGGAAGCAGGCGGCTGCTGAGGCCAGCCCAAAGGGCATTCTTAGAAATTGATACGCCCCCATCAGTGTCACAAACGAGGTGAGGTGTCTAGCTCAGGATGTAAGACAATCTGGTGATAAGCTGAGGATACATCTAACACACTGAAAACCTTTGAGCCTCCCAAACACGATAACTCTTCAGAAATGTTGGGTAGAGGTTGACGATCTACCCATATGTGTCTATTAAGATCCCTAAGGTCCACACACATGCGGATCTGTTTCCCACCATCCTTGGGTGCTAAGACTATAGGGGCCAGCCATTCAGAGGATTCAATTTCCTCAATTACTCCTGCATTTAATAGTTCATTCAACTCTATCTTGAGGGGTTCCATCATCAGTTTTGGAACCCTTCTTACTCTGTGTACGGAGGGAACTGCATTTTTCTTGAGTATTATCCTATGCTCAAAGTTGGTTAGACACCCTAACTTATCACTAAATACGTCAGGGAACTCCTTAAACATTTCAAGGTCTGTATTATCATCATTCACCACCATGACCTGACAATCAGAGTTAGGGTCTAATTTAATTCCCATGTCCCGCTGGTGGCGCAAACCTAGAAGATCTTTCCCACGTTTCGCTACATAAACCTTACCAATTGTAGTCTTATTCTGGAATTGAATTTTCATGACCCTGTATCCGATCACTTCTATTTTAGTACCACCATAACTGACTGGATTAATATCTGGTTCAATTAAAGAATTACAGTCTTCCCCGAAAATTATTTGCCAATTCTTGCCACCTACCATGGTGTAAGGAGACCCTGAGTCTGCTAAAACTTTAACAATTTTGTTATCAAGTTTTATAGTGCATTCAGGCATGACAATGGGTCCATCATCTACAGCTCCAGTATTATCTCTTACATGGTTAATATCAGGTTCCACATACAAAATCATTTTGTTGATATTTTCAGTAACAGAATCTACATTATATTGTTTGTCACTATTACAAACCCTCGCATAGTGGCCTTTCTTCCCACATTTTCTACACACTGAGTTACGTGCATAACAATTTAAGCAATTCGCTGTGTGTCCAGAATTGCCACAGCGGTAACAACGTGATCCTGAATGTTTGATTACTTTCTTCTTCTCCATCAGAGATGTCCCCAAAGTCACAAGTGCGCGCTAGTGTACGCAGAGCAGCAACAAAGTTTCCAACACTCTCTGATTTACCTTGGGATCTTGCAAAAAATGTGTGTCTTTCTAACACGACATTGAGCTTAGACTCAAAATGTGCTGCCAACATTGTTACAGACGTATCATACGTATCCCTGGGTTCTCCCTCCGACCCTCCAATGGGTAATGTTTCAAGACTGTCATAAATGTTCCTGCCTTCAATCCCCAAATTGTGTAAGAGAACAGCTTGTTTCCTTGCCGGAGAGAATTCCCCCCCCCCCCCATTGCTTTTAAATAGGAGTAAAAAAGATTCTTCCAACGTTTCCAAGGCAGGACTGGCTCACTTTTGTCAGATAAGAAAGGAGGTGGTTGCAACATCGTGGGTGTAGCCATCGTGAAATAACCAAAATAATGACCAATAACTTGTTTAAGCAAAAGCAGAAAATACGTAAATATGGCAGTAGAAATAGCCGTTCCTCTAGTAACCAGGTATGCGGTCTAGTGTTCAACAGGAAATGGCCTCGAAACTTGAATTAGCAGTGTGCAGTCTAGTCCTCTACAGAATGCCCGTCATGAGGCCCAAGACACGCGAGACTCGAATACACATTCAAACGCACGCGCAGTGATCTTGCTCGTAGAAGGGAATGCAGCAAAAACGCTCGAGGGCACAGGCGTGCACAACCGCCTCGCGCGTGAAGCAGGAAAAAGGCACAATGCCGCTGAAAATGCCCAACGTCATCCAAAGTTGCCGCTGGGACACCCTGGCAGCGTTACCGCTCAGAGGAAAGGCGCTGCAGAGTAGCTACTGGCTGCTCCGGCTCTGACAGTCGCAACCGCAGAACAAACCGGCCTCCATGGCTCTGGAACTGCCTCGCAACCACGACCAAACCAGACCAGTCCACAGGATCCAGACACAGCAGGAAATCGAAGGGAGCACACAGCGACAGCACGATCCAGAAAACAGTCACCACAGGAATCGAAGGGAGCACACGGTGACAGCGGGGTCCACACCATGCCGAACGGTGAACGGTGGGTTCAGGGTTGGTGGCAGCGCCTGCGAAAATCAGGCCCCTCGTCGCCAGTGTTATGATCTGGAAACAGGTAAGTTTGGATAAAGTAAGCTGTATTCTTTGCCACCACCCCAGGGCAGGCACACACATCTGCTTCCCAGACCAACTGCCGTAGAACTTCTCCCTCCAAGTTCTTAACCATCATACGGAACCTCAATAGCGAGGAGGTTCTAAGATGTAAGCCCAACATCCCAAAGGTAAACACAACAGCAACACAATCTGATCTAATCTTGATCTTGCAAAGAAACTTCGGATGAAGAGATAAGACAATCCTGTCATAAAAAACTCTCAAGTAAGGGGAATGGCACACCAGTTGATTTAGTTCACCCAGTCGTCTTAAGGAGGTGGCGGCCACCAAGAAAAAAACTTTAAAAGTGAGAAACATGAATGAAAGGCTCACATCGATCTCCCTATAAATGAGAAAGAACTAAAGGGAGGTGCCAGGAAGCAAAAAAGGATATGGACCTTTGGCTGCAAAACCTGAAATCCTTTAAACAATTTATAGGCCAGCAATTCACAAAGGGACCTGAATGTTTTAATGGAGAATCAAAGGAATTTGAGCCTAGAGACTGAAAGACCCTTGTCAAAACCCTTCCTGAAGAACTGAAAAATAAGCTAATTTGGAATGGAAACAGGGGACAAAGTCTTTTCCCTACATCAGCGATCAACAGAGTTCCAATGATTTTCATACGCTTTGTTGGTGGAAGGACTCCTAGATGACTGAAGGGAATGAGACACTGATACTGAGGGACCGTTTTTTAAAAGGCCATCCCTCTCAACCTCGAAACTGAAAGTTGCAATCTGGCCAGATTCCGTATTGGAAGGGCAGGCAGGCTCAAAGGGGAAGGGGATAGTGGGACTATCTATTCCCTCTCCAGATCCGCCAGAAGATGAAGGAGAGGGAACCAAGGCCACCTTACCTACCAAGGAAGAACCAGGATCCCTTTTGCCAGATACCTGGGAATTACGGTGCTAGGAGGGATAGCATACTGGAGTCCCAGAGGCCAAGGACTGGACAGAGCATCGGTACCCCAGGCACCCAGGGTCCAAATGTAAAAAAGAGGGGAACTTTGGCATTCTGAGACCAAGAAAACAGTCTACTAAAGGAACCCTCCATTTAATGCAGATGCCAAGAAACACCTGAGGGTCTAGGACAAATTCCTGTGACTGGGAAAAAGCATGACTCAAATAGTCATCTGGACAAATTTAACAGCTCTCCCTCGTGTTGTGACTGGAGTGTTTTTTGTAGCCGCAGTGCCCCTGCATACAATTACTGAAATTCCCCAAGGATATTGTGGTCCCTGGGGATGCAGGGGGTGGGTGGGGAGGGGGTGCCGCACAGGGCCCCACAAACAATTACATGAATGCCCTGGGAGGTGGCTGTCCCTGGAGCTGCAGGGGGACGGCGCCCCCCACATACAAGTACATGAATGCCCCGGGCATTTGGGGGTCCCTTGGCAGCAGGGAGGTTGGGGGCCACGCGACTCACCACATAAAATTACAGCAATGCCCTAGGGAGGTGGTAGTCCCCGGGGAGGAGGGTGATCCCCCCCAGATTAAAAAATGTTTTAGCCCAGGGGAAGAGTGATAGCTAGTGCTGCAGGGAGGGTCAGGCTGCCTCCCACATTAAAATAGCAATGCCCCTGGGACCAGGCCCACTCGGGGCTTTAACAAAACAAGGGAGAGAGGCAGCACCTTTTTTTTTTCCGCAAATTTTCTGGACTGCAGCACCAGATCTAAGGGGTCAGGGTTTGAAGTGTCAGCAGGCAATCACAGCTCTGCAGCTCCGTGCATGAGCTCTTATTGTTCGTGAAGTTGTCGCGAAGAGTTTGCGTCCTCAAATATACAAATGTATTTTGCCTTTAATTTATCAAAAACTACTGAACGGATTTACACCATGTTAGACTTGGCAACCATGGCGTGGCCTCTCCTAACTTTCTGCTTCTGTTTTCCAGGTTGTTGATGTGTGCTGGACTCTTTTTTTGCTGTTGCTAAAGTGCTCCTATGTAAAATGTATATGTAATTTGCTTTCCATGATTGGCATATCTGATTTACTAGTATGTCCCTACTACAGTGCACTAGAGGTGCCCAGGGCATATAAATCAAATGCTACTAGTGGACCTGCAGCACTGATTATGCCACCCGCATAAGTAGCATGGAAACATGTCTCAGACCTGCCCCTGCAGTGTTGGGGTGTGTGCAGTCTTGCACTGCCAATTCGACTTGGCAAGTGTACCCACTTGCCGGGCCTACACCTTCCCTTTTTATACATGTAAGACAACCTTAAGGTAGGCCCTAGGTAGCCCCATGTGCAGGGTGCAGTGTATGTTTAAGGTGGGACATGTACTTATGTATTTTATATGTCCTGACATTGACTACTGCCAAATTTGGTTTTACTGTTGCAAGGCCTATCTCTCTCATAGGTGAACATGGGGACTGTCTTTAAATGTTATAAAAGTGCAGATTCCCTTTGGGAGCAGATAGAAATGTGGAGTTTAGGGTCTCCGAGTTCAAAATTTAAAAATACACCTTTTAGTAAAGTTGGTTTTTAGATTGTGTGTTTAAAAATGTTACTTTTAGACAGTAGGCATTTTCTTGCTTAAACCATTCTGTGTCTCTGCCTGTTTGTGGATTCCCTGTCTGGGACAGTTTGACAGTTGGGCTGTTTGCACCTCTCTCTAGACAGTGACACAAAGGGGGCTGGGGTGTAACCCGCATATCCTGGTGAGCCATCTGTGCTGGAAGGGAGGGGAAGAGTGGTCATTCACACCTGAATGGGCTGTGTGGCGGGGGCCTTATCTGGACAAGAAAGGATCTTGCAGACACTTGAGAATTTACTTTGAAGTTTTCCAACTTCAAAGGTAGAAAGGGGTATAAGTATTGGACCCAAAACCCCAGACTTTAGATTACTTTAAGGATTCAAGAGGAACCTCTTCCTGGAGAAGAGCTGAAGAGCTGAGGAGAAGTGCTGTCCTGAACTGTGACTGTGCTGTGTTGGACTATCCTGCAGTTGCTGCTTCAGCCTGTGCAAGGGGACAGAGACTGGACCTTGTTTCATTCCTGCTTGAGAAGTGACTCCAAGGGCTTTGAGTAGCGCTAGCCTCCTGTGTTGAAGCCTCAGGGACAGCAAAGGCTTCACCAACCAGACCTGAGTCTAACTGCTGTGGACTCTAGCTTGCCAGAGGGTGCCATTGCAGTTCCTGGACCCCTGGAAGTGAATTCTTGGAGAAACAATAGTCTAATGATGCTGGACAATGCAGTGCGATTTCCCAAAGGACGGCGCTACCCGGAACCGTGACACCGCTTGCCCCAAGGCCATGGGCCTCACTGAGTGTGACGAATCCGCCGACCCTGTGAGCTGATGTCGCTACCCTGGAGCTGCGACGCCACTTGCCCCGATGCCGTGGACGTCGTAGAAGTCCGACGACTCTGAATGCCTCGCGTCACTGTAGCCGCTGATCCAGCACGACTTCACTGACACCAGAGAGTCGTAAGTCCAACGTCTGTGACGCTCCAACGCCATTGCAGCGCGTGTGGTCCTGTGATGTCATCGCAACCCCGTGAGGTTGTCCCACAGCATCGTGACTCCTCCGGACTTAGGGCCAGATGTAGCAAAATGACATTTTGCGAATTGCAAATTGCGAGTACTAGCGACTCGCAATTTGCAAGTCGCAAAATGTCATGCAGAAAGGTGTCTCAGACACCTTCTGCGAGTCGGTATGGGGTCACAAAGACCCACCTCATTAATATTAATGAGGTGGGTCGCAAATTGCGGCCCTATACCGACTATGGGCACTCGCTAACATGGAGGCCTGCTGTAGTCAGCAGGCCTCCATGTTAGCGACCTGCTTTTAAATAAAGCAGCTTTTTTTTTTTTTTAAATGTAGCCCGTTTTCCCTAAGGGAAAACGAGCTGCATTTAAAAAAATCCGAAACCTTTTGTTTCGGTTTTTTCAGGGCAGGGAGTGGTCCCTTGGACCACTCCCTGCCCTGAAAAAATGTTTTGGGGTCCATTCACAAAGGGGAAGGGGTCCCATGGGGACCCCTTCCCGTTTGCGAATGGGTTACCATCCACTTCAAGTGGATGGTAACTGCAACTCCATTTGCGACCGCATACGCGGTCACAAATGGAATTGCATACCATTGCGAATCGCAAATAGGAAGGGAACACCCCTTCCTATTTGCGATTCGGAAATGCATTTTGCGAGTCGGATCCGACTCGCAAAATGCATTTCAACATAGCAAAGTGGCTTTTGCGAGTCGCAAACGGCGTTTTTCGCCGTTTGCGACTCGCAAAACCCTTGCTACATCTGGCCCTTAGTACCTGCTGTAACTAAGGGACCAACTTCGCATCTGACACCACTTCATCTCCAGCACTCTGTAGTGAGGACCCGATGCCCCTGTGCGCCGCCGCAGTCCTTCTGCCCCATGGCACCGGAATTGACGCTGCATCGGACCCAGCAAAGCCGCTCTCCCTGACTCCGTGCACCGGCCCGTTTTCCACTTTTTTCTTAAGGTACTGTACCTGGAGATCGAACGCCTCCGTAAACGGCACCATTTGCGTCGCATTGTAGCAAACAACTACCTCACAATGCCGCATAATACCAACTTATAGTATTTGTGCCTCTAGGCACTGTTTTCCTGCTTTTAAGTGCTACATTAGTATTTTTAACTGTATATTGTGGATTTTTATCATATTTGATCTTGTTCATTTAGATAAGATATTTACAATTTTTCTAAACCTGTGTTGTTTCCTTTTGTAGTGGTTCACTGTGTTACTGTGTGTGTTTGTACAAATACTTAACATATTGTCTCTGAGTTAAGCCTGCCTGCTCGTGCCAAGCTACCAAGAGGGAGAGCGGAGGTGAACTGAATGTGATTCTCCTTTACCCTGACTACAGTGAGGGTCCTTGTTTGGACAGTGGGTAACCTGACTGCCAACCAACTACCTCATTTCTAACACACCAAATAAGCAAAAGCTAAATCTGCGTACTGAAAGCTCTCTTTCTGCCAAATGTGGTGTAAATTCCATTCAGTGGTTCGGACTGTAGTCGTGTTCAATGGTCCTATGGGAATTAACATAGGAAACACAACTTTTGTGACCCCCTCACTCTTTTTCCCAGCCCCCGCGTGACAGATCACCCTGAAACGTTCAGTGCCCAAAAATAATGATATTGGGCACTTTTTGGGGAAAATTTTGTGAAGATTAGTCAAACGGTCCTAAAGATATAGGCACGTGAAAAAACACTTTTTCTATGGAAACATGGTCCTAACTGTAACTACCTAGTGGCGACCACCAGTGTGCGCTATATTGATGACCTATTCCTGATATGGGAATGGAAAAAGAACCTTTGAAACAATTCATAATATCTTTGAACCATAATCCCCAGCAACTAAGCTTTACATATGAAATAAGGGAGTTGGAAATGAATTATCTCAACATTGGTGTATATGTAAAAGATGGGAGAATCTGCACAAAAATGCACAGAAAACCTACCACTGCACGATACATTATGCGATTTGATGCAGGGAGTCAGGAGACGAAAAAACTTCTAAATGATAACTGGAGGTTATTATTGTTGGATGAAACACTATCTAAAACATTACCCAACATCTGTTGATCACATATAGAAGAGCGCCAACATTAGGGGATCACCTAATAAGCAGCCATTTGACCCAAAAAAAAAAAAAATACATCGAACTGGCTAAACGACAGAAGGTGAGGTTTTTGGAAGTGCACAAAATGCAAAGCGTGTACTTATGGTACGAATATGACGCAATTCACAACATTTGATGGGAGGGATATAAAAATCATGGAAAAAATAGACTGTGAGACCCCATATGTCATTCATATATTGGAATGTGCTGGTTGCAAAAAAATGTGTTGGAAGTACAGTCAATTAGTTTAAATTACGAATTTTGCAACACAAGAGGGCAATAAGTAATCCAGATCTGACATACTCAATAGCAAAACATATTTGGGAACAGCATCAAGGTGAACAAAAAGACTTGAGATACTATGGTACTCAACACATTAAACAAAATGACAGAGGTGGAGATCGAGAACAAAGACTGAGGAGAATGGAATCCAAATGGATAATTCTAATTGGAACAGAGATGCAGTGGGGGTTGAATATGGATGCGGAGTTACATAGACACCTATAAAAGATAGGAAACAAAGAGACATATTTTGAACTGGATTGTCCATCCTGAATCCTTCTGAAAAATCAGTTGGATTTTGATGTGATTAAGTTAAGAGACTATGGGGTTATGAAATGAATGAAATAAACTGGATCCTTGCAGAAAGAGTTTCTTCTCTGACATAACTGCAGTGCAATAGCCCTTTCTCTTCAATTATGCTTGCTATTTAGTGTAATCTTTTCTCTTAGTCTAAGGTACTTTACCATGTATAATTAACCCAATATAAGGAGCGATGTGAACAAGACACAGCAATCATAGAATAGTTTTCATTTCAAATGGAACTTATGAATTTTGATAAATGAGTATTTTCAATTAATGTAGAAATGGTACTTTATCTGAACAAGTAAAACTTCATAGGAAGTAAAAATATAATGATATGTTGATACACTGAAAAAATGGGCAGTAGTTTTTGAGTTATATGAGGTTTACATATTGACTGAATGAGTAAAAATTATGTTTAGGGTAAATTTGATTTCCATTTGAGACATTTGAATTGAATTTGGGTAAAGAAAAAAATCGAGTATAAATGCCTTTTAAGTGATATAAAAGTATCAGGGATTTTAATTGTTGAATGTTGGGTGATCACGTGACTTAAATACACTGATCTCACGACCTACTCTATGGCCAGTCGAAGGCTCAGGCCAAAACGCGTTGCCATATTTTTCTGGATTGCACTTTGTACTTCACATGAAATATGAAATAAAATTACCTTTCGGGATGATGGATGGTGCTGGCGTCATTCCTGCCACGAGAAGCTGGTAAATATTACCTTTTGAATGCTGTGTAATGATTTATGTCTATATATATATATATATATATATATATATATATATATATGTGTATACAGATATATATGATGGCTAATCGGAGAGCTTTGTGGGAACAAGCAGCTACCACCCTATTTGACAGTGCCCCAGGAACATCAGCTGCTATCAATTTACAAACACGTACTGCAGCCAATGTCATTTTTGAATTAGAAAAGGCACGAATCTTAGAATTAAAAAAATGGTGGGAAATGACCTCACTAACTAAATACATAGAAAGTGGTTGTGTACCACGAGGCCTGAGAATTCTAATATTGCCTACTCTTGGAGATATTGATCCTGATCTTTTGGAACAATGGAGATTCCATACATCTGACTGTTCAGCTAAATTGATGGATACCTTGATTACCCAATCCAAACGTCGTATGGAAGAACAAACTCATAAGATTGAACAGCTAACGAAAGAATTAGAAAAAATGGGTAATTCACAAGAAATACAACAACTATTAGTGAAAATGGAAGAACGTATTACTAAAAAAGAGGATGAAATTAAAACTCGTAAGGCTTTAAAATTCAATAGAGACAAAAAAGACTATGAAGTAGGAAGAATTTACACATTTGCTCGTAAATATAATACACTTAGAGCACAAGATAAAATTGCAACAACAGATAGCTCCAAGTTGACAGCCAATTCGGTGGATGACAGTTCTGATTTAAGTTCATCAGCGGATGAAGCCCCTGCAAATAAATTGGATTTTCACGGGGAAATGAGATTACTACAATCAGTTATGCCACAATCCAACAGGAGCAGAGGACGAAGTCGAGGAGGCACAAGACGCGGAGGGGGAAGGGGAAGAAATTACAAACATCAAGATTAGAGGGGGATTCCCAATTTGACAATTCTAATATTATTGTAAGTATTTCTAAAGTTCAATTGACTCCGAATCAAAAACGCATTCTCAATTTAGAGCTAAGTTTTTGTCCAGATATTTATTGGGATTATGTTGACACTAGAATAGAACTATATAAATTTACACGCAAGTTGCGGTTAATGAAACATTTTTCCAACAAAACTTGGGCCATTACACCCAAGTCCAACACCAATGTGGATATGCCCTCAGGGTTCCATATTAATGATGTCCCTGATTTAGTAGAAATTGGCAACTTGAGCTGTTCAGCTAACACGAGCAATAATGCAGGCATGGACAATGAAGCCTTGAAAGATATGGGATTTGTAACTGATCAGACCATTTCAAGTGCATTAAAACCTTCTAGCAGATTTAATCCACAGTTACCTATGGGCAATTTGATTGACATGTTTTATGAATTGGTGGTTGATGATATTGATCTTTTTCGCACTAATTGGAATAGTACTAAAGTGAAAAAATCTAAGAGAACCAACTTTTCAGCCGTAGATTGGAAAGATCTAAATGAACTTAAATCCAACAGCACTATTGTCATCAAACCCTCCGATAAAGGAGGTAATATTGTTATTATGGATACAGACAGCTGTGTGAAGGTGGCCAATCATCAACTATCTAACAAGCATCATTATCAAAAATTGAGCACTAATCCCACCATTGAATATCAAACTATCTATCAAACTATCTATTGGGAGATGCTTGATACTTGGCACATGAACGGTCTTAAAGATCAAAATGAGTATCTTTATTTGAAAGTCACATCTCCAAAAACTCCTTGCATTTACTTTTTACCAAAAATTCATAAAAATAAAAAATATCCCCCGTCGACCAATTGTCCGTATGAACTCCTCTCTCCTGGAAAATACTTCCCGTTACTTGGACCTCTTTTTGTGTCCTTATTTAACTGAATTGTCTTCGTATTTACGAGACACCAATGACTTTTTAGCTAAGATTCATAACATTACATGGCAATCCAATTTTTTAATGGTGACCATGGATGTGACCGCTCTATACACCTCTATCATGCATGAATATGGTATGCAGGCCTGCAGTCATTTTTTAGGTACCCGTAAAATTGAATTTTTTCAACATACCAATATGCTTGTGAGCATGCTTAGATTCTGTCTCACCCACAATGCCTTTTTATTTGATAACCAGTATTATTTACAAAAACAAGGGACAGCAATGGGAGCTTCATTTGCTCCCACTTATGCGAACCTATACTGGGCTGGTGGGAGAAGGAAATAGCCTGGTCTGATTCCAACAGCAAGTATATGGAAAAAGTGATATTATGGGTCAGATATATTGATGATCTTTTCCTCATTTGGGATGGTGATGAACATTCCTTGGCTCAATATGTCAATACATTGAATAATAATGAACTTAATATCGATCTAGATCTAAAATACAGTGCACAGACTATAGAATTTCTTGATGTTCAGATCACTGTCCAAAAAGATAGATTACAGACAACTATATATCGCAAACCTACGGCCTGTAACTCTATTCTGCATGGTAATAGCGGTCACCCAAAAGCTTTAAAGTGGAGCATTCCATATTGACAATTCTTACGGGCTCGTAGGATTTGTTCCGATATTGAATGCTTCAACATTGAAATTGCCACCATGATACAAAGATTTCTTGAGAGAGGTTACCCCTTAAAGATTTTAAAGGATGCACAGTTGAGGGTGTCTAACATGCCTAGAGAAAAACTTATTTTTAAATCTGGAGGTATTAATAATCATGGTCAAGATGACAGATCTTTGCCTAGACTTTTTCTGGAATTCAATTCTCAACATTCCCAACTGAACAACATCATACAAAAAAATTGGCATGTTCTCAGACATGATTCATCTATTAGAGATAACATAGGTTTACATCCTCAAATAACATATCGCAAAACTCAGTCATTGGGTGATCATCTCACCAGAAGCGTATTTAGCTCTAGAGCTATTTCATCCTGGCTATCGAAGAAAAGTCTTGGCTTTTGGAAATGTGGTCATTGCAAATCTTGTCTATATGCACACAATACCCATTCTTATACGACATTTGAGGGGAAAATTTGCGAAATAACTGACTGAATTATCTGTGAAACTGAATATGTTGTATATGTTATTGAATGCGGCTGCCCCAAAAAAATGTAGGCAGCACCATTCATAAAGTGAGGTTTTTACAACATCTTAGAGCTATCAAAAACCATGATCCTTCCTATCCGTTAGCCAAACATTTTTGGGATGCACATGAAGGCAATTGCAGCTCCTTAACATTTTGTGGCATAAAAACCATTGCTGCTCATCCCCGGGGGCGGGGGGGTTATAGAACTGCCCATCTAAGACAAACTGAATCGGGAATGATTCTATTATTAGGCACTGAAAACCCCTGGGGTCATAATTTGGATGCAGAACTTCATGTCCATTTGTAAATATTCATATTACTTTAGTCTCTTTTTATGGGATTCTGCAATTATAATAAGATTTCTGGACTAGGACACTGTTTCTTTGTGAAACATATATACTATATACAGTATTTGTAATGTTTTTACACCTTACTTATAGTTTTGCACTTAATTAGCACTTTTTGGGGTATATTCAGTAGCTTTTATACGTATGTCCCTGTCCTTGGATCATATTTATTTTTTTGCTCAAATTCTTGCATTGGCTAAGATCCTTTGTTTGTATCATAAATATAACAATCTTTTGAATTGATATAATACTTGTATTTATATGATCTTAACCCCTATGATAGAATTATTTAACTATTTATTTAATTATCTATCGGTATATGAATTCAACATCACTATTAAGATGAATTGAGACATTTAAATGCTGTTATCAATTAGGATAAGATTTTTGGTTATTCATATATATTAACTCAGCAATTATCTCTTTTTAAAACTTCGTTTTTATCATCTCCTCCTGTATTCACAGGTTGGTTAATCTATTTACTAATTAATTTATTTATAGTTTGAATATATTAATTGTATTTATGAATTGAAGATGTTTATATCATAATGCTTAATAGTTATTTATATATTATGTTTTTGGAACAGCAAAACCAAAACTGATAGTATATTTAAGTAAAATAATATTTATATGTGGGGTATTTTCCTCTATAGAATTTTTAATTGATAATTGAAAATGTATTTATCTATTTATAGGTGAAAATGTTATGATATGATGCTTTAGGAAACTATATAAGAGATAACCTATGCAATATTCAGAATCTTGAATTTTATCCAAGCACGTGGGCACACAAATTGGGATCTCAAATTTAAGACTGTTACGTTACAAAATGGCCACCCCTTTTGCACACTTCTTCTTAGCTATGATGTTAAAAGCAAAGAAGGACTATAGGATTTAAATAGTCTGGTGTAAAAATGTCGCCCATTGTCCAGTTGAAGGCTGTTGCCGAAACGCGTCGACATTTGGCTGGGACAGCGTGTGTTTGTTTGTTTGTTTTAGGGACTTCACAAATTTTTGTATTGATGAACTATTTTTGAAAGTATTTATCATTTATCTATTCATTTTGTTCATTACCATTTTTTGCCTTTACATGAACTTATTTAACAAAATGGAGCCAACGATTTTGCATATATGAGTGAGTTAATTTAATTTTTCGATTTCACTCTTCATATTCCACGAGCTTGTTTGGATATTGTGCAGCCTTTTGGTGTTGAATCAAGTTGCACCGTCTTTTTGTTAATTAGATATAGATATATATGTATACAGATATATCTATATATATATATATATATGCAGATATACACATATACATATATATCCTTACCCACCCCACATGCTAAAAATACCCTTATCAACCTATACTCCTACCCATCTCTAAACCCCCAAAATACCATTACCAGCCTATATCCTTACCCACTCCTAAACCATATAAAATAATCTTACCATCCTATACCCCTACCCAAACCTAAACCATAAACATCCCCTTACCACCCTGTACTCTTATCCACCTCGAAGCGCCCCCCCCCCCACACACACACTTTCCTTAAATATACTTACCTTGCATAGTAAAGGCATTGCATGGTAAAGCCTGTTGTAGAGGCTTTCTCCCAGCTCTGGTAGCAGCACAGAAAACCGCACAATCCTATTGCTGCTTTTGCTTGCTTGTTGACTTGCTGAGAAGAGAACTGGGACGTCTCACAGTACCGTAATGTTGATGTTAACCATACACAGTTTTGAGTGCATAGGTAGCAAGCCTCAAAAAGCCCCATTTGATATAACCCACTGGATGACTTGCTCATGGCACAAGTTCGACTGATCATACCTGACGCAAATGATCACTGAATGACTTGCTTGAGCTGGAAGCTCCCTGGTGACCCCACTGCCTTTGAATGGGGGGCAAAGGTCAGAAATTTTGCAATGTATTGGTATATGCAATGTTTTTCACAGTTTCCTAATTACTTATGAGATAAACATTTGCGGAATACATTTTCAGTAATTAAAAGCACTAAATCTGACACCGGTTGACTTCCTTGCTTCTGGAACCTAATAAATATTAATAAGACTGGAGAGAAAACAGGCTGATATTTTGTGATGCAGTTAAAAAAGTTAAAGTTTAATAGCATCTTTCTGGATGAGCCAGGCAGATGCTCGGAGACTTCATGTGGTTGAGGCAGATGCATGCTCGTAGGTGTTATTGCTTGTCAATTCTATGTTTTTTTATCTGCTTACAAAACATCAAGACAGTAGCAATCCTGTCTTCCTACAGGGTGCCTGTTGTGCCTGCCAACGGTTCCACCGCAGAAGCGAACCCCCACCATTTCCGGTTCGGATTGTCTCATGGAGGTCCTAGCTATCTAAAGAGCTCTACAGGGTGTAGCTGCCCGTGTGCATGTGCCTCAAATGTACAGTGGAGTACAATCGTTTTAAAATCTAAACTCTTTAAAAACAGTAGAGAAAAGGCTGTGTTGAAGAAAAGGGGTGGGACAAATGACATGGAGGTCGGTCAGAAGGAGGGGGCGTCAGATGTGAAAGAGGAACGTTTGGCCCAGCTGCACCATGATTACATTTCAACTGTTAGAAACAATCTGAATAAGCCGAACGCACAGACTAGCAAAAGTAGGAGAGGTCGGATAAAGATTCCATGGTCTTCTTTGAGCCTGACGATGATGACTTATATAGATTACAACAAAATGAATAAGCATTTCTATGTTTTTTACATTTCTGTTGAACAGTAGAGGCATTCAATCACAGCCACCGATTTCAATCAAGTACCACACTAGTGTAACAGCTGGTATCTTCGGTGTTTGAGGTTTTGTACCCAGCCACACACATCCACTAAATGACCACTCTTTCTTCACGCCGGTTGGTTGGGAGTCGGCTTAATATCTTGTGATGCGAAATGTACTTGTCCTCTATTACTTATAACAGCGTAGACCAAGGGAATGACGATAATGCTTTGTTGAACTGAGTATAGCTGCTAGAAATTATAAATATAATCAAATAGTGCCTTTATATATTTGTTTGAATGAAGAAAATAAAACAAAGTCAAAATAAACTCTAGAGAAAGTAACTCGCTTACAAACATTTATAGGTAGATGCACTTCCCTGATCTGATACACATATAAATCATAGATAGCAATCACTAATGGAACAGATACTTCTATACAAGTGATGATAACATAGAAAAATATTTTGAAATATTCCAGATCAACTCTTAACCAAGGACAATTTTTCAAAATCTGTGGATTATAAAAGTGAATCTTGATGAGATTCTACCAGTATTGTAAGGCGGGCTTTGGTGAGACAATACCTTGAACTGTGGAGCGTGACTGAACAAGAGATACATGAAGAACTCTGAAACAGCTGAGGAGAAAGAGCCACAGTGGAAAAAGTATCACAATTTGACCGCTAAGCAATAGGATCTGTAACATAACACAGAGAGCTCAGACAGCAGGCCGCTATGGTGGTAGCCCTAGATGATGAGGTTTGTATCTGCTTTGGGACACATTACCTGGGTGTGATAATGCTTCCCCCAAATAAAGGATAACAGGGACATCTAGACTATGTGGCTCATGCAGATAGAGAAGTGAGAGGAGAGCCAGGGTCGATTGCTAATGAGAAGCGTTACAGGAAAAGTTAAAGGTTGAAGGAAGTAAAGGGTCAAACAGAAATCTCAGTTCCAACTCCTAAGTCGACCCCCCCAAAAAAAACCTTAGGGAACAGTTAAACCTAGTGGGAAGAGGTCCGGGGGCATCTGTGCACCATAGAAAGTGAAAGCAAAATTAATGGATGTCAACCCCCCAACTTATAAACCAGTGAGTGTAGTAGAACTGTGGAGAAAATAAAAAGCTCTGCACGGGGAGTGGTAGATTATTTTATCCACACTAATAAAAAGAGTGGTACAATAAATCTAATCCTCACGGACAGTCAGCTATAAAACTGTAGAGCAGCTAGGATTCAGTGGATAAACAGTTGCCCTTTTCTGTGGAAGAATGAGGAAGAGTGGAAACATTTGAAACCATAAGTCTTCTACATGTGGCAGTTGGCATTCTATATTTCACTTAGAGACAAGGGTACACATAGACAATCGCAGACATTCAAAATGATACCTGAGAAGTATAACTGCGACCCAGTATATCGCGTACTTCAAGTGGCCAGCAGCGCTGATGATCACAGTCTTGTCAGGTAATCCTAGGCATTTGTGACTTGATCCAGCGTCGGAGCTCTTGTTGTGCACACATGAAACTTAGTTAAGAAGAAACGTATTCCGTTGACTGGGGCACATCAATTCCATCAGTTTGTTTTACATCTGCAATCAGCAACAGCCATAAGAATTCCATCATTCAAATGTGTTACATTTCTACTCGTCACAGTTACCAACATTCAGTTACAGTAAGCTCACAACACATCCCCTATGTACATATAAAGACAACTACCCAGGTAAAAAGTAATGCTACGAGTGAATTAAAACTGAAGATAAATATAAATGAATGTAGACAGATTAACAGAGGAATATAAACAAAACAATAATCTTGACAATTATCAAGTAATACACATATATATATATATATATATATACAGGGAGTGCAGAATTATTAGGCAAATGAGTATTTTGACCACATCATCCTCTTTATGCATGTTGTCTTACTCCAAGCTGTATAGGCTCGAAAGCCTACTACCAATTAAGCATATTAGGTGATGTGCATCTCTGTAATGAGAAGGGGTGTGGTCTAATGACATCAACACCCTATATCAGGTGTGCATAATTATTAGGCAACTTCCTTTCCTTTGGCAAAATGGGTCAAAAGAAGGACTTGACAGGCTCAGAAAAGTCAAAAATAGTGAGATATCTTGCAGAGGGATGCAGCACTCTTAAAATTGCAAAGCTTCTGAAGCGTGATCATCGAACAATCAAGCGTTTCATTCAAAATAGTCAACAGGGTCGCAAGAAGCGTGTGGAAAAACCAAGGCGCAAAATAACTGCCCATCAACTGAGAAAAGTCAAGCGTGCAGCTGCCACGATGCCACTTGCCACCAGTTTGGCCATATTTCAGAGCTGCAACATCACTGGAGTGCCCAAAAGCACAAGGTGTGCAATACTCAGAGACATGGCCAAGGTAAGAAAGGCTGAAAGACGACCACCACTGAACAAGACACACAAGCTGTAACGTCAAGACTGGGCCAAGAAATATCTCAAGACTGATTTTTCTAAGGTTTTATGGACTGATGAAATGAGAGTGAGTCTTGATGGGCCCGTGGCTGGATTGGTAAAGGGCAGAGAGCTCCAGTCCGACTCAGACGCCAGCAAGGTGGAGGTGGAGTACTGGTTTGGGCTGGTATCATCAAAGATGAGCTTGTGGGGCCTTTTCGGGTTGAGGATGGAGTCAAGCTCAACTCCCAGTCCTACTGCCAGTTCCTGGAAGACACCTTCTTCAAGCAGTGGTACAGGAAGAAGTCTGCATCCTTCAAGAAAAACATGATTTTCATGCAGGACAATGCTCCATCACACGCGTCCAAGTACTCCACAGCGTGGCTGGCAAGAAAGGGTATAAAAGAAGGAAATCTAATGACATGGCCTCCTTGTTCACCTGATCTGAACCCCATTGAGAACCTGTGGTCCATCATCAAATGTGAGATTTACAAGGAGGGAAAACAGTACACCTCTCTGAACAGTGTCTGGGAGGCTGTGGTTGCTGCTGCACGCAATGTTGATGGTGAACAGATCAAAACACTGACAGAATCCATGGATGGCAGGCTTTTGAGTGTCCTTGCAAAGAAAGGTGGCTATATTGGTCACTGATTTGTTTTTGTTTTGTTTTTGAATGTCAGAAATGTATATTTGTGAATGTTGAGATGTTATATTGGTTTCACTGGTAATGATAAATAATTGAAATGGGTATATATTTTTTTTTGTTAAGTTGCCTAATAATTATGCACAGTGATAGTCACCTGAACACACAGATATCCCCCTAACATAGCTAAAACTAAAAACAAACTAAAAACTACTTCCAAAAATATTCAGCTTTGATATTAATGAGTTTTTTGGGTTCATTGAGAACATGGTTGTTGTTCAATAATAAAATTAATCCTCAAAAATACAACTTGCCTAATAATTCTGCACTCCCTGTATATATACATACACACATTTGTATAACCTAGAACTCCCATCCTTCATAAATGTACAGTGAGAGATTACAGCACATCATTCCCAAACGCTATAAAATGATCCAAAGCCCAGGCTCACACCAATATCTCCCATTCAATGATGAAGCACGTCTCCTCAGTCGGAGACAAGGACATAGATGCATATGTAATCCCTAATTCTTTAGCATTCACATCAATGTGATTCAAGAATGTACATAATCTTTTGTTGCTGGCATCAGAGGAGTGTTTTCAGTAAGTGTTACCTCCCAACTCAGGATCCCGGTAGCTTCTTGCCATACTGTCACCACTGTTTGTGTATGCATCAGTAGTAGTTTCTGTATGCATGGTATTGCTGGTTATCACCTCCTTCCGATTGCATGCCTATTTATTCTAACTACTGGCTGTTCTTGGGGCATGAATACCCAGTCTCTAATGATTGTGAGCTGAGTGGCACAATAATATTTACTGATGTCAGGAAGGGCTATGCTCCCATTGTATACTCTCCTCATCATTATATTCGGCTCTCCAGTGCTCCTCAACTTTCCTAAATCTTTCCAGCAAGTTATATAGTTTTTTATCTAAAAAAGCATCTTTGTCCTTCGTGACTGTAGGAAAGTAACATCTT
Organism: Pleurodeles waltl; assembly: GCF_031143425.1. NCBI lineage: Eukaryota > Metazoa > Chordata > Amphibia > Caudata > Salamandridae > Pleurodeles > Pleurodeles waltl. Next base: position 1,195,643,179 of record NC_090445.1, on the reverse strand, counting down.
TCTTGGCATGTTACCCCCAATTTCTGCCTGTTTGGCAGTGTGTTTTAACTGTCTCACTGGGATCCTGCTAGCCAGGACAATAGTGCTCATAGTTTGTGGCATATATGTGTTGTCAGTATGTTTGACTGTGTCACTGGAGTTCTGCTAACCAGAACTCCAGTGCTTATGCTCTCTCTATGTGCCAAATTTGCCACTATAGTTTAGTGACTCCATATACCAATTATAATTGGCACACTGGTCCCCCTTTACAAGTCCCTAGTGTATGGTACCTAGGTACCCAGGGCATTGGGGTTCCAGGAGATCCTTATGGGCTGCAGCATTTCTTTTGCCACCCATAAGGAGCTCATACAAACACTCCTTCAGTACTGCCATTGCAGCCTGAGTGAAATAGTGCACACACCATTTCACAGCCATTTTCACTGCATCAGGTAACTTATAAGTCACCTATATGTCTAACCTTCAGTTACCGAAGGCTAGGTGCAAAGTTACTGTGTGTGAGGGCACCCTTGCACTAGCAAAGGTGCCCCCACGTTGTCCAGGGCCAATTCTCCAGACTTCGTGCGGGGACCCTATTATTAGCGTGCACTACATATATGTCAATACATATGTAAAGAAATGGCTCCCTGTTGCAGTTACCCCCCACTTTTTGCCTGATACTGATGCTGACTTGACTGAGAAGTGTGCTGGGACCCTGCTAACCAGGCCCCAGCACCAGTGTTCCTTCACCTAAAATGTACCATTGTATCCACAATTGGCACACCCTGGCATTCAGATAAGTCCCTTGTAACTGGTACTTCTAGTACCAAGGGCCCTGATGCCAAGGAAGGTCTCTAAGGGCTGCAGCATGTCTTATGCCACCCTAGAGACCCCTCACTCAGCACAGACACACTGCTTACAAGCCTGTGTGTGCTAGTGAGAACAAAATGAGTAAGTCGACATGGCACTCCCCTCAGGGTGCCATGCCAGCCTCTCACTGCCTATGCAGTATAGGTAAGACACCCCTCTAGCAGGCCTTACAGCCCTAAGGCAGGGTGCACTATACCATAGGTGAGGGTACCAGTGCATGAGCATGGTACCCCTACAGTGTCTAAACAAAACCTTAGACATTGTAAGTGCAGGGTAGCCATAAGAGTATATGGTCTGGGAGTCTGTCAAACACGAACTCCACAGCACCATAATGGCTACACTGAAAACTGGGAAGTTTGGTATCAAACTTCTCAGCACAATAAATGCACACTGATGCCAGTGTACATTTTATTGTAAAATACACCCCAGAGGGCACCTTAGAGGTGCCCCCTGAAACTTAACCGACTATCTGTGTAGGCTGACTAGTTTTAGCAGCCTGCCACAAACCGAGACATGTTGCTGGCCCCATGGGGAGAGTGCCTTTGTCACTCTGAGGCCAGTAACAAAGCCTGCACTGGGTGGAGATGCTAACACCTCTCCCAGGCAGGAATTGTCACACCTGGCGGTGAGCCTCAAAGGCTCACCTCCTTTGTGCCAACCCAGCAGGACACTCCAGCTAGTGGAGTTGCCCGCCCCCTCCGGCCAGGCCCCACTTTTGGCGGCAAGGCCGGAGAAAATAATGAGAAAAACAAGGAGGAGTCACTGACCAGTCAGGACAGCCCCTAAGGTGTCCTGAGCTGAAGTGACTCTAACTTTTAGAAATCCTCCATCTTGCAGATGGAGGATTCCCCCAATAGGGTTAGGATTGTGACCCCCTCCCCTTGGGAGGAGGCACGAAGAGGGTGTACCCACCCTCAGGGCTAGTAGCCATTGGCTACTAACCCCCCAGACCTAAACACGCCCTTAAATTTAGTATTTAAGGGCTACCCTGAACCCTAGAAAATTAGATTCCTGCAACTACAAGAAGAAGGACTGCCCAGCTGAAAACCCCTGCAGCGGAAGACCAGAAGACGACAACTGCCTTGGCTCCAGAAACTCACCGGCCTGTCTCCTGCCTTCCAAAGATCCTGCTTCAGCGACGCCTTCCGAAGGGACCAGCGACCTCGACATCCTCTGAGGACTGCCCCTGCTTCGAAAAGACAAGAAACTCCCGAGGACAGCGGACCTGCTCCAAGAAAAGCTGCAACTTTGTTTCCAGCAACTTTAAAAGAACCCTGCAAGCTCCCCGCAAGAAGCGTGAGACTTGCAACACTGCACCCGGCGACCCCGACTCGGCTGGTGGCGATCCAACACCTCAGGAGGGACCCCAGGACTACTCTGATACTGTGAGTACCAAAACCTGTCCCCCCTGAGCCCCCACAGCGCCGCCTGCAGAGGGAATCCCGAGGCTTCCCCTGACCGCGACTCTTTGAACCTAAAGTCCCGACACCTGGGAGAGACCCTGCACCCGCAGCCCCCAGGACCTGAAGGACCGGACTTTCACTGGAGAAGTGACCCCCAGGAGTCCCTCTCCCTTGCCCAAGTGGAGGTTTCCCCGAGGAACCCCCCCCTTGCCTGCCTGCAGCGCTGAAGAGATCCCGAGATCTCTCATAGACTAACATTGCGAACCCGACGCTTGTTTCTACACTGCACCCGGCCGCCCCCGCGCCGCTGAGGGTGAAATTTCTGTGTGGACTTGTGTCCCCCCCGGTGCCCTACAAAACCCCCCTGGTCTGCCCTCCGAAGACGCGGGTACTTACCTGCAAGCAGACCGGAACCGGGGCACCCCCTCCTCTCCATTCTAGCCTATGTGTTTTGGGCACCACTTTGAACTCTGCACCTGACCGGCCCTGAGCTGCTGGTGTGGTGACTTTGGGGTTGCTCTGAACCCCCAACGGTGGGCTACCTTGGACCAAGAACTGAGCCCTGTAAGTGTCTTACTTACCTGGTTAACCTAACAAATACTTACCTCCCCTAGGAACTGTGAAAATTGCACTAAGTGTCCACTTTTAAAACAGCTATTTGTGAATAACTTGAAAAGTATACATGCAATTTTTATGATTTGAAGTTCCTAAAGTACTTACCTGCAATACCTTTCGAATAAGATATTACATGTAGAATTTGAACCTGTGGTTCTTAAAATAAACTAAGAAAATATATTTTTCTATACAAAACCTATTGGCTGGATTTGTCTCTGAGTGTGTGTACCTCATTTATTGTCTATGTGTATGTACAACAAATGCTTAACACTACTCCTTGGATAAGCCTACTGCTCGACCACACTACCACAAAATAGAGCATTAGTATTATCTATTTTTTTCCACTATTTTACCTCTAAGGGGAACCCTTGGACTCTGTGCATGCTATTCCTTACTTTGAAATAGCACATACAGAGCCAACTTCCTACATTGGTGGCAGCGGTGGGATACAAGACTTTGCATTTGCTGGACTACTCAGCCAATACCTGATCACACGACAAATTCCAAAATTGTCATTAGAAATTGATTTTTGCAATTTGAAAAGTTTTCTAAATTCTTAAAAGTCCTGCTAGGGCCTTGTGTGTTAAGTCCCTGTTTAGCATTTCTTTTTAGAGTTTAAAAGTTTGTAAAAGTTTGAATTAGATTCTAGAACCAGTTGTAGATTCTTAAAAAGTATTCCAACTTTTAGAAGCAAAATGTCTAGCACAGATGTGACTGTGGTGGAACTCGACACCACACCTTACCTCCATCTTAAGATGAGGGAGCTAAGGTCACTCTGTAAAATAAAGAAGATAACAATGGGCCCCAAACCTACCAAAATACAGCTCCAGGAGCTTTTGGCAGAGTTTGAAAAGGCCAACCCCTCTGAGGGTGGCAACTCAGAGGAAGAGGATAGTGACTTGGAGGACAATTCCCCCCTACCAGTCCTATCTAGGGAGAACAGGGTCCCTCAAACCCTGACTCCAAAAATAATAGTCAGAGATGCTGGTTCCCTCACAGGAGAGACCAACACCTCTGAAATCACTGAGGATAGCCCCAGTGAAGAGGACATCCAGTTAGCCAGGATGGCCAAAAGATTGGCTTTGGAAAGACAGATCCTAGCCATAGAAAGGGAAAGACAAGAGATGGGCCTAGGACCCATCAATGGTGGCAGCAACTTAAATAGGGTCAGAGATTCTCCTGACATCCTAAAAATCCCCAAAGGGATTGTAACAAAATATGAAGATGGTGATGACATCACCAAATGGTTCACAGCTTTTGAGAGGGCTTGTGTAACCAGAAAAATGAACAGATCTCACTGGGGTGCTCTCCTTTGGGAAATGTTCACTGGAAAGTGTAGGGATAGACTCCTCACACTCTCTGGAAAAGATGCAGAATCTTATGACCTCATGAAGGGTACCCTGATTGAGGGCTTTGGATTCTCCACTGAGGAGTATAGAATTAGATTCAGGGGGGCTCAAAAATCCTCGAGCCAGACCTGGGTTGATTTTGTAGACTACTCAGTAAAAACACTAGATGGTTGGTTAACTGGAAATGAAGTGTGTGACTATGTTGGGCTTTATAATTTGTTTATGAAAGAACACATTTTAAGTAACTGCTTCAATGAAAAGTTGCATCAGTATCTGGTAGACCTAGGTCCAATTTCTCCCCAAGAATTGGGAAAGAAGGCAGACCACTGGGTCAAGACTAGGGTAACCAAAACTTCCACTGGGGGTGACCAAAAGAAAGGGGTTACAAAAACTCCCCAGGAGAAAGTGGGTAACACTAGAAACAAAGAAAAAGAGTCCTCTGTAGGCCCCCAAAAACCAGAACAGGTGGGTGGGCCCCAAGACACAACCCAAAACAAAGGTGGGTACCAGGGTAAGAACTGGGATGCCACTAAGGCATGGTGCCACAACTGTAAACAGTCTGGGCACCACACCAAGGACACTTCTTGTCCCAAAAACAAACCCCAGAACAAAATTCCTGGGGTAACCAGTGTAGCCATGGGAGATGACTCCTCAGATGAGGAGGTCTTCTTAGCCTTCAACTGGAAACAGGGCCCAACAGGTGAGTTGGAGATTCCAGAGGGAAGTAGACACTTCCACCACCTACTGGTGAATGGAATCCCAACCACTGCCCTGAGAGACACTTGTGCCAGTCACACTATTGTGCATGACAGGCTGGTGCTCTCAAACCAGTACATCCCAGGTGAGACTGCCAGGGTAAGAGTTAGCCTAGACAGGGTCACTAAGAGGCCTGTGGCTTTAGTGCCCATAGAAGTGGGTGGCACTCTTAGCTGGAGAAGGGTAGTAGTCAGTACAGACCTCCCCCTTGATTGTCTCCTTGGAAATGACTATCCAGAGGTTAGTCAGAGCCCAAGAGAGGAACTGGTCCAGTGCCAGTCCTCTCCCAAGGATCCTGGAAGTCCTGCCTCTGCAGTAAATGCAAGCAGGCCCCAGAAGAAGAAGAAAAGAAAACAGAGTAGGAAGGGTGGACAACCTTTAGCCAAGGTTACAGCAAGCCAAGGAGATTCTGCTCCAGTAGGGGAGAACTCCAAAAATGGCCCTGATAAAGTCCAACCTGACCCACAAGAAGTCCTGGCTAGTCAGGCAACTGTTAAACCTGAGTGGGTGGCTCCTCAGCTAACAGAAGAAAGAGTGGAAGAAGGGTGTTTACTACAAGATGTGGTAACCCCCCACTCCAATACAGCAGACAGGCAACCTGAACCCAAAGAAGCCTGTAACTTAGCCCCTTCCCTTTTAGGTGAAGAGCTAAAGGTGTGGTTCTGGGCACTGACAGCTGTCAGTGGCCTCTGCTGGGTGTTAGCCTTTATGGCTGCACTATCCTTAGCATGGTGGTCTGACCCCATGCCAAATAGCAAGTTAGGCCCCCTGACCCTATTGGTCATGGTGGGGTTACTCCAGCTCTGGGTAACCTCTCTGGGTAAGCTAGGGGTGACCCTGGCCAAGATAAGGTTAGCAGAGGTGGACACCTCTAAGACCAAAATAGAAAGAATGGGTGGAGACATTGAAGAGGCAGACAAGAGGCAATTCAGACTAGGTCCTATCACTGTGGAAGTGGGTCAGTTCCCCAAAGGGAATGACCTGAACAGAAGGATGTAAGGCAGAGTAGGCCCTGCAACTAACCAGCCTATTTCTCCTACTCTTCCTCGCCTGACAGACTAGGAAGACTCTCCCAGCTTGGGCTGAGTCTCCTGGCCTGTGGGCTGGGGGGGGGCTTGTGTAAAGAAATGGCTCCCTGTTGCAGTTACCCCCCACTTTTTGCCTGATACTGATGCTGACTTGACTGAGAAGTGTGCTGGGACCCTGCTAACCAGGCCCCAGCACCAGTGTTCCTTCACCTAAAATGTACCATTGTATCCACAATTGGCACACCCTGGCATTCAGATAAGTCCCTTGTAACTGGTACTTCTAGTACCAAGGGCCCTGATGCCAAGAAAGGTCTCTAAGGGCTGCAGCATGTCTTATGCCACCCTAGAGACCCCTCACTCAGCACAGACACACTGCTTACAAGCCTGTGTGTGCTAGTGAGAACAAAATGAGTAAGTCGACATGGCACTCCCCTCAGGGTGCCATGCCAGCCTCTCACTGCCTATGCAGTATAGGTAAGACACCCCTCTAGCAGGCCTTACAGCCCTAAGGCAGGGTGCACTATACCATAGGTGAGGGTACCAGTGCATGAGCATGGTACCCCTACAGTGTCTAAACAAAACCTTAGACATTGTAAGTGCAGGGTAGCCATAAGAGTATATGGTCTGGGAGTCTGTCAAACACGAACTCCACTGCACCATAATGGCTACACTGAAAACTGGGAAGTTTGGTATCAAACTTCTCAGCACAATAAATGCACACTGATGCCAGTGTACATTTTATTGTAAAATACACCCCAGAGGGCACCTTAGAGGTGCCCCCTGAAACTTAACCGACTATCTGTGTAGGCTGACTAGTTTTAGCAGCCTGCCACAAACCGAGACATGTTGCTGGCCCCATGGGGAGAGTGCCTTTGTCACTCTGAGGCCAGTAACAAAGCCTGCACTGGGTGGAGATGCTAACACCTCTCCCAGGCAGGAATTGTCACACCTGGCGGTGAGCCTCAAAGGCTCACCTCCTTTGTGCCAACCCAGCAGGACACTCCAGCTAGTGGAGTTGCCCGCCCCCTCCGGCCAGGCCCCACTTTTGGCGGCAAGGCCGGAGAAAATAATGAGAAAAACAAGGAGGAGTCACTGACCAGTCAGGACAGCCCCTAAGGTGTCCTGAGCTGAAGTGACTCTAACTTTTAGAAATCCTCCATCTTGCAGATGGAGGATTCCCCCAATAGGGTTAGGATTGTGACCCCCTCCCCTTGGGAGGAGGCACGAAGAGGGTGTACCCACCCTCAGGGCTAGTAGCCATTGGCTACTAACCCCCCAGACCTAAACACGCCCTTAAATTTAGTATTTAAGGGCTACCCTGAACCCTAGAAAATTAGATTCCTGCAACTACAAGAAGAAGGACTGCCCAGCTGAAAACCCCTGCAGCGGAAGACCAGAAGACGACAACTGCCTTGGCTCCAGAAACTCACCGGCCTGTCTCCTGCCTTCCAAAGATCCTGCTTCAGCGACGCCTTCCGAAGGGACCAGCGACCTCGACATCCTCTGAGGACTGCCCCTGCTTCGAAAAGACAAGAAACTCCCGAGGACAACGGACCTGCTCCAAGAAAAGCTGCAACTTTGTTTCCAGCAACTTTAAAAGAACCCTGCAAGCTCCCCGCAAGAAGCGTGAGACTTGCAACACTGCACCCGGCGACCCCGACTCGGCTGGTGGCGATCCAACACCTCAGGAGGGACCCCAGGACTACTCTGATACTGTGAGTACCAAAACCTGTCCCCCCTGAGCCCCCACAGCGCCGCCTGCAGAGGGAATCCCGAGGCTTCCCCTGACCGCGACTCTTTGAACCTAAAGTCCCGACACCTGGGAGAGACCCTGCACCCGCAGCCCCCAGGACCTGAAGGACCGGACTTTCACTGGAGAAGTGACCCCCAGGAGTCCCTCTCCCTTGCCCAAGTGGAGGTTTCCCCGAGGAACCCCCCCCCTTGCCTGCCTGCAGCGCTGAAGAGATCCCGAGATCTCTCATAGACTAACATTGCGAACCCGACGCTTGTTTCTACACTGCACCCGGCCGCCCCCGCGCCGCTGAGGGTGAAATTTCTGTGTGGACTTGTGTCCCCCCCGGTGCCCTACAAAACCCCCCTGGTCTGCCCTCCGAAGACGCGGGTACTTACCTGCAAGCAGACCGGAACCGGGGCACCCCCTCCTCTCCATTCTAGCCTATGTGTTTTGGGCACCACTTTGAACTCTGCACCTGACCGGCCCTGAGCTGCTGGTGTGGTGACTTTGGGGTTGCTCTGAACCCCCAACGGTGGGCTACCTTGGACCAAGAACTGAGCCCTGTAAGTGTCTTACTTACCTGGTTAACCTAACAAATACTTACCTCCCCTAGGAACTGTGAAAATTGCACTAAGTGTCCACTTTTAAAACAGCTATTTGTGAATAACTTGAAAAGTATACATGCAATTTTTATGATTTGAAGTTCCTAAAGTACTTACCTGCAATACCTTTCGAATAAGATATTACATGTAGAATTTGAACCTGTGGTTCTTAAAATAAACTAAGAAAAGATATTTTTCTATACAAAACCTATTGGCTGGATTTGTCTCTGAGTGTGTGTACCTCATTTATTGTCTATGTGTATGTACAACAAATGCTTAACACTACTCCTTGGATAAGCCTACTGCTCGACCACACTACCACAAAATAGAGCATTAGTATTATCTATTTTTTCCCACTATTTTACCTCTAAGGGGAACCCTTGGACTCTGTGCATGCTATTCCTTACTTTGAAATAGCACATACAGAGCCAACTTCCTACAACATATATGTAGCTTCACAGTGGTAACTCTGAATATGGCCATGGGAGGTGTCTAAGATCATGGAATTGACTCCTCCATCCAAATCTGGTATTGGGGGGGGCAATTCCATGGACCCCCAGTACTGCCAAACCAGCTTTCTAAAGTTTCCACTGCAGCCCCAGCTGCTGTCACCTCAAAGGCAGGTTTCTGCCCTCCTGGGGATTGAGCAGCTCAAACCCAGAAAGGCAGAACAATGCATTTCCTTTAGGAGAGGGTTGTTACACCCTCTCCCATTGGAAATAGGTGTTACAGGCATGGGAAGGGTCTCGCCTCTGGGTGTTTCCTCAGATTTAATTTACAAGACTCCACCAGGACTCCTCTGCATCCTCTACTTCAGCTTCTGACCGTCAGTCCAACCTCAGACTGCTCTAGGAACCGCTGTAACTGCAACAAAGTATCCAGGAAGGCTACTGTGACTTGCAACTTCAGCTCGAGACAGCAACTGCAACAGTTTCCAGGTTGTGCTCACTCTGAGGACTGCCTGTCCTCACCCTTCACCAGAAGAACCAAAGGAATCTCCTGTGGAGTGATGGAGTCACTGTCCTGCTTCAGTGGGCACCTCTCTGCAACGGCGACCTGTACTCTGGGACGCCTCTCCTGCTGACGAGCGTGATCCCTGGAACACAGGTAGTGGACTGAAGTGTTCCTGACTGTCCAAAGGTCCAGCTATCCAAATTGTTCTGGGGGTAAGAGCTTGACTCCCAGTGCCAGACAGTACCCCTGTGCATCGCGTCTTCTGCAGCTCCTTGGGCTTCTGTGCACTTCTTCCAAAAGTTCTTCGTGCACAGCGTAGCCCAGGTCCCCAGCACTCTATCCTGCGATGCACAGCACCCTGAGTTGTTCGTCGGTTGCGTGAGATCTTTCTTTGTAGTGGTGTGATGACTGCACTTCGCAACTCCTTTGTCCCCGTGTCCTGGGACTCCCGTGGGTGCTGCCTGCACTTCTGAGGGCTCTCTGAAGTGCAGAGAGCCACCTCTGTCTCCTCAGCCCGAGTTGAGACCCCCCAGAACCCTCTGGGGTCCGGGCAGCTCCTCTTTGATGCAAAATGCGTTCTTGCGTGAACCAAGGCTTGTTGGTGGAATCCAGCGAGGCAAACTGCCTGCATCCAACGACTCGACGTGGGACATCTCCTGTACCAAGCAGGAACCCATAGCTATCTTCTTTGGTGCATTTCTGTACTTTTCTTCTAACCAGAGAATCCACTTTTGCACCTTCTTCCAGGTGGGCAGGGGCTCCTGTTCTTCCTGGACTCTTTATCGACTTTTGGACTTGGTCACCTCTCTCCACAGGTCTTCAGGTCCAGGAATCGATTATTGTTTTCTTACAGTCTTGCTTGGTTCTTGCATAATCCTTCACCACAAGTTCTAGTGTGTTCTGTGGAAACTTGCTTTCTTTACTACGGTTTTCCTGGGCTCTGGGTTGGGGTACTTTACTTACCTTTGGTGTTTTCCTACACTCCCAGAGCCCCTCTACATACTACACTTGCCTTAGGGGGGAATCCGACTTTCGCATTCCACTATTTTAGTATATGGTTTATGTTGCCCCTAGGTCCATTACAATCTATTGTGTTTTTCACTGTTTGCACTATTCTATGACTGTTTAGTTACATGATTTTGGTTACTAGTGTATATATTGTGTATAATACTTGCCGCCAGTAGGAGTATTGCCTCTAAGATATTTTTGGCCTTGTGTCACTAGAATAAAGTACCTTTATTTTTGGTAACACTGAGTATTGTCTTTTATTGTATAGAAGTACTGTGTGACTATGGTGGTATTGCAAGAGCTTTGCATGTCTCCTAGTTCAGCCTTGGCTGCTCTGCTACAGATACCCCTAGACAGCCTAAGCTGCTAGACACTGCTTACATTTCACTAATGAGGGATACCTGGACCTGGTATAAGGTGTAAGTACCTTAGGTACCCACTACAAACCAGGCCAGCTTCCTACAGTGATATAAATTCCTAAATAGTGAAAGCCCCACCTGGAGAGTTGTACCGGGCAATTAACAGGCATTCATGGTGTCAAATCACTGTGTGTATGTGCCACTTCTCCCAGATTATTTTGGATCCAGAGTATTTCCCAATACACAGCCACATACAACACGTTATCTGCACATATTGATATCCTTTCCTCCGAAGTACCATCCCAGTTTAGTCCCCTAACTAGGCAGCCTTCCCTTATCTTTGTTGCCAGTGGTTTCAGCACCAGTGTGGAAATCATAGGTGGAAGCCCTGTCTTGTTCCTCTTCCCAAATGAAAGGGCTGTGACAAGACACCATATACTTTCACTCCGGCCATCGTTTGTTCGTATAGGAGTTTAACCTACTGAATGAATTTAGGCCCAAATACCATTTTAACAAGTACTGAAACATGTCACCATTGTGGCGTCCAGTAACACTGCCATTTCGAGGACCACGTCCAATATACCCCATACACCCATACAGTGTCCTTAAATTTAGTCTCATCCCTTTATTCAGTATAAAGCCGGCCAGTCACCAAAAATTTAGCTAGGCTTTTTTGGTTCGTCATTGGGGATGAAGTGTCACTGTCATTTATCTGCGCTTAATAAAATATTAAATTGCAACATGCTTAATCGTTACTTATATGTGTATACACATTATTTTACAGTTAGATTTCATTAAACAAGTAGTTTATATAAATGTTTTCTGTTAACTATTTCTGTAGTTTATGTTGCATTTTTGTTTGCAGTGCATAAGTCTCTTTTTTTTTAGGCACCAGAATCACCATGTTCTCATTGAAAAACTATTTTCTGTTAGCTTAGTGTGGGTAGCTGATGTTTGTTGTAACTAATAGGTTGGGCAATTATTCTCAGCACCTGCAAGGGATGAGAGGCAGAGGAGGTGAATACTCCTTTGTGGGATATTGTGAAAGGCACAATGATGAAACAATATTCTGTTGTATTATCCTTGAGAAGGATGCTGACACCAAGTATGGTGGGAACACTGATTTTGTTGTTGTTTCTTATTCGTGAGAACCTAATCAATGTATTGGATACAATTTTGTGTTTTAACCATGTGAAGCTGAGTTTAGTTAGACAATCTTGCCCCTGTCCACCTTTGAACGCAGATGCTGTCTCCCTTCCTCTGAATGCCCAATGCTCCTTATATTTTTCCTCATAGACTTACTTACTTTGTAGAGCAAGTACATTTCTTCTTTTTTTATTGAAACCTTCAGTTGGTAGTACGTCTGACACCAGCTGCTTAAAACATTTCTGACTTATCCAGAACCTTAGTATAGTATTGGGAAGCTTCCCTTCATTGGGTCAGAATTTTATTTTACTTTGCATATTTTGTATTTAATAACGTGCATTTGCTAATACGAATTGCCTGGATTATATTAATCTTTTCAGTATTCAGGTGACTACTGATTTATGCTTACATGATTCGATTTGAGATTGTAACATTAGTAATTTGTTAATAATCCTCCGCACTTTGCAAATTGTCCCTTCTCTGTCAATTATGTGGGGCAAATTCTGCTTCCCTGTCATGGATATATTGCTAAAAGTATGATTTTAGCCTCAGTTTGAGATAAAGGCCCATCCAAATAAGCATAGAGTAGATCAGAGTTGTGCAGTGCAATCACCATCCTTACCGCTCTTGCCGTCAGCATTAGGCAGAAAAATAGGCCTCTAGGGGTCACACATTTCAGGTGGCTTGCTGCCCTTTATTATTGTGACTATGGCCTTAAGTATTTCGTCCACTTCTGTGTCTGCCTGGAGGCTCTTGCAATCTTCCAATGTCAGCTTAGTGGGTGGGATGTCTTTAAGGACATTTCCGGTGTTCTCCAGAGTCTTGAGGGGAGAGGAGGTATCGACCCGCAGTAGAAATTTGCAACTTCTTCTGCTATCTCCTTGTCTCCCTTTATTGTTTTCTTTCCTTGAGGGAATTGTAGCGCTTGCACCCAGCTTCTGTCTTTGTCCCTCTGCAACCCAACCAAGCCAATAACTTTCCAGCTTTGTTACTCAAGCCATATATTCAATGCTAGTAGGGCAGAAAGACGGCACATCCTCAACCATACCTCGATATTCTTGCTCCTTCAGGTGAAGACAGCGGGCCATAGTCTCATCCCTGCAAAATGTTCCAGCTCAAGGATTTCGGATTCAATGGTATCCAAATGTTCGCTGTTCTTTTTTTCAACTCCTGCCACAAGAGCTATCACCTGCAGTCCCGGAGTTTCGGCTCAGAATCAACTGTGACATAGTTTACAGTAAAGTATTGTTCAAAGCCTTTCCTTTTGATTATCACCTTATTTTCTAAGAAACCGGGGGACTATGTACCACCTTTCCTTGGCGATAACCTCATTGCTCTGCAGTGTGACCCACATAGGGGAGTTCTCCAAGATATTTCTAACCATCTGTCTAACCCCCCTGAAATGGCCTGTGTATCTCCAACGTGTTACAAAATAACCTATATGTGGATAGTTGCTGTGGACGTTAGACAATATATCATTTTTGAGACCCAAAAATACTTTAGCTTTTTTTACAATATTAGCAACAGCCCATCAGCTTCCAAAACAAGGTTTCGTAAAAACTATGGCAAAGAAAACAATCATTGACAAGCCAGTCTGGCTAGCAGACAACACCGGATCGATTGGCTTTGGTTTCACTTTGTCCCTCAAAAACTAGCATGGACGTCTAAAAGGAAGTTTTGTGCATTAATGAATATAATTGAAATGAACTGCATACAGTGCTCGTTTTGTTGCGTTGCATCGTATGTAGTAGTAATTTCACTGGACAGCTTATACAATGCCAAAGTGGATATACTGTGATGCAAATTTGCATCAAATGATGGATAATATTAAGAGAGTGAAATTTCAGCAACTCAGCTGCATGCAGCGAACCTCCATTTATGACTATGGGATATGTCGGTCTAGCAGAGCCAGGAGTGGCTCATATTATTGCATTTTCCCTGCACAGAGGGAGGCCTCTCCGGGGTCTGAGTCAAGGAGTGAGTGTTGTCTTAATTTATTCCAAGCCACAGCACCCTAATTACCTAAATCTGCTTCCAATGCAGTTTTGCCTGTGGACAATTAACGTTCAGGGTCATAAAGTTTCAGTGTACAATGTTTGACTCAGCTTTGATTTGTCATACCCTGCTGACTTACGATATCTAATTTTCCACCTTATGCTGCATGTTTTCATCTACTTTAATGCAGCCATCGTTTGCACTAAATAGATATTGTGGCATTCTTGGGCCTTCACTGGAGAGATTTGGACCCACCGATGGGTTGAAGTGGTAGATGAAGTGTGCTTCGTTGTAGACCTGGGTGAAGTAGCGGCATAGATCCCATTGGATTTGTCTGTGGCCATTTAGACCTTGTCTCATGAAGGTCTGTCAGCATTCCTTCACTAGGTACGCATCAGCAGCATCTCTTATAGGAACCTTTGGCCTGTCTGTCAAAGTATTTGAGGATGGCAGCTGATTCTTCATCTGGATGCTGATTCACAGGTCTAGCTTACGTTTCAGAGCTGGTCATCAGCTGTGGCAAACTGGATGACCTCTGTCTGTCTGTTTTGGTTATTCAAATATATTTGAATTGATCAACCAATCAATCAGGGAATTTGTAGAGGGCACTACTCACACGTGAGGGTCTCAATGCAATGAGGGCAGTTTCAGTGCTGTGGTTGCTGTGGAATCCGGATTGGGAAGGGTCCAGAGTGCTGTTCGGCTCAAGGAAACGGGTCAGTTGTTTGTTGACAATTTTCTCAAATACTTTTGCCGGGAAGGGGAGCAGGCAGATGGGCCGGAAGTTCTTGAGGTCCTTTGGGTCCGCCTTAGGGTTCTTGAGGTTGATCTCTGCATGTTTCCAGCTCTCTGGGAAGGTGGCGGATTCAAAGGAACTGTTGATGATCTTCGGGAGTTGGGGTGCAATGACGGAGCTTGCTCTGTTGAGGATGTGTTTAGGGCAGGGGTCGGATGGTGAGCCGAACTGGATGGTGTGCATGATTTCGATGGTTTCTGTTAGAAATGAGGTCTTTGGTTGACAGTCAGGTTACTCCATGGTCAAGCAAGGACCCTCACTCTAGTCAGGGTAAAAGAGAACCACCCTCAGCTAACCCCTGCTTACCCCCTTGGTAGCTTGGCAGAGCAGTAGGCTTAACTTCAGAGTACTAGGTGCAAATTATTTGTACCAACACACACAGTAAATTAATGAAAACACTACAAAATGACACAACACAGGTTTACAAAAATAGGAAATATTTATCTAAACAAAACAAGATCAAAACAACAAAAATCCACAACACACAAGTCAAGTTATCAATTAAAAAGCAAAAAGAGTCTTTCTGTAGTTTAAAACACACACTAACACTGTTAGCGTGAAAATACACCTTGGGTGCCTCAAAAATAACCCTTCATGGGCGAGTGTGCATCAAAAAGGGGTTTGCAATGCGTCAATTACACTTATGAGTGAGACCTTGCGTCGTTTCTCCTTTCTTCGGGTCACGTCGTTTCTTCTCTCTGCAGGAGAGCGATGCGTCGATCCGGTCAGCACTCTCAGGTCGGGCAGGCCTTGCGTTGTTTTTACACGCCCAGTAATGTTTGCGTCAGAAATCCAGCTGCATGATGATCTGAAAACCACGCAGCGCAGGCTGCGATCTCCCAGCCTCCGTCAGCAATGCTGCGCGTCGTTTCTCTAGCTCCGTGCCTCGATTCTTCGGTTGTGTTTCCGGCGAGCGTTGATTTTCATCCACAGAGCCGGCGGCGTGTTATTTCTTCAACCGCAGAACAGAGTTGAGTCGATCATTACCCCGCACGCCGCTCTGTGTGTGGATTTCATCCCCTTAGGCTGCCAGCTTCTCCTTTTAGGGTCCCAGGAACTGGATGAGCACCACAGGGCAGAGTAGGAGTCTCTCCAGAGACTCCAGGTGCTGGCAGAGAGAAGTCTTTGCTGTCCCTGAGACTTCAAACAACAGGAGGCAAGCTCTAAATCAAGCCCTTAGAGATCATCACAAGGTGGAAGTCCAGTCTTTGCCCTCTTACTCTGGCAGAAGCAACCACTGCCGGATAACTCCACAAAGCACAGTCATAGGCAGGGCAGCTCTTCCTCCTCAGCTCTTCTCCAGGCAGAGGTTCCTCTTGTTTCCAGAAGTGTTCTAAAGTCTGTGGTTTTGGGTGCCGTTCTTATACCCAATTTCTCCTTTGGAGTAGTCCTACTTCAAAGCAAAGTCTCTCTTGAATGTGAAATCCTGCCTTGCCCAGGCCATGCCCCAGACACTCACCAGGTGGGTTGGAGACTGCATTGTGTGAGGACAGGCACAGCCCTTTCAGGTGTGAGTGACCACTCCGCCCCTCCCTCCTAGCACAGATAGCTCATCAAGAAATGCAGACTACACCCCAGCCTTCTTTGTGTCACTGTCTAGTGTGAGGTGCAACCAGCCCAACTGTCAAACTGACCTAGACAGGGAATCCACAAACAGGCAGAGTCACAGAAATGGTATAGGCAAGAAAATGCTCACTTTCTAAAAGTGGCCTTTAAAAACACACAATCTTAAAATCAACTTTACTAAAAGATGTATTTTTAAGTTGTGAGCTCAGAGACCCCAAACTCCACATGTCCATCCGCTCCCAAAGGGAATCTACACTTTAATCAGATTGAAAGGTAGCATGTTAACCTATGAGAGGGACAGGCCTTGCAACAGTGAAAAACAAATTTAGCAATATTTCACTGTCAGGACATATAAAACACATTACTATATGTCCTACCATAACCATACACTGCACCCTGCCCTTAGGGCCAACTAGGGCCTACCTTAGGGGTGTCTTATATGTAAGAAAAGGGAAGGTTTAAGCCTGGCAAGTGGGTACACTTGCCAAGTCGAATTTACAGTTAAAACTGCACACACAGACTCTGCAGTGGCAGGTCTGAGACATGATTACAGAGCTACTTATGTGGGTGGCACACCAGTGGTGCAGGCCCACTAGTAGCATTTGATTTACAGGCCCTGGCACCTCTAGTGCACTTTAATAGGGACTTCCTAGTAAATCAAATTTGCCAATCATGGATAAGCCAATTACATACACATTTTGTAAAGGAGCACTTACACTTTAGCACTGGTTAGCAGTGGCAAAGTGCCCAGAGTAACAAAAACAGTAAAACCAGAGTCCAGCACACATCAACAACCTGGGGAACAGAGGCAAAAAGGTAAGGGAAACAACGCCAGGGATGAAAAGTCTAACAGTGACATTGTCGTTGTCATGGGTCCAGGAGAGTAGGAGGCTAGTGGGTGGTGAATCTGTGGTGTCAGTGGTTGATGGGGGTCTGAGTGCTGAAGCTGTTATGGATGCCTGCGGTCTTGCGGTGGAAGTAGGTGGCTAGGGAGTCGCTGGCGGTGGAGCTGGGGTTAGAGAGTTCCTTCACGATGTTGAACACCTACTTGTGGTTGTGTGCGTTGTTGTTGATGTGTTCTTTGAAGGAGGTTCTCTTGGCAGTTCGGATGAGTTGGTGGTGTCTGCGGATGGCGTTTTTGAAGGCTGTGTGGTTGTCCAGAGTCTGATCTTGGTGCCACTTCTTTTTGAGTCTTCGGCATGTTTGCTTAGATTCTTGGAGGTCTTGGTGGTGAACCAGAAGGCCTTTCTGTAGGTGAGTCTGTTGTAAGGATTTTTGATCGGGCAAGAGTGTTGGCACAGTCATCGATCCATTGCCTGAAGTTGCAGGCAGATGTGTCAGTGCCGGTAGTGTCGATGGGTGGGTTCCCGGAAAGGGTAGTGATAAGTTGGTCTTTGGTGAGCTTGTTCCACCTGCGGTGTAGGATCCGCTTGGGGTGATGGTTTGTTGTGGATTTCTCGAAGGAGAAGTGGATGGAGCACCAGAAGTGGTTGTAACAAAGTGATATTTACAAGTATGTTGCATACTTATTCAGTACAGAAACCAGATTCTCGTAGTCATAAGGATTAGTAGTACCAACATAATAATTTTTAATATCCATATCGTGTTAGCTTATTATTGTTAGGGTACACAGAGAATAAAATATATTTGCATGTTGTCACATATGCTGATTATCACCAAACAAAAGACAAAAACATTATGGAGAAGGAAACAACTGAACTGAACCCTAAACAAAAATTAAACCCTCTACCCCCAGCCTCGTTCACCATCTTAGTAATTCCTTACAAATTGTCAATTTGGAATGGCAGGAGCTTTAACATGAGTGTCTAGTGTATGTTTTTTCTATGAATAGCATGCATGCAGCTTATATCTCCATTCATCCTGGTCCCAGCCTGCATACCAAGTAAGGGCAAAGGCATCAAAGCCCTTGACCAGTTCTGAGATAGCACAAACAAACAAATGAAGAAGAACCTAACTACATTTATGCACATCACACCACTTAGCAACGCTCAATGGTGGCACACCAGCTATATTTAGGAAGTGCTTACATCATTTTCCTCAGCTTCTTTATAGGAATCTACAAGTATTTCCCATTCAAACGACTTTGGTCGCTTTCATAAGCCACATTTCTTATCCCCTCATATCACCTTACTGATTCTGCCCAGTACACTACTTCTTTGTGCCACAGTGTCACCGTGGGGGGTTCCACTTCATAGTGACCATTCTTTTAGCAAGAAGAAATGCTAGCTCTGTAAATTTCTTCAGATCCTTGGATCTCTTTGGTCTAGAGTCTAACTTCAACAAGCAGGTATCAGCATTGCCCCAAAGGCTCCCGTGGCTTGAGAGAGCTGCTGTATGCTGTAATGAGGTTCAGTAGTTTGACAAGACAGGACAAGTGCAGAACATATGCAGCAAACATGCTAGTCAATATTGACATCTTGGACAGTCTGCCACTGCAGCTGGATAAATCAGGATAATTTTGTGGAAGGATAAGGTATTCCCCTTGAGGTATAAAGGACTGTATTAATTTAATACAGGCACTTCAAGACACTTTTGAGTGGTATTCTAATGCCTTCTGTCAGTCTTTATCATTCAGCGCCAGGGCTTTGTCAGCTTCCCACTAGGTACGAAGGGGGTTTAGTAAAGTCCTGGCATGCTCCCTAACCGCTCTATATAGCCAAGTAACTAATCTGCAACCATGGCCAATGGTATGAAGGGTTTGAACTAATGCATGAGTGTTTAGTTCAGCTACATTATTAGCCAAGCGTTTTCAGAAGCTTGTGTTATTTAAGCATACCTCAGGAACTGACCCCTGTATATCTTGTGATTAAAACAGAATGAGCTCATCTCTCTACATGCTCTCTCTCTACAACTTAATTCAGATAAGAAGGCTGTATTGTGTATGTCCTTCATCAGTATGGTTTAGTAATTCGGACACCACTGAACATTACTCTAAACCAGTTATGATAAAGCCTGTCTGTAACTTTAGGGGTCATATTTGTCTAATTTCTGTCAGTGAAATCATAGGTCAATAACATATCTTCCCTTTGTTTCCTTTAAATATTATGTGGCAATCCTCAGCAAAATTCTACCTCAGTTCCCAGCTGAATATCATGTTACATGTCCAAGCCATTATTAATTTTCACTGGACTGATGTTGGAGACTTCCTCGTTTCTTGATAATACACCTCCAAATAATTCAAAACGCTGCTGCCAGTTTGATTGCTTAGCTAGTGAAATGATTATTGTGTATTAGAGATAGAAAGGTCAAACAAGAAGACTTAGGCACATACAGGATAATTTGGTGTGCCTCCTATTCATTGTCGATCTGGGAAGAAGCAACTCAAGTTCGACCTGTTCATTAGCGTTGTATGGGATGGGAGAATCACTCCATGTTGCAAGTGTGGTGGAGAGTAAACATTATTAATAAAAATGTGTAAATAAAATGAAATATTTAAATGTGTATTCAAAGGCTTAACTGAAAACGTGTGTTAGAAAAATAAACGTGTGTGTTTAAATGTGGCTGGCATGGAGTCAGTCACCTTAAGATCACTGTAAAATAATAACTGTTTATGAAAATGTATTTTGTTTAATCATAATTAAATGTACTGACAAAAGATGAGTATTAATCTGTACTACAAAACTAATGTTTTGAGATTATTACAAAATGTTTTATTCTTCATGTATTAGCATTAGGGAAAAGGCCCACGTTTTAGTATTTTTCTGGAAGCTCGATGTTTAAATGTTTTGTTGATTTTACTAAAATGCTTTGCAAACATTGTTTATTAGACATCCTCGCAGTGGAAAGCTACTGCCTTCCCTGTCCTCCTTGTACTGCACTTTCTACTGATAACTGTTGCAAGTGTTAACAATGAACCTTAGTTTTTGAAAGGAAGCAATGTTAGCTATATATTGTGCTCTCTGCTGCTGTACTTTTAATTTGTTATTTATTGCGGAAGCTGGCGACTGGAGAGGTGCATGAAAGTGACCCTATCTTGGAAGGAGCAAAAAATAGATACATCTGAAGAACAGATGATGTTTTATTGTCTGCTTACTAACCCACCTCATAGACTTGTCAAATAAAGACCTAGCTAGTAACTTTTGGGACTTTAATTTAGAAAGCTTTAGGTGATGATATTCAGATTCTTTTTAGCTCCATTCAGAAATGTGATTTGATTCTGTTTAGCTTCTTTTCAGTTCTGATATTTAGCTCTTGTCTATGATTCAAACAGTTCAGATACTTTAGGCCCAACATTACTGAACTGTGTCCCCCTTCATGTTCTTGATGCTGATCAGCGAAGACATGCAGTTCCTGTGCTCCATTGATGAAGACTCTGCAAGCTGCTGTCTCATTTAGGAGCAGTATAACCAATGTGCATTATTTTTTCTTTTGCAGGTTTTTCCCTTTAGAAAATTAACTGCATGTTTTTGGTTAGCGCCATAGTTAGATGTTTTCCAAATTAGTTTTTGTCTCATTTTTATTTTTGCATGAAGCCCACACATGCTTTTCAAATTAGCGTCTGATAGCAGGGATGCTTGTATCAACCATTAATTTAAATGTTTATTAATTGATTGTGATTGTTTTAGTTGCACAACTAAATGAAGTCTGTAGCTATATTCCAAATATATTTGTTGTTATTCTGCATAATTCTTTTGGAGTGTTTACTGGTAATTGCACTTACTAGACTGAGATTCTTTAGACGCTTTGGGCAGCCTGTGTTGTTTCTATATTGCTATCATTTATTTTTGTGCATCATTTACATTCCCTTAGCATCGTCAATTTAAGGGCAATAAATGTTTAAACTTTACTAAATTGGTGTGGTGATTCATGACCACATAGGTCATGATGTATTTAAATTACTGGCTCACTTTTGCATATTTTGATTATTTGATGGCTATTGATTCTCATTGTTTAATTGGATGATCTGATACTCCTGTCTGATTCAAAAGATTCTAGTCGCCTTCTGAGGGTGGTAGATGTCACTGACTTCTTATGTGTCACCTTATCATAATAATATAAAATAATATAAGGTCACACGCCCACAAGTGTGCTACATGAGAAAGAGAAATAATTGGGCTACTGATGATGTGTTCTGAAGATACGGATGCTCTTTTAACTTGAGAGGTGCAGACCTCTTATATCCCTTGTTTTCACAGTGCATAGCTTAATGCTAACACTGGATTCTTCATTTTACTTATAATGAAGTCTTTGCAATGCTGATGCCGACCTTGCTCTGCCTGAGACCCTTAAATCTTGTTCTATTGATGTAAGAATGTAGCTAGATGCCCTTTCTCTTGTTCCTTTTAAATAAAAGAAAACTAAAATCCTTCATAGTTTTTGCATTGCTGTGACTTTAATTTTTATATGCCTTATACTGAAGAGAATGAACTTGTTTCGGAGCTTCAGTTCCCCGATTATGTTTATGAACCTTTATAATCTGGTTTTAACCTGTTGGGTGCGTCGGATGGCTGGGACCGGAGCTTCCAGCTATTCCTGCAAAACAGCCTCTGGAGCTGACAAAATTCCTATCACCCAGGATTGCCCCACCTGTGCCGATAAAACTGCTGACCCACTTTTATGGTTGGGCCTATTGCCAGTGACAGGAACGGATCCAACCGAGGTCAATTGGAGCCTCCATGTCCTTGGTTTGATCGATGTCCTTGGTTTGATCTATTCCTGTCGCAGCACTAGGTCCAGGTAGTAATTGTGTGGATTTGTGTGGATTCTGGAAGTTTCCATCACAGAAGAGTAAGGAAAATGTGTGATTTCAGGCAAAGTTTGAGGTTTCCAGGGCATAACTGGGTAAAAAAATCTTAATGGGATACAGTCAAGTAACACCATCCTGGATTCCCCTAGGTGTCCAGTTTTAAAAAATGTACATGTTGTCTAGGTTTCCATATGTGTCTGCTGACCTAGGGTTCTAAATCTAGAGCTACCCACATCAGAAACAAAAGCCCAGTTCAGGGATGTGGAATTCCTGTTTTTATGTTTATTTTGCCCTTGGGACAAGTAAGCCCAACCCCCTGCAGTACAAACCCTTTGGATGCTGGTTTACAGAGAATGGAACTGTCTAAAGTTGAGGTAATATGTGTGCCCAGATGGTAACGCTGTTCGAACTTGTATTTATGGTTCATTATTTAAAAGCTTTCATTATTAGGGTGAGCGCTGTAAACGTTTTAAAGTCACACTATACTACTGACAGTGGTTCCAGCAAAAAAAAAAAAAAAAAAAGAAGTGTACACATGTTTGAAAAGATTAAGAATATGAGGCTAAGTATAATGCTCCCAGAATGTTCTCTGATTAGATACAAATGTTTGCAGAAGCTTGTAAGCAAGAGTGATGATTCTTTGCTTTGAAAATAACATGTTCAGAAAAAATAGCAAGTAGGAAAAACAATATTTCGCTACTATAAATATTTAGGTGTTGTTTCTTTGATGCGTCATTTAGTAAAATGTGTTGATGCATGGTAGTATTTCCCAAAAAATATTCCTAATGGAAAATCAGTGTAACCATTTTCAACAAGATTATTGGAAGCATGAAAATAAACAAGCACTGGTAAAGCCATCTGATCCGACATTTTTTGTGAGTCTTTTGGTTTTGTCAATGCGTGTTTTGTTTTGACATGGATTTTTTATTGTTGTGGGATCTGCCAGGTCCTCACGATTGTAACAAGTACTGGCAAAAAGAATTATAAGGTTTTGGTCTCAAAAAGCACACACTGCCATCAGTGGCGTAACAAAGGCCTCCCATCCTCACTCTGGGGAGGGGGCCCCTTCAGGAAGGCACCTGCCCTGAGTGAATATAGGTGGGGGATGGCCCTGTATGTTTTTTGCAGGGGGCCACCTCCAGTTTCACTACACCACTGATTGCCACAGTAGTTTCTGGCAATGAACAAAACTACTTTGTGTGCCAATATGATCCTTGTAGAAGAGCAGAATGCGCTCACCCACAGTAAAGCCAGCTGATAGATAGAGAAATAGATGTTTAAGATAAACAATATGTCTTTGTTAACTAGGGGGGTGGCCCTCCATGTTCTTTGCAGTGGGGGCTCCCACCAGTTTTCTTACGCCACTGATTGCCACAGTAGATAGATAGATAGATAGATAAAAATAAGTTTTAGATAAACAAAATGTCTTTGTTAATGCCATACCTAATTAGGGACCCCATTCTTAAAGAAAGTAACAAAAGTGCACCCATGGCATAAGTTTTTGAATTAGTGGCTTTCATGAATTCACAAGAACTTACAAAAGTAGACAGGGAAATCGTACACCTAGAAATTATTTGTGAACTTTATTTTATCCCAAGCAAATAAATATGCATGTGTAGATTTGCACATGTGAAAATCTATGAGCGTTTACAAGTTCACTTTCCCTCCAACCACTTTTTTCCCAACCCTGGAAGAACGTCTACTTCTGCCATAGTCAAAAGTAAATTTCCAACCTTTCTCATCATAGGAAAAGTTTAGAGAAGAGCTGGTGAAAATCCCTAAAACATGCAAGTGAGTAGGTTTGCAGACCCAAATGGATTCCAGCCCTGGAACCATTGTTACTGCTTCCTCCAGCCCCAGTATGTAGATATGCGGAAAGGTGGCAAAATAAGGAAATTGTTATAGTAGGGATTGAAATTGCAAGTATTCAAGCCCTACTATAGTAGTAGCAGTGGCATAATTAGAGAGGCTATTATCAGAGCTCTTACGTAATGAGATTGCTGCCATAAATTGTCACTGCACTACATGGCACCAAAGGGACAAATAGATGTATTTATAGGACAAGTAGATTTAAGAAGCAATCTGTCCCATGCACAAGTAGATATATCAGAAACTAATCCACCCATAACAAGAGGCCATTGTGATCTAATGGATCAAATGAATGACTGGATAAATAATTGATAAACTACATCTTCTCTAATGTTGTTTGTCAGCTCATTCTAAATTATAGATTTCTGGAATACACTTTCTGACTACTAATAAATGGCATGTGTCTGTTTAGCATGTAGCAAAGATTAGCTTACTGCATGATCTTGCTCGGAGACCTTATTGCTGTACCAAATGTAGTGTAGTCACTTTGGCCTTCGGCCCCACATGTGGCCTGGCTATGCCTGGATGTTTTTTCCTGCCTTGACCTGAGCAAAGAGTTGGTTGAGTAAGTGCTGCACCATCTGTGTAGGTATGTACTGCTGGAGCATTTTCATCCTTCGCAGGAATCAATGCTCAACTTCAGGTCGACGGATCTTTGGACCATGCAACAGGATGTGGTAGAAACATACAACTTAATTTCATTAAAACTCACTTAAGTCAAACAGTATGACCAATTTCGCGATACAAGGAAAACTCAAGTCAAGAATAAATGTAAGGGGTGTATTACAAGCTCAAGCTCAAAGTTATGTAGCTAACTCTCAAGACACAATTATAAAGATATAGCATCACCAAGAGTTTCCCAAGGTGACAAAATAAGTTCAAGCAAACTAACATTAATAAAACTGAGCATTCAATAAGAAGAGTACAAAACATAAATAGGATTACTTAAGGTACAGAAATCAAGCGTTGCTCAGGTTTGACCAGCATCAGTCAATTTCAAATGAACAGAGTTGTACTTAAGGAATAACATGTGCAGGACAGGGGAGCAAATGAGGGCAAAAGACAAAAGGACAAAAAGGGCAAATGAATTTAGAAAAAGGTAATCTCAGGCAACAGGGTACTATGGTAGGCAAAAGATGGGTAAAGAGGGAATGCATGAGAATTTCAGAAGCTCAATCAAGAGTCTTCTACAGGAGTTAGGGGGAAAATCTATGAGCCTCATCGAGGCACCGCAAAGGGGCAAAGCAGAGAGGAAGATACCTCTCCAAGGGGCTCACCATGCAGGGCTCTTCATCAGCAAGGTAACTGGTTAAGGGACATCTGGAAATCTTTTGACAGAGTGGCCAAAGTCCAACTGGTCAAAGACATGTTAAAGTTCATATGGCAATCTGATTCACTCCAAGAGACAGTCCACATTGCGTTGAAGGGGCATCATTCAATAGCAATGGCTCACACAAATCCAGGTTGCAACATCTGCACATCTTCTTAGGTCTGTCATGGGAACCTCACACATCTATGTAGCTCCACACAGGATTGAAACAATTGTATATAATGTCAGGTCACAGTTCAGCATGTTCTACATTCAAGGACACTGTTTCTCTTCTATCTATGTCTAAAACAATAGGGGTCTATTACCAAAGTTAGTCTTCTCAAGGGAACGAAGTGTGAAAAAAAGTTTGCGTTATGAAAATGAATTAGCAATTCCTGCACAGTCACCTAGCAGGCCTCATTTAGGCTAATGCAAGTGAGTTAAGGTAATACTTTGTATTATTATATTCTAATAAACACATTTGAATATGTAAATTTATGAATTCAACATTAATAATCCTTCATTAAACAAAAAGACTCTGTTAATACATGTCAACCAGTATAACACAGAACTGTTTTTCTCTATTTTTGCACATGCATTTAAAGCAATAATCTTCAGAAATTCAATATTGTTTCAATACATCCTGTTAGTCTAAGGTCTAAATTATAATATAATATAGAAAAAAAATTCAAACATTTGATTTATCAGCAATGCCACCAGAGTTTCTAATACTAGTCTAAACGAATGCACATTTAAAATGGCTTCTTTGTGCATCTTTTTACATTCAAACTATTGGTACTCTGTTTAACATATTACATATATTGTCATACATTGGTGACATGAGGGACCACACTTAATTATCGACTACATCAGTACTTGCTTGCACACATTATTGTACTGCAAAATGACCGAACTGGGAGCTGATACATTATTAGGTATCTATGTTTTCTTTCATATGCCTGCTTCCTGTGTCTTGCGTGGGTATTATGATGGTTGTAAATGTATTCTGTGATTCATATAATCTAATACCTTGCTCATGTTCAGAAGAATTAATACAAGTTGGTCATGCATAAGTCATGATACAAACTATGTATCTAAATGAGGAGGGGCTCTGATTCTTGCACGTGGTACATTCTGGATTTTTCGACAAAGGAGGAAGTAATTGTAAATTGTAATTCCCTTCTTTTTAATGACTGACTGGGCGTGACAGCTCTCAGTTCTGGGACTACGGATACTGACATGCAGAGGACCACCGGAAGCGGTTCCTGTAACCTCCAACACCTAGCCAACTGCACAGCGTTATAAAGTACATTACCAAGCTCTGCTGCACAGGACTGACAGCGCTTAGTTCTGGGACTACATATACCGACACGCACAGGACCTCAATAGGCTGTCCCTGTGACCTAGTACAACTTGGCAACTGCACAGGCTGGGCCGGACAAGCCCTCTGAGAGCCCCCGTCTGCCTAGTTATTGAGGTAGTTCACATCTTCCTCTTGGCTGAAGGTAAGCCACGATGGTTAGGAGAAGACATGCCGTGCCTGCCTCTAACGAACGTCGTTTATGCAATGGTCACTATTAATAATGAAATCAAGCTGGTTGAAGGAAGACTAGGTGCAGCGAACAAAACGCTACAAAGTGTATCAGCACCGTAGAGACTTCTAAGATGCTGATTTTAGCCCTAAATAAAGAGACTCTTCTTGCATGTGATAACTTCTGTCTAAAATGGTGATTGGAAATTGATGCCTTGAATTCACAAACTGACTGAAACAATATATTAACACCCCCAACGCCGACAGAAAAAGGCTAAAGGCACCACCAAAATCTTAGTTAAACAGCTACTAACTGAACTGGAAAGCCCACAACCCTTGGTAAGGTAGCCGCTGCAAAAGCTGAGAGTGAACCGGAGCTGACTCCAGGGAAGGGTATGGAAGAGGAATTGCCTTCACTGGTCACATTGACTTCCAGCTCCGAGGCAGCCCTTACAAAAGTCTTTGGCCTGTTAATATCTACCCTGAACAACATTGACAGTGGATTAAAGACCCTCATTACCCAAAGCCATTATGTCGCCCGAGCATCAGCCATATTTTCCCTGGGCGGAGTGGACTTACCAAATATAGTATAGTCAACATCAAGCAAAAAGGGTGATAAACATTCAAATGGAAGCAACCACCATCCATCTAATATGTCTTTCTACTACTAGTGTAGCTAACCCTCTTCCCCTCTCAAGTACAGCTTGTATGAATGTACGGGAGAGAACAATTTAATTCCTGCATCCACTAATAAAGGACATGGACATCATCAATCAAATATGAGTAGAGTTCTTCAGCTCCCCCTGGAAGCTACATCACTGGTAGTGAGTTTGAAACACATTCCAGTTCTTACTCAGAGTCGGGAAGAGGCCCGTGACCAGTTAAAAAATAATGTGGTGCATTGGTTCGGCAGAAACTTGGATTTCCATATTTATGATTCCCTCTTTGACAATATTGTGTTTTATGGTCACTTACTTGACCGAATAAAGATTTATTGACTGACTGACAATATCATAACTGTGGATTGGTACATTAGGTTGGCCCTCAACCAAATAATGATACAGGGGACTGTATAGTGGTGATTTTTGCAAATACATTTGTCACTGGGTCGCAACTGAAACATCTTTTTTGGTCCAAAAATAAACCTCCTGCTTCAAGAGTGCATATAATCGTCTTTGACAACCATCCTGCTTGCTCAAAATGTGTACAATATTCCCATTGTTAACCATTTTGCATCCCTAGAACAGACTGATTAACTGACATCTACCAAATGTGTTCACGTACGAAGTGATCTCCCGGGGTTGCATCCCCTTGAGTCCACTGAGGAGACTTCTGGGCCCTACAAAGGATATTGGACTTTTTCGCTTCTGATTCCTGTGAGTTGGCTCATGTGGATGTAAGGACATAGGGCCAGATGTAGCAAACGTTTGCGACTCGCAAACGGGCCGATTCGCAATTTGCGACAGTGCAAAATCGGAAATGGGATGCAAAAAGCCCATTTCCGACTCGCAAAAAGCGATGGGACCCGTTTGCGAGTCGCATCCGTTGCGACCCCCTTTTGCGACCCGCAATTTGCGAGTCGCAACCCATATGCAATTGCAACTCGCAAATTGCGACTAGTCGCAAAAAACCCAGTTTGCAAGTCGCATTTACCACTAACTCAGAGCAGGTGGTAACCATTACCAAAGTATAAAAGGAGACCCAGAAGGCATCTGGGTTACTCAAGATGGCGGACATATACCTGATAGCAGTGAGGAGGAGAGTCTACGCAGCCCAGCAGAGGCGGAGGAGGGGCCACAGACAGGAGAAGATATATAGAACAAGGCAGACCCTTTTCCAGCAAACTAAAGAGGAGATCTATGATAAATACCGCCTTAGCAGCGCTGCCATTCTAGAATTGATAGAATTACTAAAACCATATCTGGAACACAAGACTCTGCGTGGCTGCGCCATCCCTACGCATGTGCAAGTACTATGCGCACTGCACCTCTTGGCCTCAGGGAGCTATCAGGGGGTCATTGCCGTGGCAGGTGGGGTATCCCAAAGTGCAGTGTCAAGGTTCCTCAGGGCATTCCTAGATGCCTTAGTAGCGCACAGGTCTCAGTTCATATACTTACCAAGGAATGAGGCAGAAATTAACAGCACCAAGCTGGCCTTTTACCGGATTGCCCACTTCCCCCATGTCATTGGATGTGTAGATGGGATACACATTCAAATATGCCCCCCGCTAATCTGGAACATATTTTCCGCAACAGAAAGTGTACCCACTCACTCAACATACAGGTTGTTTGTGATGCCCATTACGTCATCACGGACATCGTAGCTAAGTTTCCAGGCAGTACCCATGACTCATACATTTTTAGACATAGTGGGATACATCAACGCCTGGAACGTGGGGAATTTGGAGACGGATACCTCCTAGGTAGAGCCACAGACACTTGCAGACATACACACAGGTCACTGTGCACGACTATCTGGACTTACTAACAGTGTACTTTTGTGCCCAACAGGTGACAGTGCATATGCTCTAAGGCCTTGGATCATGACTCCGTTTTTAACCCCAAGTAATGAATCAGAGAGGCAATACAACAGTGCGCATAAGAGGACCAGGAACCTCATAGAGCGCACCTTTGGACTCCTGAAGGCAAGATTCCGATGCCTCAACCGCAGCGGAGGCGCCCTCCAATACACCCCCATTACCGCCTTCAAAATTGTGGTCGCATGCGCCATCCTCCACAACATAGCCACTCGACGTGGGCTCCCTCTCACCCCTGCAGACCCAGATCCTGATGAAGAAGAGCATGAACAACCACACCGCCATCATGGGGATAGGAGTCTAGCTAATCAAGGCAGACTGAGACGGAACACATTGCAACGCAATATTTTGGACGGTACGTGTAAACTCCCACCATACTCACCCATTAACCAAACACTCATTTTGTTCAGTGGAAGAAAAATAACTGTTTTAATAATGTAATGAATGAACTATATACAAGATGAAATTGTCCATGGGCAGGGAATTGCCAACCACTCATGTGGAACATTAACGCCATGTGCCACATTTGTTTTTCCGGGCTGTTGACTAACTTCTCCTGCCCCTCCTGCCAGCCTGGCTGGTCCCTGCCACGTCTATGGTGCTCTGCCTCCCACTCCTTAGCACCCTACTGTCAGTGGCAGATACACTGCTCACTGTGGAGCCCTCTTCACTATCTTGGGGTGTTTCCCTGGTGGCCCTCGACATCTCACGTGTCTCCATTAGTTCTATAATATGTGTGAGACGTCCCAGGCCCCTGGCAACATCCCCAGCAAAATGGCCCATCTCAATTTGCAGGCCAACTGTCCTCCTCGACAGGCCTGTTGTGTTGATGGCTAGCCTGACGATTGATGTGGCCATCCTGTCCAGTCTTAACATAATCTGGCGATCTCTGCGCCGCCCAGCCTCTGCCTGGCCCAGCAGTCCGGCCGCCAGTTCCCTGATGGCAGAGGCAATGTCCCCAGTGTTCTGGCACATCAGGTCCATCCGCCTGTTGAGGTGCCGCATGCTTGCATGGTTGTGTCTTTCAATGCGGTGCAGCACCCCACTAATCCTGCCCAATATTGTGTTCTGCAGGCGCTGACCCCGCAGCAGATGTGCCTCACTGCTGGTTGGAGGATGAATCCGGGATCCAGACGCTTTTGCCCTGCGACGCCTGCGCAGTGGTGGCTGCCCTGTCCTCGCACCTGTATCCTCCCTGGCTGTTGCTGGGGCAGCTCCTGCCGTTGTTGTTGCAGCAGGCGTTACCACTGCAGGAATGCTGCTGACTGTGCATGTGGGGGTGCTGGAGGGTCCTGGGCTGTCCTCCTGGGCTTGGGTGCTTGGGGTGTAGGGGGTGTCTTGCTGGAGACCTGTGGGACATGGGGAACACACTGTCAGTGTCTAGTATCTATTGCACAATTCCTAATAAACATTTGCCTATGCACTGCCTATTGGACTACATTTCCCATAATGCATCATTCTGGCTTTTTCTACCCTGAAATGGAGCTAATTTGGTTGTGCATGCACCTGTGTACATGGTGGGTGGGGTATGACATTGATAGGGGTACAGGCTTATCACATGGTACTCACCGGTTGATGTGCTGGGCTCTGAGGTGTCCAGGTCCCCAAATCCACACACTGCCTCCGGCTCAAAGGTTTCCTCAATCATGTCTTCAAGGGGTGTGGGTGGTGGCACAGATGATGGTCCCCCTCCAGTGCCTCTCATCTCCCGGAGCCTTTCTGCCACCCTCTCCTTGGTCCGGGAGCGGAGGTCATACCACCTCTTCCTTATGTCCTCAATTGTCCTGTGGCTCACCCCCAGGGAATTAATTTTCTCTTGCATTTCCTGCCAGATTTTCTTTTTTGTGGCCTCAGGAACAGTGAGGGCTGCTCTCCCAAAGAGCTCATCATGGTGCTGACAACATTCTTCGGTCAGCACCTCAAGCTCCCTCTCAGAGAATTTCATTTTCCTTTTTCGGGGGGTTCCCTCCATGGCTGCTGCAGCTTGCTCAGTGTGAAGACTGGCAGTTGTAAAAGGGTGTGGTCCAGCCTCCTCCCAGGTGTATTTGTTAACTTCCTGGCTGTGATGTCATCATCATGTGCCAGGAAGTGTTTCCAGAGTGTTTTGGTGTGCTTTCTGGAGTGTTCTGCTGCACCTGCAAGCAATTTTGAGGGTACTCGCAATTTGCGACACCCACTCGCTAATTGCGAGTTCGTTTTTTGCACACTCGCAAACAGCGACCTCGCAATCTGCGGACTCGCACACAGCGTTGCGAGTCGCTAAATCGGACCGGTTTATTTCCTGGCATACCAAATTGCGAGTCGCATTTTGCGAGTCGCATTGACTCGCAAAATGCGACTCGCAATTTTTATTTTTCCTACATCTGGCCCCTAATCTTCCCCCTTAACTCCTAGGGTCGCTGAGTCTAGCTGTTTCAATAAGTGCTCGATTAAAAGTACAAGTAGAATGATAGGCACTGCTATGCAGCCATCAGATATAAAGGAAACTCAAAAACTTGGCGCATCTAATCAGTTTGATTTTAAGTGTTTATTATGGAATGTGGCTGGGTTTTAAAATAAAGTTAAGAATAATGACTGGAATAACTTAGTCAAGAGTTATAGCATAGTATGCTTACAGGAAATATGGACTAGAGACACAGTCGATATCGATTGATTTTATTCCACGCCCCAGCAGAAACGTCTAATGGTGGCCATCCTAAAGATGGCCTTCTAACCTTAATCTCTACCACTTTCCTAAAGAGGATCCTTAAAACCTTCCTAGACCCCCCTATTTTCCAGTTATAACCACCTTTTTCGACCAAAGGCTAGATCTTGTTATAGTGAATTTGTATAACAACACTTTTTCTCAGAATAATGTGGCTATAGCTGTGTCATTTGATAAAACCTTTAGGCGTTGTCTGGATGAACTTACAACTGAGTATTTTGTAATTTGGGGAGTTGATTTCAACTGTAAGTTATGTACTACACAGGATTTGAATGTTTGTGGGATGTTTGAATGGGGCTCTGATGACCTTGCCCACTTTGAACACACTTCCTGTGGTGATATTTTTAATTCAATATTGAATAGGGTGTTTCTTTTCTTAACAACTGATCTCATTAAACACCCTAATGCAGATCACATCTCTTTTGCAGGTGGAGAGCAAGGCAGCCTCATAGATTTTATAGTGTTTTCTCTGTTTTATAAGCCAAAGGCCACCACATTTGGAAATAGTCCATAATTGTTTAAGTGACCATTATCCCCTGTCTTTATTCCTCGATTCCGTTAAAGAACAAACTCCCTCCTGTTGCTGTGTCTAATATCCTAGTAGTACACACTAAAAATGAGGGCATCACATGTTGGTGGGCTACGGTATATTCTAAGGCTGTCCTTGAGGCATTATTAAAGGAAACAGTGGGTTACGTATTAATTTGCTTGACTAATGTCTTTAACCCTAGGGTGATTTTAAATGCATTTCAAGAAATCTGGCAATCAATTATGTGCCTTTTCACTACCCAATGGAAAAAAACTGACATTAAAGTGCAGTGTTGGCTTGATAGAAACAGTTCCAAGATGCATAAGAACCTTATACATGTCTTAAGCAGGTCCCTCGTGACAGGGAGATATTGAGATTTTATAGACGTGAATATAAACAGGCCATATCGCAGGGGAAAAAGGATATCATAATGGAAGCTGGAGATAAACTTTAAGGAGCAATCATGAGCAAGGACTCGTATCTGTTTTGGAAAACTGTTAATGTTCCATTTTTAAAGATGATCGTAACACACAGATTGATGTCGACATTCAACCCACAAGACTGGGTGGAGTATTTCACAAACATATGTAGTACCAATCAGTAATTGGATAGCTATTCTGTAAAAGGTGCACCTATAGGTAATAGTGATAAATTGCAGATAAACCCTCCCTCGTATGAGGAGGTTTTTTCTCCTCTAAACTGTTCTCAGAGAAATAAGGCCCCTGTCCCAGATGGGGTCTCAGTTAATATTTTCTTAGATAATCTTGACCCCGCTGTTAACAAATGTTCTGAGAAATGTGGCAAAAGAGGGTCCGCTGAAATCGTGATGGAGTGCAAACATAATATCTGTTTTGAAAAAGGGCAATAGATCAGACTCCTGATACTACTGCCCGATTTCTTTGATGACAACACATGTAAAGTTATGGGGAGAATTTTACTTGAAAGGCTGGATATATGGGTAATGGATAAGGGATGCTTGTCAGATGTAAAATGTAGATTCAGGCAAGGGCTCAGCACAGTTGAACAGGGCCTTAATCTTTACATAGTCATTTACAAATATACTGCAGTTTATGGGGGTTGTATCCACTGGGTTTTATGGATCTAACAGCGGCATTTGGCTGGGTGGATAGAGAAAGATTGTGGTCTATTACGCTTGACATGGGTTTTGATTCTGCATTAGTCAATTTTTTGGCACAGATGTATGATGGAGTTACAGCACGGAAAAGGTAAAGGAAAAATAGTGAGCTTACTGATACCTTTGAAACAAAACAAGAAGGCTGCTTATTTACCCCGTACCTATTTTGTCTCTATTTTAATGACTTGGAAAAACATCTTAACCTAGATGAGGCGGATCCAAGTTAGACTTGAAAAATTACCTGCTTTTATTGTATGCTGACGATTGCGTTTTATTCTCAAGAACGGGAGTATGCTTACAAAAATTATTAAACAGATTTGACCTATTCGGGAAAGGTGAAGGTTTAAAAACTAACACCTCCAAATCTCATGTTATGGTTTTAGGGACATCTTCCAAATTGCTGACAACTCGTTATCTTAATGGGAAAAAATATTAAATGGCACCACCTTTACTTACTTAGGAAATCCCTTGATCAGAATGCCTCTTGGGCTCATTTGATCAAGTGCAGGAGGCTAAGGTATGAGTAAATGACAGCAGATTTGCTGGGAAACTGGGCAGGAAACCGTTAGATGTTATGGTGAATATTCACCTTACCCAATTTATCTCAATGGTTACACATAGTGCTGGGGTATGGGGCTATAGTGATACCACCAATATACAAGTCACTGAAAATATATTTCTAAGGAAACTTCTTTCAGTCCCAAATAGTCTTCCTGTTATTCTTTGTCAGACAGAACTGGGACTGATGCCCATAGAAGACTATGTTAAGTTCACTCCCCTGATGAGCAATTTGGGTTAAGCAGGACACCCTACTCAACCAAACCATTATCAATGACTGTAAGTCTTTATATAAAGCTTTTAAATTTACATGGTTGAGCTATGTTAAGGACATCCTGCCTTGATGGGAAGAGGGGATTGTTACCACAATCCATTGTTATTATCCAACTTCTCCAAAAAAACACTTAAGCGTGAATTTCTCACAATGAGGGTACAGCTAAGGCAAGAAAAAGATATAGGAAAAAAAGAGTGGCTGGATATTTCCCTCTGGTCACTTGCAACACTGTAAAACCATATCTTACATTTCCATTGCCCATTACACAGTGTTTTTATTTGATTAGGTTTAGATTTGGTATTGTACACTATCTTTTTTCTTATCGAAGCTGTACCTATCATGATTCTTTTTTAGAACCTTTCCCATGTAGCTTAACGAGTCAGTCTGTATTACATTTTCTTTTCTTTTGCAATCTATGTGTTTCTCTGAGGAAACGGTTCTTAATCCCATTGTTGAAGCTATTGAATATTAGGCGCTGTAGAACAGCTTTATTCTATTTGCAGCTTCTTCAAACAGAATATATATGTCTGATGACCTACAAATACATATATTCTTCTGTATGTCTAAGGCGATTAGTAGGGAAATAAATTGGTCATATACATGTTGTTTGAACTATAGTTCCGTGCACTTGATATTATGCTTTATGTATGCGTATATATTTAAAAAACGTTTTTTAATAATGACAGTTTTTATGGCATTCCTTTATGTGCTGTATTAAAATTGTTGTCTTATTTATATACTGAATAAAGATTTACCTGACCTGACCCGAATGACTGCTCATTTAAATTATGAACTATTGGTAGATTTCTCCTTGCTGTGACTAATCCCATCTCCAGAAATTGATTATTTATAGCAATGCTGCGCTTATTGAATGGTTGTATCTACTGTAATCATATTTCACAACTATTTTGTTATATTATTTCCCACCTTGCACTGTCTTTCTTTCACAGGTGTTCACTGGCTAGGTTGAGCTCTATTCTAGTCATGACATCAAACATCCGGGGAGGCAGTCAAAAAGGTGCATTTGGTGTTCCCTTTTCTTCAGACTCTAACCCAGGTTCATGTCATCTCCTCCTTTTATTGCTCAACGGTTTGGGAACGCTCAACCGCATGCCTTAAGCACATACATAAGTGCTGCATTTACCTTCTTGCTGTATTCGCTGCCCAGTTGCTTTATAGTTTTTATCCCATTTGGACATCGCATATATGTGTTTTTGTGACAAGGACGTCATCAGTGGTTATGGATATGTTTGTATGTTCGTGCAATTTTGCAATCCTATGTGTTATGGTGAGAGTAGTTTATCTTCTTCCTGTATACCAATGCTTATTTTCCTTCATGAATATTTATGTGAATCCGCATTTCTAACATCAGGTTCCTTAGCTTAGACCTGCTTTAGTGCTCTTACTTCAAGTGCTTCTCACAGCTTTGTTCTCCTTAGTAATTAGGCTGATTGGAACTAGGAATTTTGTCTACTCAAATGTTGATGTTGCTTCGGTTCTGAGTTCATTTTCATTCGGTCCGTGACTAAAAAAACACTCTTGAGGGGTTAGTCAATAGGTGTTGATTTTCTTGTGATGACTTGAGAAGTTATCATCAAATAATTATTTATTTTTATGAACAACCATTAAAGATATAAAACCTTAAGAGATCAAATAAAAGTATCACACAGCACAAGAAGACATGATTAGTGTAACTAGATGACCATAGCTTCGTTAGACCATTATGTAGTGTCCACCCCCTTAATGATACATTTTACAAGATGGCTCACATTTCTGAGAAATCAAACAAGAGGTAAAAAATACATTGCTCATAATTGAGTCCTACAAACATTAAACGCTTGTTCAAATGGAGTATGTCAGGGCAAAGTGCAAATCAGTTATCACATTTCTAATTTGTCAGTAAAGCTCTTAATTTAATTGCTCCATTCGGCAACACATGGTAAAAGGTCAGTGTGGGCTTGACATGAATACATTTATTCCCCCTCAAAAGGGTAAAATGTGCTTCTGCCACAAGAAGTCCATACAGAACCCACAGAACGTAATAAATTGCAGCATGTCCTGATCAGAAAAAGTGTCACAAGTGCATGGGCCTAGAGTTTCTACTCGGTTCCATCCCTTAAGGGTGGCTAGCATATAACGTATTGAATTCAACATGAAGTTTGTTAACATGAATCTATGATATGGGTTGGACATCAGCGACAAATAAGGTTCCATAGATGGTGTGGTTTTCAATATGGTGTGTGCATGTGCCGTTGGTTTAATCAGCTTCCTTGTCTATAGATCCTGTGCCAAAGCCTTAAGGCGCCTTTTGGCCCAGGACAAGTCAGATCTAACCTTGAGTTCCTGAATCGTATTAATTTGTGCGGCCCAATTTCAGTGAATATAGATTAAATATACATTAGCCACAGGATACTTCACCCCTCCAAATTCATTCAGTATCACCTGGTTGAGACCTATCTCATTATTCAGCCATGTAGAAAGTCATTTTGCTATGGGAGGTAGCACTAACTGATCTGTAATATATAGTATATGCTATACCGAGTTCCTCATGTAAAATGTGTGAGGTGGTAGACTGAGGTATGTAGAGGAAAATGTGTTCTCCACAGCATGCAATTCTGGCGTGTCCCTATATCCCCAAACATCACTGTAATAACTGACTGCTGCAGTGGTGCATTTTGCTTTGTGTATCCTGAGAACCGCACACATAGCTTTGCAACCCAATCGTGTAGCAAAATAAAGATAGTTGATACGGTCCTAGCCATCCAATTTATTCTGGCAGCAAGAATCGGAGACCATGACTCCTTCCTATCAAAGATAATTGAAAGCCTCCACCCTCAAAATCTGAGAGTCTTCTATGCAATATTACCTGTTTTTTGCTGACCTGGGCCTATGATCAAGATGTAAAAAAATGTTGTAATTGGTACTTAGACATGAATTATTCATAAAATCTACAAAGGAGTCATCATCAAACTTTATTCGGTCTCGGAGATGACCATAAAAGCACAATATTTAGAAAACAACTTAAAAAATAAAACATTTTATAATAAATACAACAGTAAAATCACCAGTCTTTTAGACAATATATGTGTAACATTCTTATAATCCGAATTCAATAGTGAAATTGGTCTATAGGAGTCACAATTTAAAGGATTTTTATCTGGTTTCAGGATCAAGTTATAGTTGCCTTATCCCAAGAATTGGGCAAATCTCCACCTCCAATAAAAATATTATTGAATAACTCAAGTAAAAAAAGGAGCCAGTTCATCCTTAAGTAGGACATACAGTTCATTAGGCAAGCTATCAGGTCCTGAAGCTTTACCCCTTTTTAAAGTCTTAATAGCCTCATTTAATTCCCTAATATCTATCTGGGCACCCAGGTTATTTTGTTTATCTTCATCCAACCAAGGAATTGGGCATCTATCTAAAAAACCTTGAATTTGTTCCTTTGTAGCTTCAGAGTCCTCTGTATATAAATCTTGAAAAAAAATGAGAAAGCCACTTATTTCATCATCTCTATGAAACATATGGGCAGTATCTTTATCCAAAATTGATTTTATTTTATTTCTAGTTTGCTCTACTTTGGCCTTCCAAGCCAAAAGATTGACACAGCCTTCCCCATAATCATATTGGGCAAACCTACTATTCTCCAATTTTTTTCTAATCTTGTCTAAAAAAAAAGATCTAAATCATCTTTAGCTATCCTTATCTGAGTCTCCAAAGCTACTGTTGCCTGATCAGTTGAGCCCTGAACCTTATTTTGTAATTTCTGTATCTCCATTTCCAAACATTTGATCTGTAATCTTTCTACTTTATGCCTATTGGATTCCATGCTGATCAATTGACCCCTTATATGCTTTATAGGTATCCCATACTTTATGGATAGTGGTAGCCCAATAGTTTAAATAAAATAAAAAAACCTTAGTATCCTGTTTTAATTTCTCAACAGCCCATTCCCCTGAAAAAAGGTCCGATTTACCATCCATCTTACATTAACCAAAGGTTTATGAAACAACAAATAGAGCCTCACTGCCGAATGGT
Source organism: Pleurodeles waltl (assembly GCF_031143425.1). Classification (NCBI taxonomy): domain Eukaryota; kingdom Metazoa; phylum Chordata; class Amphibia; order Caudata; family Salamandridae; genus Pleurodeles; species Pleurodeles waltl. The sequence continues at coordinate 1,195,604,831 of NC_090445.1, read as the reverse complement.
CAGATAAATGTTCAGGGCCATGTTTCAACTCAATCACTTTCTCGCATCCATCTGCCATCCACCTCCATCACCTGCTTTACCAAAATTCTCGTCTTGGGGGTGTTGGCTGTATTTCTGGTGGTTGATGTGTCCAAAATTGGATCTAAAGGGTCATTAAAAACACCCCCATAACAATCGGATATTTAGAATCTAAGAGCTGATTATAGAGCCCCTGAAAAGGGACTGGATCATCTATATTGGGTCCTTAATACCCTGCAATTGTTAACCAAGATCCATATACATTGGCTTCCACCACCAACCACCGTTCTATTGGGTCTACCCTAAACGTACCCAGCTTTACATTTAGTGTTTTTTTTTTTTAGAGAATCACAACGCCTTTAACTGTAAAGGGCTGGTTGGTACTAACCCAATGAGCTACCCATGGTAACATCTTTAAACTGCTGCTCCATTCCTGTTGTGTAAGGTGAGTCTCCTGAAGGATCACCACCTCTTCTTCAAGCAACCTCAAAAATCCAAGAATTCTTTGTCTACGTCCCCTGACCCTAAAGCCCATTCACGTTCCAAGTTAAAATCTTCAGCTGGACTGGGCCCATTCTTTGGATTCTGTAAATTCAATAAACCTGTACCTTGACTCCCTGAAAAAGGTATGTCGAAAACTAAACACTGTGAAGACTTTTTTTTTAATGATTTTCTCCCACATGCACCCACACCCACACCCTGTGACAAGATAACCTCCCATTAGTGCCCCAAACCCCATACCTCCCTGGGGAACCCTCCCTTTTCTCATTGCGATAATCCTAAGATTAGCCAAGGTGAGCTCACTTGGCTCTGGGCGGCTCTAAAAACAAAAAAGGGAAAGAAAAATACATATCTAGCGCGCTGCTTTCATTTGCTCCAAAAGGGTGCGGACTTCTTTTGGGTCCCTGATATTATGCATCTTGTTTTCCCACATTATTCTAAGCGCTACTGGGAAACAAAGATGTACACTCGCCCCCATTGCCCTAAGCTCCTGCATATATTTTCCTACTGCCTTTCTTGTGGTGCCCTTGAGATATCTGATCTGATGCGAAAAGTCAAATCACCCTTACAAAAGCTGTTCGTTTGAGAGCCTCAAGCAAAATCTTTTCCTTAATGCAGTAGGAGCCAAAGTTAACCATAATATTCCTTGGGTTTTTTCTGGCTGGATTCCTCTTAAAGGGGTCCCGATGCACTCTCTGGAAATCTTCCTCCAAATTAAAGCCACTCACCGCTGGGATTGACTCTTTCATTAATGCTACTACGAACCGCTTGATATAGTTCCCCTCTTCACCTTCAGGAACATTTAACAGCCAAATGTTATTCTGTCTCATATTATTTTCCAGAGTCTCAAGCTTTTCTTGTATAGCCTTCTCACCTATTCTTAGCTGTAGTATTTCTTGTTTATTCAAGATAACTTGTTTATCAAGCTGCTCAAATGCAACCTCCATATTTCCCACTCTCTCTATTAATATGCTTATCTTATTTTCCATTGTCACACAGGTTTGCTTGATTTTTTTCCTGGTTGCTCTCAGAAGTCTTGAATCTCCCTCTTATATCCTCCTTTAGTGATAGGAGAAGACTCCTCATGTCAGTTTGTGACTACTGACTTATAGGCTGAGGAGTCAGTAGCAGAGGCACTGATTCCTCCCCAGTATACATTGGGGACTCACTATGTGCCATTTCCACCCCCCTCTTGAAATGACCCACTCTTTCTCTCTGTAGTTCCCTCAGTGGTTCTTTTATCCAGCGTTCCTCAGGCAGTGCTCCCTGTCTGACCAGGGGTATCCATAAACTTTTCAACCTTGGAAGAAGGGAGCTTAAAGAAAGGGTGTAATAGGAGAGGGGAATTGGGGATCTTGGAATCTCTCTGAGTAAAAACTTTGTCGGAGAGGGGATGAGTTGTAACCTTTTTCCCTTGATTCTTACTAATCAATTTCAAAGGCCTAGGAGGGGAAGAGTTATTCATACCATGATCTTTATGACCCTGCCGCACTCTAACAACACCAGCCCCCTTTTTCAGTACAGCGCCCTGTGAGTTCGCACTGTGCGACTCAACTGAGGAGCTTCTTCTTTCCTGCCCCCCCAACCAAAGTAATTTGGTACCCTTCAGTTGCTCTAAGTCGTTTACCATGGGCCAAAATAGAAAGTGGAGGCAAAAGAGCCTGTGTAGAGTGTCGTGTGGGCGTCATGGAATATATTCCCCGCAACCAGTCGTCATACACAACATCCAGAGGCCCAGTCCTCAATTCACCAAGCTTAAAGTCTCCTCTAACGGTGCCTCCAGGGCTCTTAAAATTTACTCAGACCAAAAAATGCCTACCGCATTCTATGTCCTGTGCCGCCTCTGCACAAATTCCAGCGAAGTCGTCAGCGTTCGCTTTGCCCTGCGAACAAGCTGACAAACTCCTGATCCTAGCTCCACGCATTGGCGCAGGCTCTCACTCCGAGGTCCGTGCCCGCCCCCTCTCTCGGACGGGGCTGACGGTCTCTGCTTCCCCGTGATCCGTGTCTTCCCCTCTGCGCTGCTCAGCACGGTCGGCAGCCATGGGCCGAAGCCCTCGCCAACTCCCGCCTTACATAAAGAAGGCTCCCACAAGGTCACCTCACATCTGTGGTAAGTGTTTGGCTCTGTGAGTTTGCGGCTGGTCTGATCAGTCGGCCGCCATGTTCTCAGCTCTTTAACCTGAATACTCACTCATAAACCTGAATACGGATTATACGATTTTTACACATATATTACTAAAGGACTGGAGATGGTGGTTGCCTCACTTTTTCACCAGGATCAGAAAGGTTTTATTAAAGGTCGACAACTTTTTAAATTAACGCACAATTTAGTGGGGGCTATTGATTTGGCCACCCAGGAAAACGTACTATTGGCAGTGCTTACTTTTGACGCCGCCAAGGCATTTGACCATGGAAACTGGTCTTTTTGGGTATGGTTCTGGATCAGTACAAACTTGGAGAAATTTTTACTAGGGCAATTAGGTCTCTATATAGGAATCCCACAGCTAATGTGCTGGTCAATGGCAGGCTTTTCCAGCAAGTTCGTATTGAACGAGGAACCCATCAACGTTGCCTGCTTTACCCATTGCTATTTTGATCTTTACAATGAGCCTCTAACAGGTATGATCAGACAAAATGTATCCATCTTGCCTTTTCAATATAAGGGGTGGGAGAAGAAAGTTGCTCTTTATGCTGATGATTTAATAATATTTACAAGGGATCTAGGCGTTTCTTCACCAAACATTTTATTAACTTTAAGGGCATTCGGGAAGGTATCTGGGTATTCGGTAAACAAACAAAAAACAGAGATAATGTGTTGGAATATTACTCATAGTGGCCCATGGATAAAGAAGAAAATAAGGTACTTGGGGTTACAGGTGAAGGCAAATTTCGATGATTTTCCCTGGGCCAACTTCAACAAAGTAATGACTGCAACTAGGAGGCTTTTAAGGGTATGGGCGGGTCTTTCTCTTTCCCTCATTGGGAGATTGAATATTTTGAAGATGGTTATTTTACCTAAATTTAAGTTTCTGTTTAATGCGATCCCCTTAGAATTCAAAAAGGACTGGTTCCAAAAACTACAGGGAGAATTAACTTCTTTTGTTTGGTCATCAAAAAGGGACCGCAGTGCATGGAAAAAATTATGTAAGAGAAAGAGAAATGGGGGAGCAAGCCCTGATTTATAAAAGTATTACTTAGCTTTCGAGGTCAAAAATGTGAGAGGTTTACTAAATGAGAGTCTTTCCTTTACTCCAATGTTTAGGGTTATGACCAGTTATCTCCAAGAAGCTGGGGAGCATTTCGTATTTAAATTCCGTCACCTGAAGTTCTTTAAGAAGATAAAGTTGAAGTGTTTAAGGGCGCCATGTAAAGTATGGTTCCAGGTTCAGAAATTAATAGGTATATCTTATCATAGTAGATTGGCCCCAGTCTGGGGTTAACTAGGTACTCCGGAATTTCTGAAGGATAAGTTATCTATCCCTTTAAAGAAGAGTGGGGTAGAGAAATGGGGTCAGTACCTGGAGGATAATGTTCTGGTATCCTGGCCAGTACTTAGTGATAGGGTAGGACGTGCCCTCTAGAGATTTAAGTATTACCAACTAGCAAGTTGGGCGAGTATGCTACCAAAGGAAGGGTGCAGGCAAGAAGGGAATGTGTGTTAGGAGAGACTAGTACAAAGATATACCATCCTCAAGGAGGTTGCTTTGTGGTATTGGATACTGACTGAAGCAAGGGAGGAACTTCCCCCTTTACCTGAGAAGAAGTGGGGAAAGGACTTGTGCACTGGATGTTACTACTCTTTGGCAAACATCTATGAAGATGTTGTGGGACGTGGTGAAATCTGCGTATTTAAAGAAACATCATCTGTTTACCTTGCATAGGGTTTATTGGACGCCAAACAAGTTATCTGCTCTTGGGGGAAATAAGAAGATCTGTCCTGGTTGTGGTGTGGAAAGAGCAGATGATATCCATATGTTTTGGCAGTGCCCAATGATAAGTCGCTTCTGGCAAGCTGTGGGTAAAGAAATTAAGCAGGTGATAAGTGCGGGGGTTGAGGTTTACTTGCTACTGATAATATTTGGAGTAGTATGTGAAGAAGAATTGACTCAAAAGGAAATGTCCTCTCAAAAAAGACGTTATTATTTCTGGTAATTCTTTTGGCACGTCGTGAGATTTGTTTAAAATGGATCATCTCCTTGGTCCCTACAGTACAAGAATGGAAGCATTCAGTTACGAATTTGTGCCGCCTAGAACAGGGTTTTTCATCTAAGAAGAGAGACAGATTTTGGGTGCACTGGGTAAAGAGGCAGGTAATACCAAGTGCTCGTTTGTAAGGTTGTCCGATGACTACGAGTGGTATAACGCCCCTCTTGAGTCAAACTGATGACTTTAGAGGAAAGGTGGTGCTGGTCATGATCTCTCTTGGTGCGACTTGGGAGTAGAGGAAGGGTCTCTACCGTAACCCTGTTTGATCAGA